>NW_022589708.1:16111755-16279694 GCF_004348235.1 Phoca vitulina | reverse complement strand
TTAGAACTTCTTAGGCAGAAGGCCCTATATTTTATTCAAATTCTATAAAATGATAGTTTATATTTATAATGATAATGCAAAGTACTTCATAACTTTCTGATTCATTATGGCAATCTAAATTATGTTCATTAGAGTTTTGGTATTAAGTGAATTTAATTGCATTATGAATCTCTTAACACTGATAACTGATTGCTATATATAGCAACTACAAAGAGTCCAAAATATTACACTAATTTAAATATCCCATTTATGAACTATTCCAAATAATAGCAGTTTAATTGAATTTAGTGTTAGTACAGATTTGTAAATAGGCTGGAGCAAAAGTTTTTATCAGTATGCATTTGTTATTATGTTAATGACAATACTCTGCAACATATTTTGATTTGAGTTTGTATCAAATTAAGATTTCCTAAAATTTAACAATAAATGAAAGAAGAACCCAGCTACTTTGGAGGAGTAGTAAATGGTATACTCCTAATGTTAACGAATGCTCTTTCAAGTGGAAATCATGTGGTCTTGTTCTCTTTGACTCATAGAAGATCATAGATGTAGGGCAAGACTTATGTAAAATATTATCACTGGTTCATTGATACCTTAATCACAGGATAAATTTTTGTATGAAAAAGACCTTTAGAAACCATTGTTTCTAAGTTAAGTGGATGCATTGGGCATTCCAGATCTTAACAGTTTATGACCGTGTTCTTGTTTTCTTTGCAGAATTTTTCCGAGAGCTCCTGGAGAATGCAGAGAAGTCACTGAATGATATGTTTGTACGGACCTACGGAATGCTGTACATGCAGAATTCAGAAGTGTTCCAGGACCTTTTCACGGAGCTGAAAAGATATTATACCGGGGGCAATGTAAATCTGGAGGAGATGCTCAATGACTTCTGGGCTCGGCTCCTGGAACGGATGTTCCAGCTGATAAACCCACAGTATCACTTCAGCGAGGACTACCTGGAATGTGTGAGCAAATACACAGACCAGCTGAAGCCCTTTGGAGATGTACCCCGGAAACTGAAAATTCAGGTCACCCGCGCCTTCATTGCTGCCCGGACTTTTGTCCAGGGGCTAACTGTGGGCAGAGAAGTTGCAAACCGAGTTTCCAAGGTAATTGAAAATCTGCTGTCTTTCTAATCGGTCTTCCTTGTTTGCTCTGTTTTTAAACAACCGTTAAAAAAAAACAAAAATCAAGGTGAAAGTTCTCCCTTACAGCACTCCTTGCTCTTAGAGAAATCAGATAAATGTCAAGGTTTAATTCTGTTTTTTTTTTTTTTTTCTTTACTTTGTGTGAGAGAAGACAAGATTTCAATCCATTCCATGTTTGGAACATAATGTCAATATTTATCAGCGATATAGCAGAGAAGCTTTTATCAGGAACGGTGCGGAAACAGGTGTTTTGTAACCATGACCACTTGGCACTTGTGATCAGAGTTTTCAGAACGATAAATAGTCATGAAACAGTCCATCCGGAGGTTATAATCCTCAAGGAAGTCACAAGGCGATAGTCTTCCTGAGGTCTGCAAGTAGAGACAAGCTGCTGTTCAGGACACCAGCTCCTGGCATTTCTTCTTCTTTATCAATCTTGTGAAAGTGGCCAAATTCCTTAGTAGTGGAGGAAGATCCCTTTGCTAACACCTGTAGAACTGGATTAGGGAGGAATAAGGAATACAAAGTATAGATTCTGGCGGAGAATTCCTTTTGTTATCCATTAGCTTTGTAATTCAATGCCATGTATTGCATTGGGCTTAAAAGCAAGATAAATCGCTAATACACATCATGCCTTTCCTTGAGGATGTCTCTAAACCTTTAATGCAAGGGGTCTTTCTCCACTGCTTGCTTTAAACATAGACTGTTTCCTGTGTATACGATATTTGCCTCATGTTTAAATTCTTCCTTGACATTCAACTGTTCTTTTGAGTTGGGCTTGCCCATTTATGAGGTCAACCCAACAAATAAACTGAAAGATGGTTTACTCTAAGAGGTAAAGTAAAAACAATAGCTAACAGGAATCTGGTATTATGTGGCCTAAAAAGGTCATATTTGTACGAAGATTAATGACAAAAACTACTTTCTTATTGCAGGGCTGTGACAAAGAGCCACATAGTTCTCATAACTATTGGTACCATCCTACCATGTTTCTTTTTTCTCCACTTTGATGTCCTCAGTATTTACATCTTGCATAAAAACTGTGTATACCCTTAAAAAATGTTTCTCCATGGCACTATTTATAAATTTCATAGCAATCCATTTTTAAATTACCTGTTCCTACTGAGTTTATGTGAGCATATGGAAAGACTATTTTCAAGAAGGCTCTAAAAAGGTAATCACATGGGACTTAATAATATAAAGGACATATGATTCTGATGTAAAAATCAATGTTTTTTTTTTTTAATTGAAAATCAACAATATTCTAGATACCAAAGGAACTAGAGCCCCAAAAGTGGATTAATAAGGAATGAGCCAGGTAGAATAGCAAGAGGAAATGTGATCATCCGGGAAAATCTGTCAAATATAGAGAAGTACAAGAAATAAATATGTATCCCATATATTCTTGAACAGATAGCTTTTTTGTAAAAAAAAAAAAAAAAAAAACAGTAACTTTAGTTACAGTGGCTTCATATTGAAGTCTTTGCCTTTGTTGAAGAATGAAACACACAACCAGCTTTTAAAACACAAGGTAAGAAATTCAAAGCAGGGACTGATGTATGCAACATCCTCGATTGTTTACTTGGATTCTGGCTGAGTGTGAATAATGTTTAGAAGTATATATTTTGGCCTGGGGATGTGCTGGTGCGGTAAGAGAGTGTTTTCTAGCAAAGTATTTAAAAAGCCTCAGGGGTGGCTGCTGCCGATTCTCAGAAGGTGGCATTAACAACTGCCCAGTGCTCGCTTCGGCAGCACATATACTAAAAAACAACTGCCCAGAACTGGCACCTCCCTTTTAATCATTCCCTGACTGTTCAGTGGGAGGTCCTTGTAGATCAAAATCGAATCTACTAGTCTTTCTGGCATGGAGGTTGACATCATGGAACATCCACCAACAGAGTATGACTTTTCATTTTTTTTCCAAGCATGATGAGGAGGAACACTGAGATCATGCTTCTCCTGATTCTTGCATGGTCAACATTCATTTGCTGAGCAACTGCTGTGGGTTTGTGATGTCGTTTGTGGTATGGAATCATGGAATGTTGACTGTTCTGTGCAGATATTGGCTTGTCTGGCCTGAGTTTCATGAGCCCTAATCTACACAAATCATAAATCCCATGCTGACATCTGGGCCCCACCTTCTAGTAGAAAGATAAATAGAAAGAGAGAGAGATACAGATAGAGATATGTGGTTTAAAAGAGGCTGAGAATTTTTTTTTCTAAAATACTTTATGACTCAGGGAGTTAAGCATTTTTATCAATGAACTTTCTCACCTAATGATTATCAGATGATCTATAGCTGACTAAACCAGAAATAGATCTACTAGGATTATTAGTGTGCTGATAATTTTCAGCACCCAAAGTATTTTTTTGTAATAAGAATAAAATATTACAGGGCTAAATATATAAAAAGGAGAAGCAAGAATGGTGTTGGAGGTATAAGCCCTTCATAAATCTGAAACCTCCTTGTGGTCCATTACTTGAGTGGTTTAGAGTTGGTGAAATGATTACAGAAGAGGGAAGGAATTCAGGGCAGAATTCCCAACTGGAGATCAACAAACTAGGTCATCTCCTGCGTCTTGGTTTGGAGAATACTTTTTTTCTTTCAGTTTCTCTTTTCTCTTTCAGTGGCTTCTTAAATCTTGGGAAAGATGTCGTTAATAGCTTCTAATTAATTGTTTTGACTGGAAAATTTATCTCTTTGGCAAAACACAGCCATTTGACACAAATGTTTTGACATGATATCATAGGGAATTTTCTTACCAGAAAAATGGAGGAATACTTTGTAGGTATCAACACAATTATTTTTTAAATTTATCTTTGCCACCTTATAGATAAAAGCCTTGTCTTCTTCTAGGCACTGAATGGAGCTACTTAATTTTAAGTAACTGTAACTGGAGATCTGGTTCTTAGAAGTATTAAATGATTTGGAGTATCTGTGGTCAATTAGCCAGGATTCATTTTCTCTTTAAATGACTATTTTTTTCTGAGTACCAAGTGTTGACAAAATAAGATTTGGTAACTTGTATCCTTTATTGGTGGAAGGATAAATGGACATGTTCACTTTGGATAGCAATTGGAAAATAACTCTACTGTTGAACAAGTGCATATCCTAAAGCTGCTGTTCTACCCCTGGAGTGGACCAGGGATGTACATGCATGTACAGGTAGATATGTGAAAGAATGTTAACAGCAGCACTGTTTACAATAACATGAAAAGTAAAAAGATCACAAACGTCCCATCTGTGTACATCATGAGCTCTTTACACCCTGAAATCCTAGGGGGCATTGAAAATAAGTGAACTATCGCCACACTCGTGGATGAATCACAGAAACCTCCTTTTGAGAGAAAAAAAATGACCAAAGCACACAATCTATATAAAATTCAAATAATGTAAAATGAAGCAATGCAGTATTTAAGAATAAAAATATATGTGAGAAAAAAATTTTAAATTGTAAACACAAACATCAGATGGTCATTACCTTTGGGGGTTAGGTTTGGAGATTTTATAAAGGAGAGATATACAGGGGTTTCTAAAGTTATTAATAACATACTGTTTCTTAAGCTCTGGGCTATGTGTGTGGTCGGGAGTGGATTTAAAACCATTTTAATGAAAAATATTCAAGTGGAGAAAGACTTTGCCATCGTTCCTCTCTGATTCTCTTCATCTGCGCAGATACGATCAAGTCCCTGAGCTGTCCTCATGAGTTTATCAATTTTACTGCTGTCTGTGACTTGTTAACCATTCACTTTCCATGCCCCGTACTGTGCTGAATAATATCAGGTAAGCATGGAAGGCAAAGCTCTCAAATGAAGATAAAAGCAAATTTTGATAATGTGGTCACCTGGAGAGAAAGAATCTACACTATTCTTTAGCATTGTCCCTTTATTAAAACACCACTCTCATTCCCTTATATATACCCATTCGTGACTGAGAACATGGATTGCAGCTTGTCAAACACTGTGAAACACACAGACAGAGGCCTGCATAAAGAGGTGTTAACAGGTTGTCTACTTAGACCAAGCTTCAGCTGTTTATCATGAAGGCAATGTAGAAATGACTCTCGTGTCTGCACTGGCCTGTCTTGATGCCATTTAAAAAAAGAAGACATGACTTTCCTATCTTTCTGCTTTAATAAAAGTGACTTCTATGGGTAAACACTGTAAATTATGTCAATACAACTACATCAACTATGCAAGTCATTTCAATGACTCATTCCAGACAGTTTGGGTAAATAGTAGAGCTGAGATCCAGAGAACTTGCACTATTGCCAAAGACTGTCATGGATCTTTTTTTCTGTCTTTCTGTCTATGTATCTATCTGTCCACCTATTCATCCAGGCATTAACCTAAAATCCTTCTTTCTTGTGGATCATGACTTTGAAAAGAAAGTCTGGCTTTTAGTCTTTAGGAAGACCAGAATATTTTCATCAGTAGACACCTGCCATATCTACTACACAGACTGTCGTTTTTGCGTGAAGAGCCTCTTAGCTGGTTCATCTACCTGAGTAAACAGCTTTGCATTAACAATGCAATGCCTAGAAAGCAATGAACAGAGAGTCAATTTTCAATAAATGTGGTTGATGGGCTATAAGGCTGAAAAAATTTATCATCAAATTTGATGAAATGAAGTCTATGAAATCCATCCATTGACAGCGTTCTCTGATCACAGTGGAAAACCATTCTGAAGAATTTACCATGGATGTAATTTACAAGAGAAATGGTATTCTATTTAGCTGTTTGTTTGGGGGAAGGAATTTATGATATAAAGTAAGACCACCTGTTGTAGCTATCACCTGACTCATTTGTCTTGTGCCTTTTATGGTGATCTCTTAATTGGAGCTAACTTCTTTGGAGTCATCCAGAAATGAAAAGGACCACTGAAAGGTCTTAGGTGAATGAAACCTTTTTATAGTTCTTCTGTGGTTAGTGTATTTTCTTCTGTAATTGATGATTATTCAATGTAGGTTACTTCAGTAATTTACAGTGTTAGGAAGAATAGGTAAACCTTTCGAAATTATCAATAATGCTTCTATGTTTACAACTTTAAAATCAGCATAAATAATACATGCTTGCTGCTTTTATATGGTGGTGTGGACGTTATATTTAGAAAGTACTTTGCAGTCAATAAATAAATAATTTCATGATAAAAATAGTAACAAAATACAAGTACTAGGAGCCGTAACAATGAAAATAGCTTATTAATGTAATTCATTGAAAATGTATGAATTTTACCAAGGTGTAGGTGCTGTGATAAGCTCTGGAAATCACAATATTATAAGAAAGTCCTGGTGTCAGAAGAAGAGAAGAACATTTCCCCTCAGGAATAGCATGCCAGATACTACAGATGGGTTTAGACAATTAAGAGAGACAGTCCCATTTAAATTAAACCATTTTGGTACTACCCAAAGCAATCTACATTTAATGCAATCCCTATCAAAATGCCACCAGCATTTTTCACAGAGCTAGAACAAATTATCCTAAAATTTGTATGGAACCACAAAAGACCCCAAATAGCCAAATCTTGAAAAAGAAAAGCAAAGCTGGAGGCATCACAATTCCGAACTTCAAGCTATATTACAAAGTTGTAGTCATCAAGACAGTATGGTACTGACACAAAAACAGACACATAGATCAATGGAACAGAATAGAAAACCCAGAAATAGACCCACAACTATATGGCCAACTAATCTTCGACAAAGCAGGAAAGAATATCCAGTGGAAAAAAGACAGTCTCTTCAACAAATGGTGTTGGGAAAACTGGACAGCTACATGCAAAAGAATAAAACCGAACCACTCTGTTACACCATATACAAAAATAAATTCAAAATAGATGAAAGACCTAAATGTGAGGCAGGAAATCATCAAAATCCTACAGAAGAACATAGGCAGTAACCTCTTTGAACCCAGTGGTAGCAACTTCTCACTAGACATGTCTCCAGAGCTAAAGGAAACAAAAGCAAAAATGAACTATTGGGACTTCATCAAGATAAAAAGTTTTTGCACAGCAAAGGAAACAATCATCAAAACTAAAAGGCAACCTGTGGAATGGGAGAAGATATTTGCAAATGACGTTCTGATAAAGGGTTAGTATCCAAAATCTATAAAGAACCTAGCAAACTCAGGGCGCCTGGATAGCTCAGTCCGTTGGGTGTCTGACTCTTGATTTCAGCTCAGGTCATGATCTCAGAGTAGTGGGATCCAGCTCCATGTCAGTCTCCGTACTCAGCAAGGAGTTTGCTTGGGATTCTCTCCCTCTCCTTCTGGCCCTCCCACCCCTGCTCTCTCTCTCTCTCTTTTTACAAAAAAAAAAAAAGGAACTTCTCAAACTCAACACCCAAAAAAATAAATAATCCAATTAAGAAATGGACAGAAGACATGAATAGACATCTTTCCAAAGAAGACATACAGATGGCTAACGGGCACATGAAAAGATGCTCAGCATCACTCGTCATTAGGGAAACACAAATCAAAACCATGATGAGATCGTCAGAATGGCTAAAAATAATAACACAGGAAACAACCGATGTTGGCAAAGATGTGGAAAAAGGGGAACCCTCTTACACTACTGGTAGGAATGCAAACTTGTGCAGCCACTCTGGAAAATAGTATGGAGGTTCCTCAAAAAGTTAAAAATAGAGGGGCACCTGGGTGACCCAGTCAGTTAAGTGTCCAACTCTTGGTTTGGGCTCAGGTCATGATCTCAAGGTCATGAGATCAAGCCCTGTGTCGGGCTCCAGGCTCAGCACAAAGTCTGCTTGGGTTTCTCTCTCCTTCTCCCTCTGCCCCCCCCCAATAAATAAATAAATAAATAAATAAATAAATAAATCTTTAAAAAAAAAAAAGTTAAAAATAGAACTTCCCTACAACCATAATTGCACTACCAGGTATTTACCCAAAGAATACAATGTTTATAGCAGCATTATCAACAATAGCCAAACTATGGAAAGAGCCCAAGTGTCTGTCAACTGATGAATGGATAAAGAAGAGGTGGTATATACATGCAATGGAATATTACTCAGCCATCAAAAAAATGAAATCTTGCCATTTGCAACAATGTGGATGGAGCTAGAGCATATGATGCTAAGTACAATAAGTCAGTCAGAGAAAGACAAATACCATATGATTTCACTCGTGTGGAATTTAAGAAACAGAACAGACGAACATAGGGGAAGGAAAAAAAAAAGAGAGGAAGGCAAGCCATAAGAGTCTTAAATATAGAGAACAAACTGAGGGTTGCTAGAGGGGAGGTGGGCAGGAAGATGGGCTAAATGGTGATGGGCATTAAGGAGGGCACTTGTGATGAGCACTGGGTGTTGTATGTAAGTGATGAATCGCTAAATTCTACTCCTGAAACCAATTTTACATTATCTGTTAACTAACTAGAATTTAAATAAAAACTTTTTAAAAAACCACTTTGGTTATTTTGATTAAAACAGTTAAAATTTCTCATTAAGTTCTCTTGCAAAATATATAGCTTAGGTGTATGAATTTGAAAAATGGTTGAGATAAGAAGAGGGCAGAAATTGAGGAAAATGAAGCCATTTATTTCCAATGCATTAAAAGCTATTTGTGTGGGGCGCCTGGATGACTCTGTCGGTTAAGCGTCTGACTCTTGGTTTCAGCTCAGGTCATGATCTCAGGGTCCTGGGATCGAGGCCCAAGCCGGGCTCTGTGCTCAGTGGGAGTCTGCTTGATATTCTTTCTCTCTTCTTCTCCCTCTGCCTTTCTGGCCTCTCTCTCTCTCTCTGTCTCTCTCTTTGTCTCTCTAAAATAAAGAAATCTTAAAAAAAAAATATTTGTGTATTCTTTCTTTTTGTTCTTTTTGTAGCTTGTGTCTCTTTCTAATACCTATGCCTAAATTAGGCAATTTTATTTTAAAATTATACTACCTATTGGAATTCCATTAAAATGAGCACATTTCTCCCTGTTGAATTTAGTCGTGAAGTTTTATTCATATTAAAATGAGAAGTTAACAAGTTCCTTAACTCTGTCTAAATACTGCATAGCTAGGAAAAGTCTGGGAACCACAGTTCTGCCTCTCCTGTACTTAACAGGTATAGTCTTCCTCTCCTTTACAGTCCAAGATGGAGTGGTTGTAATAACCCAATATTCATCTGATCCAAATGTGGATTCTTATATAAGTGGAGCCGTTTTGGAGATTTAGTTCCACCCTCATCGATAAACGCTTATTCATTGTATATTATATGTCAAGTACTCCTGGTAAGTGCTTGAGATACCACAATCAAGTTAACATATTTGCAAGTACTAATTGGGAAGAGAGAGAGACACACACACACAGAATCAATGTATACTGAGAGAATTATGCAGTAAATGTCCTGGGAACAGAGAGGAGAGGCATCTAGCTTCATCTTGTGTGCCGTGAAACTTTCAGGGGCATCGAAGTCCGAAGCACACATTGAAGGATGCATGGGCATTGGGCAGACGAAGAGGGCATCCGGCACAGTGAAGGACGCTGGAGGCAGAAGCACAGAGGGATGAAACCAAATGATGTGTGCAGGTAGCTGCAAGCACCTGGTGTCCCTGAGGCATAAAGTGCAAAGCAATGAATAGCTAGAGATGAAGTTGGAGACCTAAGCTGAGCTCTTGAATAAAAACTATTTCACTAACAATTTCGTGCATGGCAATTTTGCCCGAATAACAAAAAAACAAAAACAAAAAACAAAACAAAACAAAAAAAAAAACACTTTCTGTGGTTAGAAGCATTCTAGTATTTTTGAGGAACAAATGTATGCCGAGCACTTACTGTGTGTCAGGCATTATTCTATAAGAAACAGGAAATAATGAGTAGCATTGTCCTTGAGGAAATCAAAGATTATCCAAATGTTCAAGTGTGGTGTAAATGATAAGGATAAAGACAGAGATCTGTATAGAACACTATGTGAATCAAGAGAAATACATGTCCCCCTTTCACTGTAGAGTAGGTAATAGTCAGACTCAGAATTTAAGAATGAATAGGTGTTACAGAGGGAGAAAGGATGTAAGGCTTTCTTGCCAGGGGCCCAACAGGTTCAGAGGCACAAATCATGAAAGGTCATGGTGTTTAGGAGAGGATGCCAGGAGGTCGATTTGAATCATATTATTTGGGTCATATTTTAAGTCCAGGAATGTCTTGGACTTGGCATAGGCAAGGGGTAACAGTGATTTTTCAAAAGACAAGTATCTGATCAGATACTCACTTTAAAAAAGATGGTCCATGGGGATGGTAATCTGGATTGCGAGCCTGACGGCAGGTGCAGTGATGAGGACTACTGCAATTGCTCAGACAAACAGTGATGAGACGTGGGTCAACACAGGTGGAGCAGAGTGCAGAGCACCCCAGGAGAGACAAACACACCAGCAAGTATTCAGGTTGGTGTGTCTTCTCGGGCTCTCTCCCCAGCAGCGAGCACAATTCCCGGCACAAAGTTTGTTTGCGTTTAATAACAGCTGTCTCCCTGCTGACTTGTTTGAGAATCACCACCATATAAATGTTTGTTGGCAAAGGATGGTAACATTTGGCTAGAGAAAGAAAGGAATAGGATCAGAGGAAACATCAAAACATATAAAGATTTAAAGAGGATAAAGAGAAAGAAGACACCTGACAAGAGCCAGAAAAGCATATTGTCCTGAAAGGAAAGGGAGCAGAATCTCAAGAAATTGAGTAATCAGCGGTATCAAATGTTGCAGGTAGTCACATGGGAGGCACAGAGCAAACAGACCTTTGGATTTGGCCATTAGGATGTTACTAACTAGCAAGTGCAGTGTGACCAGGCTGGTATTCAGTGATTGAGAAGTTGTCTCTTCTGCCACTCACTACACATTCGAGAACAGGCTGAACAAAGCATGGTCCATGGACTGGCACTCCTGAGCAGGCTGATATGGTTTTGCAATAAGGACAAACACTGAAAGTATTTTAAAAATCTTGATAGCAATTTCACATTGCCCCAGCATCCTAGACACCATCAGTAGACTATTTCGTGAATATTGTTGAACTCGCCTGATGAGTCTCCTCGTTTGAGCTGCATCTTGGTTATGCTCCGTCGGATTAGGTATCGGGTCATAACATACTGGGAAGAATCACACAACCAGCCAAAGCCTGTCAAGATCATTTGAGCCTCAGATAGTCAGTCTGAGATGTACTATTCTAGAATAATGCTAAGAATACAAAATAATCTATCTGGCTTGGTTTTATTGGTGTGTCCAGGCTTTCTCCTTCCTATGTGCAGTTTCCCTTTACCCCTTTTTTACGGCTTCCTGACCCAGCCATTTCCCCTGGGGCGCCTTCTGTGTGTTCACAACCATCCTGGACTCCTGTAAACCCGTTTTGATTTACAAATATGTCTGCTTTGGCCCCAAAAGTCCAAGAACTCCTCTGGGGCCACAGAAAACGTGTGCTAAAGGCAGACATCTTTGTTACTAATAGGGAAGGGCCACTGGTGAAATGTGCCAATTAAGGTACCACACAGATAAAAAAGGCCCAAGGATAAAACTCTAGTACAGTAACTCAAAGAATGCTGCTTCTGAAATGCTTCGTAAAGAAAAACGGACCTGACCCTTGATTCCAGTGTCAACGCTGACCCTGTTCTCGGCTGTGTATCTCCGAATGCTTCTCCTACTAGAAGGTTCTGTGTAACAAGATTTGAGCCACAGTCGTGTTGTAATTAGTTACACATGCAAAAGCACATCCAGCGAGCTGACGGGACCCCTCGGGCTGCGTGCTCTGATAGGCCGAACTTAAAAGATTGGAGGATTTCTCTTCTATTGTCCCATCTTCAGAGAGTTAGTGTAACAAGGACATTCTCTGAGGCAGTGTAGAGGTTGATGAGCCCAGATACACGTGAAAAGGAATTTTAATAAAGCTTGGCAGATCTATGGCATTAATAGTGCTGACATAGTGAAGCAGGACTTACGTCAAGAGTATGACATATTGGTATTTTTTTTAAATGAGGTATAAGGTCCTGCAGATATTTGACTGTGTAGAAGATGGGGGACATATTATTACATGCCATACATTTTCTCCACTGTTATCTTCATGATTACAGGTAAGGGTTATTCCCCCTCATGTGTATGCATTTTACCTCTTCGTCTTGATGAGTGATCGCCCAAACACAATGGATCAATCCCAGATGCTCGGAAAATAGCAATCATCTCACACAATGTCGAAACTCTACATTTTCTTGTGTCTAAATTGGAGAGCCAAGAGTGAAAATGGACAGTTCAGAGTGTCAGTAATGGGATAATGGTGACTTTGACATTCAGATGTAAGTAAAACTGTAGCCTAAATCAATAGATATTCCAAGTTAACATCAGTTGACACTTAAGTGGCTGGCATAAACAGATTTTTAAAAATTCATTTTCGTCCTTGCAGAATGTGCTGCATGTCAAAAATGCCAATGTCGTATTTAATAGTCAGCAGATGGCAGGATTTTATATGGAAATTGTATCCTCTTCAGTTTGTAGTGTCTTAAGAAGTCAGGAAGGAAGGCTTTTCTGTGTTCATTCTGGATAGGATTTTGCAATCAGAAAAATTCATTCATTCAACATTTTAAGCATTCATAAATATATTAAGAAAAATTATTATTCTGTATACTATCCACATAGTACTTATGAATATGAGTCTCTCCATAAAGAAATATATTAGTTGATAAATAATGGATGTTAAAACTTTCCTCATTTGCTCTTGGCTTTCTAAAAACCCATTTCTTACTAAAAGTATAGGCATAAGGCAACATTTATTTCACTGTTTTTCAATGAGAATGGACAGCAGTTAGTAAGAAATCTAAGATTTTATAGCGCTTTAAACAATAGCAGAGAACCAAGCACTCTGCAGACATCCTCATTCCTTTCTTCTTAGGCTTTTGGTGCTCAAATGAGAGGCTGGGCCAAGGAGAATTTAACCATACTTGCAATAAAGCATTTTATTGAAAAGACAAACCTTATGATATCCTGCTGCATTTGCAGACAGAAGATAACTATATAAAATATTTATGATACTATTTCCATAAAATACCAGAAATACCTATTTTGGAATGGAGAAAAAAGTACCCTGACATTTTGGCTAAGATGGCAGATAGAATCCAGATTGAAAGTCTTTTTTATTTGTGCAGATTTTTTTTATTATTATTAACAGTTATCACTTTCTTCCAGCAACAGTCCAATATACCAATTGTTTAATACATTGTAAAACTTCCAACTCCTAGCTATCCCAGCTCTCCCTCTTGGATCAATGTATAGTTTTATCACTTGTGTAGTGATTATGGGACCAAATGAATTGGGGAAATGAGATAATCTGATGAATCACTCAAGTCAAATAGCCCTTTTTTTTTTTTTTTGCCCTTCAAATTACCAAGAAAGTTTAAATAAAATTTTTACCCTAGCTTAGATCACCTAGATATTTGTTTTTTATTGGTAGTTAGTAAAATAATTTTATGCATTTTTGCATATTGTTTTCTGACTATAAAATCAATAGGTGCTCATCTAGAAAGAAACACCATGTGGAAAACACAGAAGAGCACGAAGAAGAAAATAATCCTAAATTCCCACCACCCAACCAATGTCAAAGATTGATTAAAAGATAATCAATGTCAAAAGTTTGTGTTTCTAGTCTTTTTGCACCTCTAATATATTTTTATATTACATATTGTTGAATCATGGGGGATGATTCATTTTGGATTCTACTTTTTTCACTTCAACATCAGAAGTATTTCCCCACATCAAAAGCATTTCTTTAAAAATTCCTCTTATTTCTTAGAGAATTATTTTACAACCTGAAGACTTTGTTTGCTACCAATATATCTGGGGATCTGTCACAAATAGTCACCCCCTGGACATTCTTGCTAGGAAAAGGAAACAACTGTTTTAAGTAGTTTATGTGTGTGTGCATGTTTAGCTTTACTCATTTTGCACTCTGAAATGCCAAGATAACGTGAGAGTTCCATGATTTCCTTATCATGTATTTAACTGTTGAAATTTACAGACTGGTTTATATATACTCCAGAGGGCTTAGAAGCAGTGTTTTTATTTTTTTATTTGTGTTGTGTTGTGTTGTTGTTTTGTTTTGTTTTGTTTTGTTCAAAAAGGAAAAAAGGTATAAACATAAAGCAGAGGCAGGAATGAGTCTGACTGAAAAATGTTTATGAGAACTTCTTGGGCAATCTTCCCCATTGGGCCAAAAGTCTGGATCTAAGCCAGATTGCAAACTTGTGGACCTTGATCCTAACTGGCCCATAGGCATGTTTTATTTGGTATGAATTCTTTAAGATAAGGTTTTATAATGGGGAGGGTTGACATAAAATGTGGCTTTCTACAATTTCTGAAGATATCACCAACCTGGCCCTGTGTTCTGGATGGCAAAAATTGGCTAGAGTTAAAGAATATTTAGACTGAGTTGTTTTGGGTGGAGCTTTCATGGATTTAGTTTGATGCCCATCTGACCACTCCCATATTTGGCCAGATTCTGAAGTCAGTATTGCTTGTCATCTATCAAAATGTGTGGCTGTTTTTCTCATAATAGAGAACTGTTTCTCTCTACCTGTGTCTTTACTAAAAGTGAAAAAGTGAGAGACAAATAGGGCCATGTTTCAAGAAAAAAAATGGTAGGAAGTTTATTTTTTGGGAAGTATATATATTCCAAGTATTTTATAGGCAAATATGTTTAAACTATGTTTAAAATTAAAAAAAAAGTAAACCTCACTTGTAATTATTGATTCCTTGGCATTCGAATGTGCCAACCCTCCTTTAAGCCTTCTGTTAGCTATCAGTATGAGGTAGACCGTATTCTTTAATCAAATAAAAGCAAGCCAAGGGCTAAGGAAGAAACTCTACTATTCTTAGTGTTGGAGTCACTAAAGAATCCCCCCTTTTAATGTCTTAAAGAACATCCTTATACACAGCTGGAAGTTTATTCCTGCCAAAATGGACCATAGTAGCAAGCACAGGCCTAGAATTCTTCCCATCAAACTGATCATAACTTCATCACTATTATCAAATTCTCTTCAGATCTAATGCAAATGGAAGCCAGCAGTTATTGAATATGCCAGCCACTGGGCTAAGTACTTTCCACACATTGTCACTTAATTCTTATGCCAAACCTAAGATCTAGGTATGGTTATGATCCCATTTATTAGATAAGGATCCTGGGGCTGTGTGGCAAAGGGTCCGTGCTATAAATCTGCACTGCCTCCCCTGAGTTGGGCTTTGTCTGAATGTAACCACCTATATAAAACTCCTTGGTCTATGGCGATGCTGTCCAAAAGGAATGTGATGGGAACCACAAATCTAATTTAAAATGTTCTGTAAGCCCATTAAGATAAAAAGAAACAGGCAAAACTAATTTTAATGGTAAATTTTTAACCCATTATATCCCAAACATGGTCATTTAAATGTGTCATCAATACAAAAATTATTAATGAGATGTTTTATGTTTCTTGTAATAAGTCCTCAAATTTCTGTTTTGCACTTATAACAAATCACACTTTTGGCCTAGCCATATTTCCTCAGCTCAAGAACCGCATGTGGCTAGTGGCTAAGGTATCAGACAAAGCAAATATATAGTTTTAATGCATCATCCTCCTATTTGGGGCAAAGAATTTTAGGAACTCACACCAGGAAGTCTGAACTCTTGTGGTGGATTATTGATACAGTTCGTCCGGTTATGAGGAAAATAGAGAAATAGTCTGTGTTTGCATAATGCATTTGGGGCCCTGACTGGCACTCTGACATAAATAACAGACGCTTTATTGAGAGATTTGTTCTTGCCAGCCCCTCAGAGGTTTTGCATGTGGTACTACCAGTGACCATAAGTATAATGAGCATCAGGAAGGTTGTAAATCATCATGGATGGGTTAATCTGTGGTTTTGCACCTGCCCTGGGGAGGTGGATGAGAAATGTTAGTGCAGGAGTCAGCTGGCATCTGTGGGTGTCTGCATCCATTGTAAACAACATACATGTCCAAATATTATCACGGGGGGACTCTCTGAAATTTTTGGCTCTTAAAAAGGGGCCTTAATACTCATAAAGGTGACCCATCCTTGGATTAAAGGACTCAAAACCACATGACTAATTTGCATTCAGACAGATTTGAGAGTATTTCCACATTTTGGGGGGAAAGAAGGTACTTTTCAAGTCAAAGCCCCTGAAGTATTGGCTCGCTTAGATTTCTCATAAAACATTTTAGCACATAGGTTTTAAAAGAAACTGGCAAATTACAGTTTTAGTGAAGTACTATTTGGATGCATAAGGTGATGCACCAGAGGTTGACAGAGTTGACATTCCTCTTCCCCAAATGCCTTTCACTGTCGGGTATCATAAGAAGGATCCTATTCAATAACTCCTATTGTGGAATTGGTACTTTCATCACCACTCTGAAAACTCTGATTTGTTACTGAGTTTCCCTTGGTGATCTGGAAGGTCAGACCACCAGGCAGAAGAAGTTGGTTCTGTGGCAGCCACCATGTTCTGGATACATAACGATTTCCCCCCAGGCTCAGAATACCATTGTGCTAGAGAGCTGACTTTAGACTTACTTTATAATTCCATTCATTAAATTAATTTAGAATATGTAAACTGATTTGTTGGGAGATTTAAAATCATTTCCCTCAGGAGAGTGGAGAATATTAGGTTAGCAGTTTTTCTGAGCACGGGCTTTGACTCAGTTTCAGGGGGCAGGCAGTTTAATGTCAGCATCCCATCGTTTTAGCTATGCAGTGTCATTTTCTCTCTACTTTTCACTGCTGAGTCAAAAATCTATTCAAGAGGTTACAAATATGTCAGAGCATTTCCAAGGGAGAGAAAGTTTGTAGGTAACTTCTGTCTAGCCGCAGCCTCAGATTCTGACTCTGCATTCATTCCAACATCTACGGCTGCATTTCCTTTTCCACACTCAGCAACCCTACAAACCAATTTATTAGGAACTGAGCTTAATCATTTGGAGCAGCATAATCACTTTGTAGTCTCATGCTGCTTCGCATGTGTGTCCCTCCCTTTCCAGAAACTGGCTCAGTTTCTGAAATCTAAACTCTGATCACCCGAAGCGCAATCTGTTGCCTCACTCGGGGCAGCTCTCCCAGCCTTTAGGCTCTGCACCTTTTCCTGGGCATCCTGAGAACATTTCATCACATGCCATTTTGAGGAAGTCACTGTCCTGATCATAAATCCCAGCAGTATATTGCTTGTCAATTACTCCAGTAATCGGGAATGTTCTACTAAGCGCTTAGTGGTCTGCTAGGAACAGACCTGCACACCAGATCCCTTTCATGACAAGAGATTGACAGGTCCGAGGTCGGAGGCCAAGCCTTCAAGTCCTCAATCGCGCATTCACCTTTCTGCCCTACATCATTAGTCCCAACTCAACACCCGGTTTTATTCCAGGTTTGCCCCACATGAAAGTTTGTGTGACAGTTTCTCTGCCACGTTTCCTACCCGTCATGCCTTCTTCTCCCCTCTCCTCGCCACCATGGGGAGAGGAAGGCATCTCATACCTCGTCTCTTAACCTCATTCAACACTCGCTAAAACCTGCTCATCGTCACTTCCGGTGTCTCTAGGAAGCTCCTTTTACCGAATCACCTAATCAGTTGTGGGGTTTTTGTTTTGTTTTTTGGTTTGTTTTGGTTTGGTTTGTTTTTTTTCACTCAGCCTCATTTCAGAATCTCTAAACTAAGCTTTTACCACGTTCATGTGGATTTGCACATACATTACTTTGAAGTTTTTACAACATTTTCCTGTGGGACGGCCCTCCTCCACCCGAAGATTGTAGCTCAGTACCCAAAAGAAGAGCAACCATTCTATCTTCAGTGTTCCTCAGAGCAAGCACTACTGCAATTTGGATATGACAGACATTGAAGAAATATTATTACTACTGTTATATTAGTTTTTTTCCCCCTTTCTTTCATTCCCATCATGGTCGGAAGAGTGGGGAGGGGTAATATCCATCAATATATCCTCTCCCACATTGTTGTAAATAGTGCCCTGAATTTCCAGTGGTTTTAGAAAAGGATGTAATATAGGTCCTTCTACAATTCTACCTCCCCCCACAAAAAAAAAAAAAAATTAAATACTTAGTGCATGTGATTACCCAATAGAGCTGTAGCTCCTTTTGTTGGGACATTCATGCAGAAAGACACCGTAGACAACTAAAAGAATAATGACTGGGTATAGGCTGAGAAGCCATGCATCCCCTTAGCTATCACCTAGATGATGTAGTAGCTTGAGATCTGTTGAAGAGTAATGAATCTTCATTCATATTCCAGATTTCCAAAATATATCTATATCCTCTATCTATATGTAGAGGTGGATATCTACACTGTTTCCATGGTTAGTGAAGCAACTGTTCTTTCACTCATATTTTCCCATCATGCCTTACAACTCTTCTATCCAGAAGTTCCTGGACTATATGATCACAGTTTAGTTCAGTGAATTATTACTGGAAAGAAGTGTGGTTTCATAGTCTTCAAGCCTCAACATTGTAGATTTTCTTAATGTTCTGTTTCTTAGAACAGAAGAGAAAGATGTGCCAGAATACTGAAACCTTGAGGATATTTTTACTGTGAGTTATAAAAATTATTAAAGCGAAATGAAAGAAATAAAGAAAACAACTAATCTCTTTTGTAAAGTGCTCACATTGCACACTTACAATTAAGCTGTTCTGATTTCTGTAATTAAAATAATTTCCTCTGAGAGGCCTTAATAGTTCATGCCCATGAGTAAAAAATAAAAAAGGTTGTTGTCATGAATGAAAGATTGAAAGAAAGGTCTTATTCACATGCTTTAGTTCCTATGAGAAATCTTTGAAAACAAACCAGGCATGAAAAAGGCAATCAGTAGAGTTGGCCGGGGGTCATTTTAGCAACCCATGGGAGGTACCAGCCCATGCATTTATTCATCCCTTCATTTAGCAAACATTTATTGGGCACTAACTCTTTGGCAGGTGCAATGGGTACAATGATAAATAAGACCTAGCCCTGCCCTTAAAGAACTTTCATTCCAAAATGGGTACCAGACAAATGAATAGTAGAGACTGCTAAGGGCTAAGACAGAGGTATGCATGGGTCACAAGAATGCAGGTGCCCATTGAGACAAGCACATCTCATGGGGACTCTTATGTCTTACTGCATTTTATTTTGTCAGTCACGGGTTTAATGTAAAAAGGAACATGAATTTTAATAGAGATATGAAAATTCACTGTTTAGACATTGAGAAAATAAAATTACATAAATAATTAGAATGTATTTATTGATTAAGCACAAAGTACCTGTCACTATCACTATAAATATTTTATTGTGTGTTATTATATATGTATATAACATGAAAACATGCCATATCATAAACATGAATATGAATATAACATAGAAGATAAGTAAGGAGAATAAAAGCTTGATGTAATTCAGAGCTCACTAGACCAAGAATAGAAGATAGCTGGGATTGAGTTCTTACTTTGATCCTAATTAGTTGTCTGAATTTCTTTCCTCCTTGGTGAAGTGAGGGGGTTGGACTAGATGAAATGCTTTATTGGGAGTGAAATTTCCAGTGTAGCAATTATTGGGGTCATAGACATATGACCTGACACTCAAGAATGCACATCTGGACATTTGGATCTGTGTGGGAAAGGGCTGGTCAAGTAATCCAATAGCAATTGATTTGAAAGTCGTAGGCCACACTGTGCTATATGGCATGCCTCTTCATTTTTTTGCATGTGGCTTTGGAATCTATCCAGCTACTGTTTCTGGTTGTCACTTTTTTAATTGGGCTCACCTCTAATTTTAGGATGACACAGTTTACTCTTATAATACTAGGTTGTTGCTGTTTTCCTAAATCACTTCGAATTCCAAAGACATGTTGAGCAGCAGGATACCTGTATGCTTAATGGGTTTCTGTGGGCCTCCTAGAATTCAGCCTGTCCATTGTTCCGATTCAAGCATTATAGCTACCATGCTGAATTTTCTTCAGTGTTTCATAACTTTAATTTTGGCCCTCAAGATGTATTTGGTGTTAATGCATGTTGCGGCCAGAGATAATGGATGCCCTGCTAAAGAGAGGCTTTTGCAATGTTTTCTGTTGACTCTCACATTTGATTGGCATGTGTGTCCTAAAAAAATTGGCATAGCACCTTGTTAGTGGGCACACTGCCATCCAACAGTTGGGGAGAAAGTTAGGCTGAAAAGTGATCATAAATGAAGTCAGCTGGGAGTGTTCAGGAATGTGTGTCAGGCTCTCCGGAGTAGAGGGAAGCAAATACCCTCATGGAAATCTTTTTTCTTCCTTTATGCGAGTTTCCACTGACTGTAACTTTTCAGGAAGATTGGAAGACTTTGGCTAACTTGGAAGAATGAGGTTTAAAATTTAATTGTATAACAAAGCTACAAAACAGCATAATGTTTCTATTGACAGTTTGTTCAATCAGTATTCAGGTGGGTATAGTATATCAAATCACTTGATCAATTGGCTGTCGTGTATAGAGTAGAATGAGTTGGGGGAGGGGGGTATTCTTCTGTCACTTGTTACCTGGTAGAGTTTTCTGAGTTATCAAGCCTCTGTTATCTCATCTGCCAAGTGGGAATGATGAAAAATCGGGATGAAGAGTAGTTACAAGAGATAGAAATATAAAAAAGGTGTTTGGTAAACAAAAGCAGATTCTTATAATGAAAAATACGAGGTGATACTAATGTTTTACATAAAATTGAAGCAAACAAAATATGTTCCCAAGTGGTCAACTATAAAACCTACCAGAGCAACATCAATATTAAAAACTGTCATTTTCAATGTTATGAATAGCATGATCCTAATTATGGCATACCATATCTGCTTTGGGGAATACTTTCCTTATCTGTACTCTGGCCTCATGATGCACTGCAATATAAACTTGTTCAAACAAAGAAAAATGTAGAGAGGTCATCTAGGATTTTGTTTTTTTTCTAATGGTTTTAAGTATACACACCCTCCGCTTTGGAAATGCTTGCTTTCTAGGCTGCATGTGAGAGTCATCTTGGGCTGAATCCCACTGCAGTTTTAATGAAACCTATCCACTAACCTGCTAATTAAAGACCAATGAGGGTATGCCTAGGTGGCTCAGTTGGCTAAGTGTCTGCCTTCGGCTCAGGTCATGATCCCAGGGTCCTGGGATCGAGCCCCGCATCGGGCTCCCTGCTCGGTGGGGAGTCTGCTTCTCCCTCTGCCTCTCCCTCTGCTTGTGTTCCCTCTTTCTCTCTCTGTCAAATAAATAAAATCTTTAAATAAAATAAAATTTAAAAAAAAGAACAAGGAGGACTTTCCATTTTGTAAAAGACGATTTGGTCTTTAAATAAGTAAGGTTCAGTAGACATCACACTCCTATTCTTTTCTTTACACACCCTCCAATGAATCTTTAAGATTTTGTTCTAGACCATCAATTAAAGCCAAAATAAATATTCCAAATAATTTCATGATTTCTCCTGGGAAATTTCAGGACTTAACGAGTTATTTCCAATATATCCAAAATAAATGCCACTAGTTCTTCCTAACTCAGAATCCTGCAGGATAAAGTTAAAGGTGAAAACATTTTTATTCATTAGTCTCTTTACCTGGCCAATTAATAATTGAAAACCACTGGCGAGAGAAGATTTCTTTTTCAGAAATTTCCAGTTCTTGTACACATGGTTTTATTATTGATTGTACATGAGAACAGGCTGTGTTACCATTACTTGCACCTTTTTGTTCCGTGAGTGTTGACTTCAAAATTATATTTCTTCTCTGTTGGATCTCACGAATGACTCTGATCCAGTTTCTAACCTAGATGGATATTTCACTCTCTTGCCAGTTGGCTAGTGTCCTACGACAGAAGGTTAACTGCTTTTGTGCTTATTCTTAAGAGTTAGGTTTGGTAGCAAAAATTAGATTCCTAATGTTGACATTTCCATCTTTTTTTAAAGTTATGCAGATAACGTAAACAAATTCCAAGGGTTCAAGTACTAATTTAAAATATAGTTGAACAGATAATTGCAAATATTTTTGGAGAAATACAGAAGAAGTACTGTTAGCAGGGGCGCCTGGGTGGCTCAGTTGGTTAAGCGACTGCCTTCGGCTCAGGTCATGATCCTGGAGTCCCAGGATCGCGTCCCACATCGGGCTCCCTGCTCGGCAGGGAGTCTGCTTCTCCCTCTGACCCTAACCCCTCTCATGTGCTCTCTCTCATTCTCTCTCTCTCAAATAAATAAATAAAATCTTTAAAAAAAAATTAAAAAAAAAAGTACTGTTAGCAGTGTTTTGTTTATATTAGGTTGCTTCTTCTGACTTTGTAATTAATAATGAAAATATATATTATCTATAACCTAAAACATGGCCCAAGAATACACTATTTAAATGATATGAATTTTTTAAAAATGCACTCAGTCTTCTGGAGTATAATTCTGTGGGTTATATGGTATCTTATTTGATATTCTGTGTTCTTGTCCATTTGTAACTTTTTCTTCTTGCTAAATTGGTTGGTGTGTATAAGGTCTTAGCATCACTGTGGCAAAGGAACCATTACATTTCTAAATAATGTAAAATAATCAGTTCATTTCCATTTTACTATCCTCCACTACATATTTTATTACTTTTTAAACACCCTGTAGAGGTTAAAGTTCATACCTGATTCACTGAGTAAAGCTTGCAAAATCATTGTCCTTAACAAACCCTTTATATGCAGAATGAATTGTTCTAATAGACTTTCCTATAAAATGCCTTAAGTACTACATTTCACTCCTAAAATCTTCATTCGAGATGCAATCAAAGGTAAGAATTAAAAATTTCACTATATTCAACACATGTACTCAAGTTGTTTCCTTTCCCTGTGGTAGTCGATTCCTTTAGCTTTACACTGTGACAGTAATTTTATCTCCATGAAGTAACATAGCTGATCAAACTCAGATTCCATTCACGAGTCTGAAGCATGCTAATGTCATGTGATTACACCTAATGATACATGCTAATGTGTTTTCTGAATTTCCTTACTGGATCTCTGGAAAGGAAGACAAATCCAATTTTTTTTATAATTTTTTTTTCCAAATTCAAGTTATCATTGTCTTTAGGCCATGGCGATATTTAAGTATTATATGTGAACATTATTGAAATTCACAAAACTCCTGAAGTTGATGAAACACAGTAACATGTTCATGAGGACAAAGTAAAAGGACTGTAGCTATTGTCAGAAGTCAGAATTGCCTTAGCCTTTTCCATAAATCATGGTGGGAGTATCATTATCATATTCGACTAATGACACTTCATGTTGTGAAACTGATTACAACCACAAAACAAAGAAAATAAAGAAGAAATCACTCGAACACCTTACATGAAAAGGTTAGAATGTCTCTTCCAAATGATTATAATTTGATTACCCAGCTAGTCTATTAAACATAATTCATTGAAACCCACAGAGACCTAACAAATTTTCCTGATGATATACAGATTCCTTTCAGTTCTTTCTCGTAAAAAACTGAGTGAGCAGTTTTGGAAAGAGCAATAATATCTTTTTCTCCATCCCATTTCTCATTTGGAAATTTCTGAATCTGTGTTTATGATCCCAGGGTACCTCTGTTTCTCTCACAGTACTAGTGTTTAATTTATTCACAGATAACGTTAAACCTCATTATTTGAGAAAATGTGTGTGTGTGTCTTTTTTAATGTACTTTTAGTTCTTCAAGTTCCAAATCACTATTTTCCCCCTATAGGATATATTCACGTATTTTCATTTGAATTATATTGTTAAAAATTTTTGATGGTAGTCCACAGAAGGCCCAAGTGAGGATATTCTTGGCATTTCCTCTTTTTTGGGGGGGGGGGGCAGAGGGAGAGAGAGAATCCTAAGCAGCCTCCATGCCCAGGGCAAGCCCAACACGGAACTCGATCTCAGGATCCTGAGATCATGACCTGAGCTGAAATCAAGAGTTGGGCGCTTAACCAAATGAACCACCAAGGTGCCCCTTGGCATTACCTCTTAAAAATGGTTTTAATATGTAGATTATCAAGAAAAGAGATGTTTTAACTCGTGCAGACATTTTTTCAATTTTTAAGAAGCATCTATATCCTATATATATAGCTTATGTGTTTATAAGGAATAATGCATTTTAATTATAAACTACACAGTGTTCATATCCATTCATTATGATTAGCCCATTTATATATTCTGCTTGACAACACACTCTTTGTCTCCTTTTTGTTATTTATATAAATTTACAATGTTAAACCTTCTTTTATTAAGACAGTCCATCTTTAAAAATCTAGTTTACTTATCTTCCCACCTATATGAATCTAAATCAGATTACTTTCTCGGATGACTATGAATTGGTGAGAGGGTATAAGCAAAATTCTCTGACTCCCAATTTGTGCTGAGGATAAAGCAGCATGTTCAAAAATGTTTTTAAGTCCTCTGCACCATTAACATTCAACAAATGTTATTAATTGAACACTTAATTAGTCTCAGGTGCTGTGATAGGCAGAGTGGATCAAAAGATCTGAGAGGCATGGACCCTGGCTACAAAAATTGCATAATAAGACACAGAGGCCTGTAAACAAATGAGTAGACTACAGGGAAATGAGTGAAACATGGCTAACAAAGATACTTGCACAGTTTACACCGAGGAGTAAGTGATAAATTCTGCATCCATGTTGAAAGAGACAGTTGGCGAGCATGTTTGGAAAGAAGCTAGATGTACACCGATGCCAGGACTAATTTTGCAAGGATGGAGATGAGTTTTCCAGGTCAACAATGTGTGGAAGGTTATTCCGTGCAGATGGGACTGGGAAGGACAAAGGTATGAAATGATGCAGCACGTTTGAGGTGGTTCTAGCATAAATTACAAGGTACCAAAGTTTGGAGAAGAAAGCCACATCTGGATTGTGAGTCTTGACCATGGTCATGAGTCATCTTAATACATCTTCAGCCTATCTCCAACCCTGTTTCTTTCTGACACAGTTTTAGAGAAAATTTTTAGTTAGGCAAAGCAAAAATTTTTGTGGACTTAATAAAGGTAGAAGTTGAAGAAAAATAACAGTAACCATCTTTTCTCATTGCCACTTCTTGCTACCTCTTCCTAGATGTAAGTTCTTGTTCAGCATTTCCTATATGAAAATGGCACGACAATAAACAATTTGCAGTCACGTATCATGTATTTAGTACCAACTGTATGCAATGCACTTCACTTGTCACTAATATCACTCTGAAGGCTTTTTTTCACATCAGTCGCTATAAGAGAGGCTGTAAAATTTATCTGTATTGGAAAGAGGAAAATAGATCACAATAAATTGCGAACATGCCAGGGAGTTTACTCATAAGCAGCAGGAGAGAATCAAAACCAGTTTTCATGTAGAAAGAAAGCTACAGACTGAAAGAAGCACTCTGTGGGAGATGACAAACCATAAAAATATCGAGATGTTTCAAAAGATTTGGAAATAGTCAGCTATGTCAACCCATTGTGAATTCTATAGGTGGTTTAAGGTTTGTGCAGATGCTATCCGGAATAATTTGATCAGGTCTTAGCTACTTTAGAGGGTAATAAAATGGTGGTTTTGCCAGCATGTGCAAGTGATACTGTAACATTACTTTTATCCTTGGAAATTAGACATTTCCTGTATCTCTGAATAAAAAGAACAAACTGAAAGATTCAGGCCATTCGCAGGGTCCTCGAAAGATATACAAAGCAAGGTAGGAAACGAGAAGGTTTAAATGGAAATCCCTTTAAAATATCAGAGGTCGGGTGCCTGGGTGGCTCAGTTGGTTAAGTGACTGCCTTCGGCTCAGGTCATGATCCTGGAGTCCCGGGATCGAGTCCCACATCAGGCTCCCTGCTCAGCAGGGAGTCTGCTTCTCCCTCTGACCCTCCTCCCTCTCATGCTCTCTGTCTCTCATTCTCTCTCTTGCAAATAAATAAAATCTTAAAAAAAATAAAAATAAAATAAAATAAAAAAATAAAAAGTAATAAAATATCAGAGGTCATCATAAGTTACTATAAGACTATTGTTAACTGTTACTTTGGTTTCTGAAGATGAAATTGTGTTAAAGCATAGAGGTTGTCTTGTTAAGTATTTTAATAAACTGTTGTTAACTAAACACCATTTATGTTTTTACTATTCTGAGAGCCAGAGGAAGTGAAGAGGGGAAAATTGGCCTTTGAGCTGCTTACTCAGAATTTACCCAAGGAGAGGAAATGTGCATATACAGAGCAAAAATAAAGGCTGACAAAGAAATATAAGTGCCCAACTGTGTAGCACGGTCTGCAAATATATACGGTCAGAAAGAATGTAACATTTGTGGGCTATAGATAATGGGGAAGAGGATGGAATTGAACCAAGTTAGTTTTTTTGTTTGTTTGTTTACTTTCAGAGTGGGTAGATTGTTGCTCACCTGTATTAGTTAAACAACATTATCGTTTAAATTCCACCCTCTAACAACAACAAAAATGTACAGCTACTATTGATAACCTTTTATTTTAAATCATATTAATTATAATGTAAGGATATGAATTATTCACCACCTATTATTTGATGGGTTAAAAGTGCTAAGAGCCTGTTTTAGTCACACAAAGTTATTCATAAAACCTAATCTTTTTTCATCGTGATTAAATTAGTTCCAATTACTACCTGTCATTATACCAGACCAGTACACTAGTTACGTTATTAATAAATCTTATATGAGGGGCGCCTGGGTGGCTCAGTCGTTAAGCGTCTGCCTTCGGCTCAGGTCATGGTCCCAGAGTCCTGGGATCAACACCAGCATCGGGCTCCCTGCTCCGCGGGAAGCCTGCTTCTCCCTCTCCCACTCCCCCTGCTTGTGTTCCCTCTACCACTGTGTCTCTCTCTGTCAAATAAATAAAACCTTAAAAAAAAATAAATCTTATATGAATGAGCAATGGCTGGTAGTTTATGCTTTATATGTGGGGTCTTTTAGATATGAAATTTTAACTTGTTCTTTTGGGTTCCATAACGATGTTTCATCAAAACTTTACTCATTTGAGAAAAAAAAATTTAAAGTCTGCTTCCAATAGAACACATTATTATATTTGTTCATTTCGATTTTTGTTCTAATATCCCAATACTTATAAATCCTGTCTTTTCCATATTGACATTTTTCTTTTCACTTGAACATAAAGTATCTTTTCTTCTCTTCATGTTTGATTAAAGGGTTTTGAGCTAAGGAATAATGCAAACTGGTTTATAGCAACTCTTTTTTTTTTTAAAGACTTCACTTATTTGAGAGAGAGAGAAAGCATAAGAGGGGGGAAAGGGAGAAGCAGACTCCCCCCTGAGCAGGGAGCCAGATGCGGAGCTCAGTCCTCGGGATCCTCAGGATCAGGACCTGAGCCAAAGGCAGAACTGACTGAGTTATCTAGGTGTCCCTATAACAATTCTTGTTACGATGTGGAGAACAGACTGTTGGAGGGGAGAGGAGAAGGAGATACACCTGTTGGGCTGTTGCAGTCACCTCAGCAAGAGATGCTGGTGACTGTACTTAACAATGGAAGGAGTGAGAAGGAGGTGAATTGATGTATGTCCTGAAGGTGGAAACCAACGGGGTGTGGGATGGAGAAAAAAAGTAAAGAATCTATGATGACTCCAAGGTTTTTGCCCCGAACAGCAGGAAATATGTTGTTGCCATTGACTGAGATGGTGAAGACTGGAGGTGGTGCAGTTTGGGGGAAGAATATGAGGAGATCAGTTTGGGAAAAGGAGGTTTTAGAGATCTTTTATGTATCCAAGTGGAGCTGATGAGTAGGCCATTGAATATATGAGTCTAGAGTCCTGGAGAAAGGTTCGTCTGGATTTATACAAGTGGGAGGCATCAGGATATCAGTGATATTTAAAGCTGAAAGATTAGATGGCATCTCAAGGGAGTGAGTATATAGAGAGAAGAGTGGAGATCCAAGGACTCTATTTTAAGAAATCTGACAGAAGTAGATAGATCGCAAGCGGAACCAGGAAAAACAACCAATAATATAGAAGGAAAACCATGAGAATACAGTGTTCTAGAAGCCAAGTGAAAAAACCTGTAGCAAGTAGGAGCGTATGAGAACCATGTTAAAATTTTGCAGATGGTCATTTTAAAACAAGGATGAGAATGGACTATTGAACTAATGTGGAGTTTATCAGTAGTATGGACTAACAGCTTTGTTGGGGTGATGAGGCTGAGGTCTTTGTGGTTTTAAGAGAGAAAGGGGAGGAGAAACATCATAGGCTACAAGAATAAACAATTATTTTAAGGCATTTTGTGTATAAAAAGGAAGGGAAGAAATTGAAGTTGACTTTGAAGTGGATCAAGTAAAGGATGATTATTATATATTCATATCAATAATCATTATATTATTATCATTACTATAATATAAGATAAAAAATGAGAATTGTCATTGTGCTAAAATGAAAGAATACAGAGAAAAATTTCTAAGTATTTCAGTTAATCTTAACTCCGTGAGGTATATGCTGTTATTTCCTCTATGTGATGGAAGCAGAGAACAGTTACCTAGTTAGCACATGGGCAGTCTGGTATCTTAATGCTTGGCAATCTTGTTCAAAGTCTGATCTCTTAACCAATTAACTTGATTACTCTGTAGTATTTCCTAGTAAGGTCCCATTCAGAGGTACTGAGGTTTAAGATTTCAATGTATCTTTTTTGGGGGGGAATACACAATTCAACCCATAACAACCATATTACTATTTTATGTGGGGTTTGATTTATATGAACTTGAGTGAGGACCATGGATAGCAACATACAGTTCCGTAGCCACATTATTGATCCATCTACTTGCGCTCAGCTTTCTGGAAATCAGGTTAATTGGCTAACAGCTCAGACCTTTACCTTAGGGTCTTTGCATGTATCTTTGTTCTTCTTCTTCCTTCCCCTCCACTCTTAGCGAGCCTTTACTCATTCTTTAGATACTACCTCAGCACTGCCTCCTCAGGTAAAATCATCATGGATTACCTTAGATAAAATCCTACCTTCAAAGGTTTTTAGAGCAAGGTTCACCTCTTTGTCTTAACTCTGTCTCATTGTAGTTTTGCAATTTTTGCATGTGATCATTTGATAGTGTGAGCCTCTTACAGAACCACAGGAGAGGGGCCATGTATCTGTAAGGCCACCTTTGTGCTGGGCCCAGAGTAGATAGATATTCAGTACTGTGTATATTTTTTTTAATAAAAGTTGTTTTAAGTTGTTGGACCCTTTACTTACGCTCTCTTAAATGTAAGAAGGGGAAAGCTCATTTTAATCTCTTCTTTGGAATAGAGTAGTTTTTTCTGGATATAAATTGAGTCAGCACATGAACCTAAATTTGGTGCTTAGTGATCTTTTATACCAGTATATGTTGGTGGTGATGTGTCAGAATGAAGAACTTCAGAATTCCTGTACAGAATGTCTTGGTATCATCCTTGGAGGTAGAGTTGTTTTATATGATATTCTATATCTGTTTTATAGTTTTCCCAAATACTTTTAAGGATGGGGAATGGAATGGGCATTCTAAATTTATTTGTACTTTTATTACATGGAGAACAGTTAAGTTAGAATAATGAAGACTCTTGATCCTTAACTATCTTTATAGCTAGCCAACATCCATCATAACTAATGCTGTTTCACAAAATAACTATTGTATTAACAATATTGTGAATCTCATTTTGTCTTAGTTTCATTCACTATAGTAAAATAAAAATACAGTAACTTATTATATCATTTTTCTAGCTCTGAGCTAGACTCAGAGGCCAGAATGCTAACCTTGGAACCTTTACTCTCTAGTTTGGGGACAATGTTGCTGTTTCTTTAATATCTCTGTTTCTCAGTTTCTTTTTTCTGTAAAGTGGATACTAATAGTACCTGGAGGTCTGTTTTGCGAAATGAAAGAGTAGATCCCTGTAAATCCCTTAGAACGGTGCCTGGCCATAATACACATTAAAAAACACTAGCTATTATCATGATGATGATGATGAGGATGATGATGATGATGATGATTACAACTTGGTGAGGTCTTTTTCTATTTCACAGTAGTGAAAAAAAAAATTCTTTTGCCTGAATTCCATGAAGGTTTCCTGAGGCCTATTGTATACCAGACAGAGATCCAGGTCTTGGGAACATAAATGGATAAGACATTCATTTCAGCGATGATGCACCTAACTCTATAAAGTAATTAAACTCAAAGTGTAGGCAAAAATGTTTATAAATTTGGTAGTGTAGGTTTAGCCAGATCTTCAAGTACATAGAATTGTATATTTAAAAAAGTGTCTGTGTCTGTTAATCACAGAAAGCATCCACAAACTCTGATTTTATTCAAGAGAAGACAGCCACCAAAAATGGATGGTAGTGGGCGAATAACAGGAAGCCAAGAGCTTAATTTTCTCCTGTCAAGGCATTTCAAGCTTTTATTTTAAGCCTCCTCCCGGCACCTGCGTTTTTCGCCCCTTGAAAGGCTTTGCTTTTAATGCAGCCAGTTTACTTTGAGCTGTCAGTTGATGAATTTCATTATCTCATTTGGCTCTTTTATTTTAAATTGGTATATGAGCACCAGTGGGAAACAGTAAAAAGACCTCTGGTCTAGAATTAGTCCCTTCCCAACTCTGTGGTATCACCCTCTGACTTCCTGACTGTGGGAGAGTTACTTCATCCTCTGTAAAACAAATGGTCGTATGAGGGGGTGATGTGAAATCCTGGGAGGTCCTTGTCTGCCTCTGTGTGCCCTGCGTGGCCCTGCTGGTCTGGTGGGGGACCTGCTCTCACTGCGGCAGGGGTTACCTGCCTACCCAGTGAGGTGCTGAGGACACCAAGAAACCGGTATCAGAGTTGTTATTCATGAAATGACACTAAATCCCTTCAGGACTTCTCTTGGGTGATTATAAAAGTTTTTGTGCAATTTGGTTTTCAGCAATGACAGCACAGTAAAAGCAATATGCTCTAGTGCCTAGGAAGTTCACCGAGACTGAATGAAGAACAAATGTAATTCTATCAGTGTTGAATTTTTCTTAAGTTCTCTCCCCACAGTACCTGCTAAATGGCATTTCTAAAGTATTTAGGAGGGCAGCTTCTGAGAGTTGTCGCCACTCAAATGGAAGTTTAGCTGACTTCTGGGTAAAATAAGCAAGCCTAAGAATGGAGTTTCCTCTCTGCAGGAGACACATTGCCGCTGAGTTTTTACTCCATGAGTTGATATTTAGGGAGTCTGTGCAGGGGGCTTACCAGAATGGAAGTCTTTCAAAGTACTGCATTTGATTCAGGGAGGAAGATAGGTCCCAAAGCAGATTGCATAGAATGGGGAGGGAGGGGTTTGTGGTGCCTATACCCCAGAAAGGATTTAATCTAATTCAGAATCTCAATTCTAAAGATAAAATCCTGCCCTAGTCTGCATCCCTGGGAACCATATATACACTGCTCCCAACGCATATGAGAAAGGGGCTATAAAGAAAATAGTACAAGCCAAAATATATTGGACACATGAGCTTACTTGCCACTGTATATAAAGAGGCAAATCCAATCATGAACTTTCCAGAGTAATACCCCCCTTTGGCATTTATTATTCCCTTCTGTTCCCAGTGTAGCATATTCTATTTGTTTGTTTCCCTGCTCTCTATCCTTATGAAGTTTATGGCCTTCCAAAATTCACTCTTTTTTAATCTATTTCTCTCTCTCTCTCTCTCTCTCTGGTTAGATACCTTCTTTCAATAACATATTTTCAGATAGAGAAGAGAAAGGGATTGTGGCTCTTGCAACTGTGTATCCTCCCTCCTAACACTGTTTCTGGCCCAAAGAATGAACTTTGCATGTTGTTTGACCCATAGCTAAGTAGGTGTAGAGACAAAAATAGGTCCCTTACAATGTTTACCTTTCTTTATTTTAGTAAAGGTGATGTGATACATGCCGTAAAAACAAAGACCAAGAGCAGCAAGACAGACTAAGGATGACCAAATGGTAAAATTAATTCATTGTAGATGAAGTGTTGACGAACTGTGGCCTGAGGACCAAAACTGGTCTGCAGCCTGGTTTTGTTAATAACATTTTAATTAAACACAGTCACACTCATTCATTTATGTACTACCTGTGGCTGTGTTTTCTTTTCTTTCTTTCTTTTTTTTTTTTAATTGAAGTATAGTTGTTACACAAGGTTATATTAGTTTCAGGTGTACAACATAGTGTTTGACAAGCCTCTACATTATGCTGTGCTCACCCTAAGTGCTGTCATCTGTCATCATGCAACACTGTTACAATACCATTGACTCTATTCCCTGTGCTATACCTTTCATCCCCATGACTTATACATTCCATAACTGGAAGCCTTTACCTCCCACTCCCCTTCACCCACTGTGTCCATCCCCGCACACCCCTCCGCTCTGGCAATCATCAGTTGGTTCTCCACAATTATGGGTCTGTTTCTGCTTTTTGTTTGTCTTGTTTTTTAGATTCCACATATAAGTGAAATAATATGGTATTTGTCTTTGACTAATTTCACTTAGCTTAATACCTTCTAGCTCCATCCAGGTTGTTGGAGATGGCAAGAAATCATCCCTTTTCATGGCTGAGTAATATTCCATTTTGTGTATATACCACATCTTCTTTATTCATTCATCTATTGATGGACACTAGGTTGCTCCTGTATTTTGGCTATTGTAAATAAAGCTGCAGTAAACATAACAGTGCATATACCTTTTCAAATTAGTGTTTTCATTTTATTTGGGTAAATACCCAGTAATAGAATTACTGGGTCATATGGTATTTCCATTTTTAATTTTCTCCAGAAACTCCATACTGTTTAACACAGTGGCTGCACCAATTTACATTCCCACCAACCATGCACAAGCATTTGGTTTTCTCTACATCCTTGCCAACACTTGTTATATCTTGTCTTTTTTATTCTATATGGCTGCATTTTCACTACAACTGGAGTTGGGTAGTTGCAACAGAAACCATACAGCCCACAAAGCTGAAAATATTTACTCTCTGACCCTTCACAGTTAAAGTTGGCCAATCTCTGTTGTGGATTTTTCAGATGTAGAAAATGACATAATCATCATTTCTAATAGTAATTTATTAAAACCAAAGAAAGTGTTCTTATGCTACATACAATCAACCAAAGCCTTATTTCTTTCAGACTTTTGATATTTCCAAAGCATATTTATCACACATTACTTGTTAATGGAAACAAAAATTGGTTAGGCTGCATTTATGGCAGATAAAAGTCTTCTGGTTGGTAGAGCAAAGTAATGCTCTTCACTGGACAGGCATAAATATAACTCTGATCCAGTATGACATCATATAAACTTCTCTTTGGTAGTTTACCCTGATATAAATAGCACCGTCCCTGGTATTTATGACTCACTATGGCATCCTCATGCTGGGGTACAATCTACAAGACACATGGGTCTAGACTCCACTGTCATTCTCAGATTTCCAGGGTCCTTTATTAAGTGGGGATCCACTTAATATGTGTATGTGATACGTATTTGTGTTGCAAGAGGTAGAAGTAGTCTCTTGGATTTACTCAGGAATGTATTGGGAAATAACCTTCGCACTAGAAAAAGAAAAGAAGATGTCAGTCCTAGTCAGAACCCTTAAAATATGACTGTCCTGTTTCTAAAATGCCTTTCCATCTTGCCTTTGCCAGGAACATTCTTAAACTACATTGCTCCCTGATGATGGGCTCAGTCAACTTTATGAGCAAAATTCTCCCAGGTGCTTTTTTTTTTCCTTCTTTACTTTGGATGTACTACCATCCTACCTACTTTCAAATTTGCTACAGTAGCAAATTTAATAAATACAATATATTAAATAATATATCAATAATAATAATTACATAATAATATAATATAAATAATAAATAAATATAAGGGAAAATTATAAAGAAAAATGCCTAATTTACAGAATACTTTACTATGATTACGTGTTATTTAAATATGAGAAGAGAAGTGCTTGTCTAGTGTTGGCCCATCTGTGAGTGCTCTGCTCCAGCTCCCCCCACCCCCCCCACGCCACGCTTTTCTGGCCAATTCTCTCAGGCGGACCTAACGCTTCTCTTACTGCTGCTGTGCTAAATGACTGTTCAGCACAATTAACATCGCACCTGATGCTGCTTGTATGTGACACGTCGTCTAAACCTGCCTTATGTCAGTGTAGAATGCTGAGAGTGTACCATGGAGCCTGGTACCTTCCTTGCTTCATTTCTAGGTACCCCTTAGTGCCCTGCCCCTCGACTATGTTGAATGCGTCTCATGGAAGGAGGTTTAGCCTCACACTTACTCTTTGAGACTCTAGATGATCTAACAGGGCAACAATAACATCTAGTATTTATTGAGTACTTCTTCCCTGCCAGGCATTTGCTATCTCCTTTTATCATCACAATCCTTATAAGATAGTTACTATTACTATAGATCATTCTCCTTGGATAGATGGTAAACCCAAGGCACAGCGAGGCTAAGCTAGTTGCCCGAGCTTGCAAAGCTAATGAGAGATAGAGCTCGGATGACCTCTATAGTCTGGCCCAAACATAGGGCTCTAACCACTGCACCACACTGTAGGCGCCCAGGGGCCGAATCCTCTGCTGGGTGGTGGCAACTGGTGTACAGATATGATCCCTGCAGTGTAAGAACTTGTGACTCAAGTTACCCAAATTCTGCATAAAGACGATAAAAAGATATGCATTGCAAAATATAGTTGGAAGTAGGCTTATTTATTTATTTTTTTTTTTACCTTAAATGTACCAGAAGAGCTGAGGGCATTACGTGTGTTAATGAATGGGTACCGTATCACAGTCGGATTGTGGCAAATGGCACCCGGCAAAAATAAAATCAGCTGGGGAGACATTTTAGAGGATATGGTTTGCAAAAGTTCCTTCCAGGTCCTTACTTAGAAAAGGCAGTAAATGTACTGTCCCCAAATCCTCTCCTCCCCCCCCCAATTGAAAGATAAAATGCCTATTATAATCATGGGTCACTTCAAGTTCAATGAAACTTACTGTCTGGGAAAAAAATGGCCAAATAAGAAGTGCATTTTCTATCTATTGCGATGATAAATGTCTGACCTACTTCAAGATCCTTTTGCTGAGTTTCAGCTCATTTCCATGCAGTCGGGTCTGACATGTCAATAATGATGGAGAGCATGAAACACCAAAGGATTCCACGGATTATCACTTCTGCTCTCCTGACAGACAGCACTTCATTTAAGCAGCTTTCCAGATATCTCCATTGTGGATCTGATGGAAGGATTTAGCTTAAAGCCGGAGGTTGTAACCTTTCATCTGCAAGAGGGAACCTTTGACCGGAGGATATAGCACAGAAACTACTCCCCTTCAGCATCCTGATGACGCAGCCAGTCTTGCTGGCCCACACTGATTTCCATGGTTTTGTCTTCTCCCATCAAAGAACACGATAATCAAGATATTTCTTCATTTCTCATGCATTGCAATTTTCTTCTCTGCTAATCCAACATGTTTTGATTGACTATGGGAGAGAAGAGTAATTCAAAGGAGGAATTCCATTAGTTTCAGAAATCAGTGGTAAAGGAAGAGCTGAGAGATAATTTGAGAGAATTGGCCCTTGCAGTGCTCACTGCTACCCTCAAACCTTCAGCTTGCGGTGACTGGATGGGATATTATTATTGGTCAATTTAGATGGAGGGGATCCTCTGAGCTTACACAACTTGAATTAAGCCAAAAATCATAGCTCAAAACTGGACAAGCTCCAAGAAGAAATAGAGGATATGAGTCAAAATTAAAGGGCACTTGATGAGCAGAGGCTGAGAGTTCTTGAAGCCAGAATCAAAGGCCCAATGTGTTCAAGACCAAAGACTCGTGGGCTCTGCAAACTTTGAAAAGCAGATCACTGATGGGATGATTCACTATAGCATTTTTCTGAAGAGTGAACTCCTTTATGCCGTCTTAAAACTTATGCTATTTTCAGCCAAAATTGGAAATAACCCAACTGTGCATCAGTGGGAGAATGGGTACACAATTGTGGTGTTGCCATGTGAAGGAATAGTACTCAGCAGGAACAGGGACAGAATACCAAGAATGTGGTTTGATGTGGATGAATCTCAAAGACATTATGCTGAGCCAAAGAGTCCAGACACGAAGGAGTGCCTATTGTATGATTCTCCCTTTACTTAAGATTCTGAAAGAAAACAGAGCTTACCTAGACTAGCAGAAAGCAGAGCAGTGTTTACCCAGGGCTGATGTTTGAGGGAAGAAATAACTGAAACATGTACCTCAGTAAAGTTGATTTTTTAAAAAAGTGAGGTTATTTCCAGAAATTTCATTGAATAGAACTTTCCAGAACATCCCCAATTCAGAAAACAAGATTGTTTATGTTAGGGTAAAGTGCCTTTGAGCAACAGTGTTATGGGTTACATTGCTGTTACAGAAAACCCATTGTAGCAAACCTTGCCCGTTTTATTTTCTGCTTGATAAATCCTGTTTGTTCTTTTGAGGTCTGACATCGAGGCAGCATAGGACACCCTCTGAGTGCAGCAGTCTGTGGCCTGGGGTTGAAGATTTGGCTTTACCATTCGTTAGCTGCAGGATGCTGAGAAAGTTACTTAACATCCTCGAGCCTCAATCTCCTTATCCCTAAAATAGGGTTAATAATAAACCCTCTTCATAGTTCATTGAGGATATTAAATAAGATAGTGATTGTAAAGCACTCAGCATCATGTCTGGACCATAATAGGATCTCAGTAAAGGTAGCTATCCCATTGGTATAACCTCTTCTCCGAAACCATCTCCATCGTGCACCCAGCAGAGTGAATCAACACCTCATCTATTACAGCGCTGATGGGTTATGTCATGTGATGTGGTAAACTTTCACCCCTCCTGCTCTACCACAGGCTACTCGAGATGATTGCAACTGTATCTTATCTATTCCTTTACTCCCGGCACCCAGCTCCACAACTTTACCTGGAACGTTCTCAGTCGGTGGTGAGAGTCAGCTCTCCTTTCCGTCTTAACACTTGTCCTCAGAATGAGCTGACATGGGATTCAAGGCTTGTTTGTCTAAGCAATAAAACCTTGTTGAATCTGAAGAATGATGCATGGGAAACAGAAGTTGCTCAGGGATGAAACAGCATAGTTGTATGCCTTCCCCTCTTACCCTGGAAACATGGAAATCATGTGATTTCCTGAGTGAAGTCCCGGGGTACTCCAGAGAATGCTCAAGCAAAGCTTCCATGGATTTCCTGAAGAGTACAAGCAAGTGAAAGGCGTGTCCAAGTTTGAGGGAGGCTTCGGAAATGGTTAAAGTTTGGGGAATAATGTTTTTGGATCAGACCCGAATGCTCTTTCCCTATTGCACCCACTTAACATACTCACAAACATTGACTTGGTTTACCAGCTTTTGTTCTCTGCTGAACCCCATCTTACCCTTTGCTTTTCAGTAGTGTTAGTTGGGTTTTCTGCACTCTTAAATACTTAATTTTAAACCCTAAGTCCCAATAGCTCATATTATACATTTTAAGATTTCTGCCTGCATGGCTACATCTCTTTGTGCCCTTTTCTATTAAGTAAATAATAATTATGTTAATAATTAAAATAAATAATAAAAATATGAAACAACAAAGAAAGCAATAAAGAATAATTTGGCTTAGATCATTGCTTGACTTAGATGTGCATCTTCAAACAGAAATTCACGGTGGTATGGTATGTTTTTCATCAGTGACATCTTAACTGTGACTGGATATTTGTGGGGTTGAGGAAGAATACTTGGGTTACAAGATCTATGTTAAGGTTTCTATCTCTCTCTTTGTCCTATCATTAAACGAATCCTCAGGCACATATCTGGTACTACCTAGAGGTATTTATCTCACCAGTACGTTGCTGAAGGAGATTTTACATACTCTCAATATTGTTTGAGAGGCCAGCAGACCCACCAAACCAAACAGAAACCAAGATACAGCAAACGTGCCGATGTAGGATTTTAACCTGATTGGACCCTCTTCTGAATATTTCTATGTGGATATTTGCCCTGGCCAACAAGAGAAACACGAAATGCAAATATTTCTCTCTCTTCTCTCATTCACAGGCCCACAGATACTGGTGGTTGCAGGTAGGAGGAGGGGAAATTGGGAAATGTTTTTAGTCCTCATGAGGAGCCCAGCTGAGTAAGGTAGTCTTCATGCAACATTTAAAGATTTAATTTTTAGTCAGGGTATAAAACCTTAGGAAATTCAACTTTTTTTTTTTTTTTTTTTGTAATGCACCCATGTAACTGAGTGATGCAGCAAAATACATTGAAGGTGATTCGCCCATTAATACCACAAACTGTCAGCTTCCAGCCCCTTCCTTATACAGCCCCAGGGAGGAAAGGTTTCACACATTGCCACACTTGGCAAGCTGACTGATTTACTCTCCAACCTAACTCCAAAAGGGAGAAGGGGTCAAATCAGCACAGAGCATAGGCAGCCTTTGAGAAAATGATTTTCCTCAAGCTGAGGCAGTGCGCCAAGTCGCAGCCCATGTCTACAAGCCTGCCGGCCTGTCCGGTTCTCAGCGGTGGCGACTCCTGTCTGACAGGGCCCATCTGCCACCCCGGGAGCTGTCATTGTTAGGAAGGAGAGGAATGAAAAACAAAATTCCCTGCTAACAGAATGGTAGAAGGAGCCGGTCATGTGATGCAGAACAAACATCCAGTGGTTTCTTTCCTTCGTGCCCCTGTCAACTGTTATTCCAGAAATACAAACGCTTCTTCAAGAGTTTGCTGACAATTGCATGGCAGCCACCTCAGAATCCACACCTGGGCCTTGCATCTCAGGGATTTCTCGTTCCCGTAACAAACATTCATAGAAAGCCCCAGCATCTAAAAATTTCATGCAGAGGCCAGGTTTTAGGGGTGCCTCAGTAATCCCCCAAGCAAATGTCTTACCTGAGGGGCATCCCTCCTACCCAGTGGTGCCCTGTCTCTAATCACGGTTGGTTGGTTTGTTTTCTAGTCGGTGATATGGTTGTGCAGGTTTTTATCACAGTACAGGAATACAGCAGATAGATGAATAAACAGAGTTTGCTTAGAATCCTCTACGGCTTGTTTTGAAAGACTGTTTTTACAAGAGAGTAATGAGAGTGGAAAGAACCCCAAGGTACATTTCATCTCAGCTCAGCCTTACCTATGTGACTTTGGGCCAGTCGCTGACGTGATGTCTCTCAAGATCAAAAAGCTAGTGTTGGAGAGCCGGGATCTCAATCCATGTTCGCCTCCCACGTGAAGCCTCCCGATCTCCTCAGGTGCCCAGCCACCACCGCCTTCATGTCCTCTTCCTTCTTGCCTCACATTGCCTCTGTTGTCTCGACTCTCACCCCAGGGTGGGAAGACTTTCTTTTTAGGTTGTCGTAAAGATTAAATGAGATTTTGTGTACTAAGAACTCAGGGAAAACTTGGTTCATGGACATATCTCAGTAAAGGAAGGCTCTCATCCTTCTCCTCCTCCCTGTTGTGGTTATTTTTATTAGGATATCTGCCCCGGCTACAATGGCTAAGGACCACGACTATTTTTCCAAGAGCAATCACCTTGGATGATTAATATACTAATTAATTAATGACATTACTATATTTCCTATGTAAATATGATGGAAGATACAAATTTGGCTAGTTTTTTTTATTATAAAGTAGTTTGACTGTTATTCTAGATATATATTCCCGAATAACAAACAGCCTCTAAACTTACTGTTATGGATTGAATTGTGTCCACCCCGCAAACTTCATACATTGAAATCCTTACCCCCGTACCTCAAAAGGAGGCTGCATTTGGAGATGTGGACTTTAAAGGGGTAATTAAGTTAAAATGGGTGGGCTCCAGCCTCATATCACTGGGGTCCTTTTAAGAAAAGGAGATTAGAACTCTCTCACTCTCTCTCTCATAGAGAGAGAGACTGAGAGAGATAGAGAGAAGGAAGACCATGTGAACACACAAGGAGAAGACAGCTATCAATAAGCCAAGAAGAGAGGCCTCAGAATGAATTCAACCCTGCTGACACCTTGATCTTGGATTTCCAGCCTCCAGCACTAGAAGGAAATACATTTCTGTTGTTCAGCCACCCACTATGTGGTATTTGGTTATGGCAGCCCGTGACAAAATTAGTTTTAGTAATTAGCAAGCTAATACACTTAACTAACTTAAACCAACAACCATATCTGTTTTGCTACCAAATGCAATTTGAGCAGGGCTCACAGGAAAGCTATGCTGTACTTCAGTCAGTCCCATTCAGCGGGGGCATCTGGAAGGGATTTTGCTGGAATCATCGGTGGCTCATTCACTCACATATCTAGTGGTCAATGCTAGCAGCTGGCTAGGACTTTGATTCATCTGGTAGCGTCAGACCTGCATGTGACCTGGGTTTTCTTAGAACATGGTGCTCAGTTCTAGGGTAAGGGTTCCAAGAGAGAGGCAGACAGCCTCAATTACATTTTCTTTTCTTTTCTTTTTAAGATTTATTTATTTATTTGAGAGAGAGAGAGAACTAACTAGGATGGGGGGGCGGGCAGAGGGCAGAGGGAGGGAGAGAATCCCAAGCAGACTTCCCAATGAGTGCGGAGCTGGATGCAGGGCGCTATCCCATGACCCCAAGATAATGACCTGAGTCGAAATCAATAATCTGACACCCAACAAACTGAGCCATCCAGGTGCCCCTATCACATTGTCTAACCTACCCTTGGAAGGCATATAGTATCCCTTCTGCCACATTTCATTCATCAGAAGCCAGTCATAGTAGCCAGCTCAATCCAAGGCAAGAGTTATTAATCTTCACTTTATCATGGGAGTCATGTCATTGATTTTGCAGCTACATTTTAAAATCCCTGGAGTTGTACAGTCAAAACATCTTAACTATAGATATATTAATTTCATCTTAATTAAGTATTAACACTGTTCTATGTATAAAAAATATAAATAGGGGCGCCTGGGTGGCTCAGTCGTTAAGCGTCTGCCTTCGGCTCAGGTCATGATCCCAGGGTCCTGGGATCGAGCCCCACATCGGGCTCCCTGCTCCGCGGGAAGCCTGCTTCTCTCTCTCCCACTCCCCCTGCTTGTGTTCCCTCTCTCGCTGTGTCTCTCTCTGTCAAATAAATAAATACAATCTTTAAAAAAAATAAAAAATAAAATAAAATAAAAAAATAAAAAATATAAATAATTAAAGTTAGACTGTCATGGGTACTTTTTAATGGAGTCAATGTAGTGACTTCCACTGAATCGTTTTGATATTTCTCAATTTTTATTTCTGCTATCCACTTCTTTCTCAGAAAAAGCAAGGCAATTACAATTCTTTGTCATTACTTGGAGGTTAGGTTTTGTTCAGCTTCGCTAATCATTTTGGCAGCTGTCCACAATGTCTGAAACGGGGTGGAGACAGGATGGAGTGGGACACTCAAGACAGATGTAACAGACGACCCAGGCTCTAGCATCAGACAGTCTCTAAATCTGCAGTCTTTCCTAATTCTGACTTTGTCACTAACTGGTTATCTGACCTTTGGCAAGTTACTCAAATACCCAGAGCTCCAGATTTTTCAACTCTGGAGTGGGGTTACTGTCTCTGTTCGGAGGGAGTGTCATGAGGATTAAGTAAGATATCGTTTGTAAAGTTCCTTAGCTTTGAGCCAAGCATGTTAATCATGCTCCCCTTTGCTCTTTAAGATAATAAACACAGATCAAAATAATCACAGTTGTGGGTTATTAAACTATAATGACTTCATAGAGGCTGATAATCAGTTGTCCTTAAAATAACCCGTTGGATCTTCACCCTCGGTCTTTGTGTGACACCAGACTAAACATGGCACTGGGAGTCAGCATAACACTTCACTATGGAGTAAATTTTGATCGCAGACACATTTTGCCTCATTTCCACAGTTCTCCTATATCAGGACAGATTGGAGGTCGGGTGTTACAACACGTCTTCAGTGAGTTCCACGTATTAATCCAAGTATAATTTACATGTTGATAACAAGTCTCCCTAGTGGAAACCACTGATTTTACTTATACTCCTATTCTTGTAAGCCGCAGTTATCGGTATAAGGAAATGAGATATCTTCTGTCTCTCTAAATGGGGATCTTTTTGAGTGAGGAAAAGCAGAAAAACAAAAATATGGTGATGGAGATTCAAATGTTGTATTTTTTTTTTTTGCTTGTGTACTTGAAATTTTATCCTAAGTATATTAATGAAGATGATTTTTGCATTTCATTTTCACTGCATTTATTTTTTTGATTAATGTAGTTCCTATTTTTCAGATAAGAAGCAAGAAAAGAAATAAATAAAACAGATTTTCAGACTGATTGCTAATTTATATGAATTCATGTATTCAAATTTATGATCTTTGAATCAAATACAAGTGCTCAGTGCTATTTTTCAAATCTCTGACATTATTTACATAAAAGCCTTTTTTGACATATAAAAAGAGATTATTAGTCATTGAGGAAATTTCAATAGTACCCTGATGTTTCCTGAAGATGTTTGGAAGGTATGTCAGAACAAAATGCCATTTGAAAGTTAAAACTTGCCAGTGAAAAACACGAGTAGGAATACTCAAGTGGATTTTTCTTAGCTTTTTAGTAGGTTTCGAACTCTGATACAACTGTTAATCAAAAGATATTTTTATTGGTAGAAATAGAGACTTTTCTAGTAAAGAACAGTTTATTTCATATATTCTTATAAAGTGATATATTAGCTTCCCTGTAACAAATTACTGCAAAAGCTATAGTTTAAAGCAGCACAGATCTACTGTCTTAACTATTCTGGAGGTCAAAATTCCAAAGTTGCCCTTACTGGGTGCTGCATTCCATCTGGAGGATCTAGGGGGACGATCTATTACCTTGTCTTGTCCAGCTTCTAGAGGACACCAGCATCTGTTGGCTGGTGATGCCTTCCACCATCCTCAAAGCTAGCAGCACACATCTTCAAATCTCTGAATGTGACTTACTGCCTCCCTTTTCCATCATTTAAGGATCCTTGTGATGACATTGGGCTCACTCAGATAATCCAGTATAATCTCCCCATCTCAAAATCCTTGATTCATTTACATCTGCAAAATCCCTTTTGCTGTCTAAAATAATATATTAATAATTTCCAGAAGTATGGGGCCCACTATTCTGCCTACTATACACAGCCACTTAGAAATGATTTTGTTTCCATAAATCTTCCTAGTTATTTTAAATACTAATTTAAAAACTTAGGTAGTTAGGGGCACCTGGGTGGCTCAGTCATTAAGCGTCTGTCTGCGGCTCAGGTCATGATCCCGGGGTCCTGGGATCGAGCCCCGCATCAGGCTCCCTGCTCAGCAGGAAGCCTGCTTCTCCCTCTCCCACTCCCCCTGCTGGTGTTCACTCTCTCGCTGTGTCTCTCTCTGTCAAATAAATAAAAATCTTAAAAAAAAAAAAAAACCTTAGGTAGTTAAATAAAAAATAATTTCTGTACTTTGTAAATATAGAAAAAGTATGCAACCAAATTTCGATATGTCATTTCCCCCCAAATCTAGAAACATCACGATGAGCTAAAAATCTCCACTGATGAAAACCCTAAAGGCTGGAGTGCATTCAACAAAGTTGCACGATTGTAATTTCATGAGGGGCACTAATACGACACAATTTAGAAGAAAATCCAACCATTTACTAAACATTTACACTGTTCTTTAATGACCATTTTTTAGAGGAGGGAGGAATATTTTGTGTCAATTTATTATTATTTTTTTAAATCCGTGAGGGAGGTCATACTGGCATCCACTTATGTAAAATAATCACTGAACCATTCACTGCTATTTGCCACAGGATTTTCTGTAAGAAAGCGTAACACTGTCAACTTCTTTCTTCTTCCAGTTTCCAAAATATTGGCAATTAAAGTTAACACTGCAATAATATTTTTTTTCTGTTTAACCCTGCCATATTTTGCATATTTTGCGGGGGAGGACGTGGAGAAGGTATGACTAATAGCCAATTTCTGTTATATTCAGAGAGACAATTTTTCTTGGACTAGAGAAGTGGTCTCTCTTGACTTTGATATTCTGCTCTTGTTTCTTATATAACAGAAGAGTGGTTTTCACTTTGCCCCCCGCCCCCCCAGGGGGACATTTGGTAATGCCTGGAGACTTTTTTGGATGTCACAATTTAAAGGATGCTATTCGTGTCATACAGGTAGAGGCCAGGAACGCTACTAAACATCACACAGTGCACAGGATAGGCTCCTACTACAAAAAATGATCTGGTCCAACCTGTCAGTAGTGCTGCGATTGAGAGACCCTGATATAAAATGATCTGGAACTTAAGATGGAAGAATCTTTGTCAACATTTCATTAATGTAATGAATACAAACATACATAAAGGAGAATCTTCATGCACAATCAGGGTTCGCAAACCTTCTCAGATTCCTCTCCCTCTGCAAGCCCGTTCCTACCTCAGTCATCCCTCATTCAGGTAAGGCATTGCTATCCACAATCAATCAACTAGTAATTCTTGGTCGTTCTGCCTTCAGTGTCTATCCTCAGTGGGACCACATCTGCCCATCCCCACTGCTCCCCTCATCCTACGCCACCCTCATATCTTGCCTGGACTCTGTGCAGCCTCTTAGCTGGTTTTCCGGTGTCCTTCCTTGCTCTTGGCAACGCATTATTCAGCAGCCAGATTTTTTTTTTTTTTAAGATTTTATTTATTTATTTGAGAGAGACAGAGTGAAGAGGGTCAGAGGGAGAAGCAGGCTCCCTGCCAAGCAGGGAGCCCGATGTGGGACTCGATCCCAGGACTCCGGGATCATGACCTGAGCTGAAGGCAGTCACTTAACCACTGAGCCACCCAGGTGCCCGAGCAGCCAGATTTTAAAGTTGATATCAGATCATGTTCTTCCATCCAGTGGCTTCTCATCACAAAAAGAAGGTAATCTACACTTCTTACCAGGGCATATGGATCCCTACCTAACTGAGCCCCATCTAACTCTCCAACCTCCCCATAGTGATTCTGTCTCTCCAGTCTGACCAGCCCCCTCCAGGGCACTTGAACACACAAACTTGTTCCCGACATAGCTTTGTACTTGCTGTTCTTCCCACCTGGAATGATTCACCCACCTCCTCCTTCAGATCCCCTCTGCCTGATACTTCTAGATTATCTCTCCTCAGAGACCCCCTCTGACAGGACCTCATCCCAGTCACATCCCATCATATTCTTCAGTTTTATTTTCTCTTTAGGACTTGTCATTACCTAAAATCATTATATTTAATTTTTTGCTTATTCTAATGTGTTATTTCACTCCCTTCTTCCCAGCCCCCACGTTCAAGAGGGCAGAGATTTTGTCTGTATGGTTCCCACTGTGTCTGTACTATATAGTTATAGACTAGTCTATATTAAATTTTCAAAAGAATGAGACAGAATAAATGAGTTAATTAATAAATTTATTTAATTAATAGTTTTGTGGGGGTTTTTTTCCCCATGTTAATATTTCAGAACACATCAGAATAAAGTATAGATTTCAAGTTTGTTGCGATCCCTTCAAGTATCTAGATATATTTTGCATACTGGTCTTCAGTTTCCATTTTATGACGCAATGTGACTCTGCAAAACTGTCCTCATCTGTCACCTCCTATTCTCTTTCACACTCAATTCTAGTTTTGTTTATTCGCTAATTAAAGCTCCTTTTAGATGATTCATCTTAAATGAATCTCAGCAGAAGTTTTCTTAGCTGTGGAGATTTGATTTGATCCTGAGAGCCAACACATCTTCTTAATAACTTTTTTTTTTTAGAAGAACCTTATCTTGTCTCAGTTATAAATGAAGGACTTTGTGGGACTAATTCAAATAATTCAGAGTTGTATAAAATTACAGTCAGTAGACTCTACCAACCTGCTGCTTCTCATCACTATTTATCCCATGCACTGAGCAAAGAGTGTGTGTCTATCTTGCTCCATACTGTGTTTTTGTTCTGAGAGCAGTGCCTGGCACATGTGGTCTTTTAGTAAATATGTGTAGCACGAATGAGATAATATAGAGAGAACAGTTAGCATAGTATGTGACACCCTGGCAGGTGCCCAATAAATGATTCATATGGCATGGGAGAGATATGCAAGCTAATCATCTGCTCCCGCTGGTAATGAGGCCATTTGGGGAACCCACCAAAGACAATTGCGGAGAAATAGACAAGCTACAGGGAACAGAGGACCAGCTCCTTCCCCTGAGAGGGACTCAATGGAAGCACTGAATGGGTCTTGTGAGGAAGGCTGGTGTCAAAATTAATAACATCTTTCTAACAAGGCTCAGGCATTTAATTAAAATTAATTTAGTACCAAAGCTAGTGGCAGGATTGAGGTGCTAGAGTCAGGAGCTGACCAGTAGTGGAGCCTATCTGGTAATAGGCTTCAGCATGAAAGTACAGCTTGAAGGGTCCCCAGAAATCAAACAAACAACTCGGGCAGGTGGAATTCAGAATTACTGTAGGAATAGGTATGATATCTGTAAGTTTGTCTTTAAAAAAACTCATGTGCACCCTTTTTGTGCACAGCTTAAAACTGAGGAGCAAAGGATTCATTAATTATATATTATATGTTATAATATATTACATATGATATTAATTTTTAGGAGAGCCATGTTTTTGCAGAAAAATGACTATAAGCTTGATATCAGAACCTGGGAAAAAGCCTCCCATTTGTCATAAGCAACTCTAATCAAGTAATTCTAGCTGGCTTATATTAAATAATAAAGCTAGAGAAAATAACATTTGAAGTTAACTCTCTTGTAACAAGTATCTTTGCTCCACAACATGATTTCTTTAGGTGAAGGACACACAGTCTAGCTCTTAGAGGACACTTACTAAATGCTTTTTGTTGCCTAAAAATGAGAGGTTCAGGATGGGTTAATACTTAATTCTGTTAACTGCTTTCCTATCTATAAAGATTTTTTTATAATATCCTTCCATCGCTGTGGGAATCTGACAATTGCTCAAAGTTAATTGCAAAACATTTCTTTCATTTTAGTTCAATCAGTGCATTTCCCATTCCTGTCTTAAAAGCAAAGGGATCCTTCCTTCTAGAATTATCTAGGAATAATATGGCTTTCTTTTCTCTTCTTTTCTTTTCTTTCTTTGTTTAGAGATTGTTTCAGTCAAATTCAGCAAACTATTTGCTCTCATGCCAAATAAAGGACTCTTATTCAATATTGCCCCATCTTTTTATATGTTCATCTTCTCTGGATGTGTTGCCCAGATGCATAAACCTTCAGCATTTAGGTCACACATGTCTGAACTCTAAAGATACTTCCAATGGAGTCTAAACTGTTGGTAGATTTGGATGTTGCCATAAACTTTGTATTTAGGGGGAGGGTGGCCTTGATCCATCCTCAACGTAACAATATGTAGGAGTGTATATATCTTCCTGAAAGAACTATAGCTACTGTTGCATCACATGAATTTGCTTCCATAGGCATTAGAAATATATAAACCAAGTAAGACAGCTATGAATTGAATATATTATTAGCATTTAAATTTAAGTTAAAATTATTGATACATTTAATGATAAATATAAAAATAATTTATTATACCAGTAAATATGGAGAGTGCCTATTTTATGTCTAATCATTACAATAAGATCTGGTGAACTCTGTACTAAGTGAACTTTCTGAAGCTGAAACGCAAAGAAAGAGACACATATGCTAGAATGTGAGTCATGATCCACAGGTATCTGAGGAGCATCAACCACAAAAAAATATTTTTAAATTACCTCTTCGAAATTTTAGACATTTTGCAATAAATTTTTATAAGAAAATTGAATTACACATACACACAATGAGGAATAATCTTACTTAATTTTTAAATGTATTTGACTTCAAATTCCTACTTCAAAGAAGCTGTGAGGTTTACATAAGAGACTGTATTATTTTTTAACTTCATAAATTACTGTATGATAGATTCATAAATCCCTGAAATCTGTGTTCAGGAATCTAATTCTTTACTTTCTAGTCCCAACATATGCTTCTTTAATTAAGTTTGTCTTTAATGATCAGTAGCAATAAGCACAAAGATGAAGATCTATTTTAGCTAATTACTGGGAGTTCTCCTTTTATTCCTTGGAAGAGCTGTAAGTTTAAGGTTTGTAATAGTGGAAGGACAGACTTCCCTCTCCTTTTCTTCCATTTGCTCTCCTTTTTCTTCTGTGATAGAATCCTGGTCGTTGATTGCTTTGGTGGAGACAGAATAGCAGTGGATGGGAATGCTCATAAATGAATCGGGATGAATTGAGGAACTGTGGTAGCATTAATAAATAGAAGAGTCAGAAGGTGGAGCTGGTGTCAGAAGGAACATTGTAAATCTGGTTTGAGAAGCAGTATTCAAGTTATGCACAAGGCAGATGGGAATGTGAGAGTTTATCTTTGGAAGGGTGTGGATGCTGAAAATGAATAATTTGATATTTGTCTAAAAAAAAGGGATTTTGAGAGCTTTGGAATGAATGAATTTGCAGAGAGAATGAGAAGAGAGAAGAGAAGAGGGGCAAGGTTGGAGTCTTAGGGAAAAATACATTTGGAAGAGGAAGACTTAGGATAATAAGAACAGCGGTCAAAGAAGAGAAAGAAAAAATAGGAATGCTGATTCAGAGCAGACAAGAAACAAGATTCTTAAAAGTGGGAATCAGATGAATAGTCAAAAAGAAGCCAGAAAGATGAGAAATATGTGGATTTTTCAAACATGAGGAGGAAGGAATTTCAAGAAGGAAGAGGAGGTCAACAGGATCCAACCCGAAAGCTATCAAGCCACAAATCACTAACTTGTTAATTCTGGGTGTAGCAAACCCACCATCATTCAAGGCTATTTTGCTGCGCTTTGCTTCTCAACCACAACCTTGAGAATCCTGGGACAAACTTGAATTTAATCCTCGTGATGACACAGGTTCATTTTTGCTACTTTCAAGGTCCAAATGGAATGTGAGTGAAGCTGATGTATGATGTGCTGGTGAGTAAGATCTGCTCTGATAGTCCCTATTTCTCTTCGGACTTGTGTTTCTCTGGGTTATTAAGCTATTGTTAGGACATAATTATTTGTTTGGAATGATGGTTGTTTACAGTTAATAATGGACAAAAGATTTTATGGCTAAAGAAAAGTGTCTTTGTCTTGCACATGCAGTATAAATGTTGGTAACAAAGCATCCAGATTACAGTGGAAGATAATGGCCAAAATGTAAATGGTGCAAAATAACTTAGGGCCCAGATTCTAAGGTAGATTTAAAGATGGTTGGCTGGAAAGCTCTGTTCTGTCAAATTCACTTAATGTTGGGCTAAATGGGCATGCAAAACAGTTCTCTCTGGCCACCTAGAGTGAATGTCATAAACCTCATACCTGAGGCAGATTTGGACAGGCTCATTAGAAATGGTACCTCATTCTAGAATTTTTATTTCCAGTCATATACCTCTGGGTGTGCAAACTCCTGTGAAATATCCCTTATACCTACAGCTCATCTTAGTAGGAGACTTTCTTTCCAATGCTTCAAATCTCCCATGTTTTCGTTTCCCTCCTACTTCCTTAAAGAAAATCCAAATTCCCTGAGAATTTCCTGAGATTCCCAATCTTAACCCCAACCTCATTTCCTGTCTTCCTGCTCCTCTCTGTCCAACCTGCACTTCTCAGTTTCCAAACCTGATAACTTCTGGTATTATAGCAAAGTAATGCATGATCATAGTAAAATTATGGGGAAAGCATAGCGAAGAAACCAAGTACCTGGAGATAAATGGATGTCTAGGAGACTTGCTGGATCAAAGGGTATGCAAGTTTTTACAACTTCTACATTGCCAAATTGCCCTGCAGAATGATTCTATCAATTTAGACTCTGCCAACATAGTTAATGGGCTGTAGTGTAATTGTCTGTTTATCTATCTGTTATCCTCATTAGGCTATAGGCTCTTCAAGGACTTTCTAATCTCTCAAAGCCCAGCTTCTAGCATTCAGCCTGGTACAGACCAGGCACGCATTAACCCACTTCCCTTTCCTACCTCTAAAATCTTTGAATCCCCCAAACAAGTGGGCCAATTGATATCGTAGAATATATGGATGAAAGATAAGTCATAGTGGGTGGCAAGATGTTCCAGAATTTTCCCCCAAAACACAACACAGTCATAAGCTCCTCTATAAAGTTTACCATCTATGTTTTAAGCCGAACATACATAATGCAGTCTTCATTAACAGGTGGCTTTAGATAACCCTAAGGCAGGTACTGCTTGACTTGAATTAACACTGAACACTGAGGTTGCATAAATGTAGAGGTGTATGTGTATGGATATTTTAAGTGAACATCTTTCAAAATCCAACTATATTAGTAAATGAAATTGCAGTAACTTCCCGCAGGGTGAAAATTTTGAGAACATGTTACTATGGTGATTATTTTTAAATGTCATGATTATAGTTTAGGATTATAGATTTCTTTCTGGGACCAAAAAAAAAAAAAAAAAAGGTCTCTATAGTCCTCAAGGAATGTGCTTACTTCCATGTGAAATCTTTAGTAAAGTTATAAATCAGCACTATGAAGCTTTTGTTTGAAAAACAAAAGCTTATAAAGATAAAGATCCAAGATTATTTACTTAACACATAACTGGAATGATTACATATATGGTTACAAAGGGTACAAGGATTTAATGAGACATGAGCAATAATTGAGGAACATACATTTCACATATGCAAGAATAGGAGTTAGACCTAAGGTTGATATAGTTAAGACAATTGCCATGATAGTGATTTAAAAAACAAAAACAAAACAAACTAAATTCTGTGGGGGAAAAAAAGGAGGAAACAGCTCACCTTGAGCTATTTCCATGTGTCTAGGTCCAGATGAGATAATTCCATTTCAGAAGTTTTTCCTAATGCTCCCAACTGGGATGAGGCTCTTAGTTACCTGAGTAACTTAGCTGCACTTCTTCTTAAAAGACAGCCATTTATTGAGCACCTGCTATGTGCCAAGCTACAGATGACCATGTGATACGCCATGTGATGTGATATAGGCATGGACAAATGCTTCAGGCTGACAAAGATCTTGAGTGCCTTTTGTTACAGATTTTATATTTAACGATTCAATTCAAGTTCCATCCATGCTTTCCAATGTTTAGATATATTTTATGTGTGTATAAATAATCATGAAAATCTTGATTTTTATTAGTTACATGGTGCTTAACAAATATCTGTTGAATGAATAAATGATTGACAAGTAATGAACTTATGTATTTAATTATTCTTAGAGAGCAAAATTGTTGTTTACAAAAAAATAGATCCAAGCTACAACCATGTGTCATTCAAAAGTGGCAAAATTAGGAGAGGGCAAAATTAGGAGAGGAACAAATGGTTAGAAAGGTTAAAATGATTAAGAAGGATGGTTAAGGAAAAAACTATTTTTGTTAATAGTATGACTTTGAAGAAGAACATAGATCCAAACTGTGTCTCTGCTGTGTATTCTCTATTTCTCAACACTGGCTAGTTCTATGTAATGAGAAAAATGATTTTTTATTACTAATATTTTTTAATGTAGGCATACCCACCCAACTAAAACATACCTTAGACGTTTAAGCTTCCTTATTGGTTAAATTTAGAAAATCATTAATTCGTGTATGATGTCATCCAAGTTAATATCTCTAATAGCACTTTTCTTTTGTTGGACCTGGAATTGTAGTGGTATTATAATACTATAGGAATTTTTAAAAGAGTAAAATAATAGCAAATGTAAATCATCATAATATTATTGTAGGGACATAAAAAATACATAATTGGACTAGTTGAGGAAAAGATAGAAAGGTGACAGTAAGTAAAATAAAAAAATAAAAGTAACCCACCTGTGTGTATCAAGAGATGACATTTTTGCCAGTGATGCAGCTGGTGTATATATTCATAGTCCAGTTGGATCTTAGTCATAAGAAAAACAGATAAACCATTGCTTTTTTGTTTGTTTGTTTTTTCATTTATGAGAACATGTAGAAACCTTCTGCACAGTTACTTTAATTGGAATGTTATTGAAATAGCTATCAGTGCATTCTCACAGAATGAATAAAATATTGAATTTAACTGAAATGAAAATCATGGCTAGCCAAAATTTGGGAGTTTTGTATTGGCAAAAGGGTTGCCAACTGTTAGCATCAACACATTTTACTCTAATGGTTTCCCTGGATTTTAGAATGTGGTCTTGTTTTGGACTTCAGAGTGTGTGGTTAGAATAATTGGAAGATCTACTGGAGTGGCCACGATCCTGTTGTGGAAAAGGCAAAATACCCAAGCTTGAATACTAAGAAAGAGCTTGAAAAAGGAGTGGTGGTTTGCATAGGATGGCCTAAATTTGGTTATTGCTAGGGAGAACATGCCAAGTGGCCCTTTCCAGTGGGAATCCTGGCTCTTTCGCACCCTGTTAAATTTTGCAACATAAAAGCCGTTTGGGAAATATCAGGCTTAAGGTGGGAAACTTTTATTCTGACCTTGAAATGCTTCGCTATACTGATGCATCATATAAATTCTGACTGTTTCTCTCTTGTTCTGAGTGATGGCTCGGGGAACTGGGGTGAAGTAGACCACCCATTAAAATTTAAACTGAAATCTCTTTCATTGCATGGTTCTATATGATTTCCAGCTCTAACATTGATTGACAGGGATGGGATGACTTTTGTAGATTAGTTTGATATTCATATATCGCCATTTTGAGCTTTTCTCATCATTGATTTTTTTTTATCCTTTTCCTATTTTTATCCTGGTACTATTTCATAAATAAAATTTGATCAAATATTGGAAATTTTCTCCTCAAACTTCAATTCTAGTCAGACCGTAAGGTAACCTGAGAAAGCAGAAATTATATGATTACTTTTAAATTATATTTGGTTTTGCTGTATTTGGAATACATGTTTTTAACAAGACCTAACTGTTATGTTAAAAATTTTTGAGCCACTGAATCACATTTTAAATTAATTACCTATGTAATTTTGTTCATATTGGCATGATGCATGGTTCCCTTCTTGCTTCAATCCAAGAAAAATAAGAATGCATGTTTCCAACGAGAAAGAGTCCAAATGTAAGTAAATATATATCTTTAAACACTGGTTATCTGTTTAGAAATCAGATGCCACAAATAACATGTTCTAAAATTATGAAATCATATTTTTAAACACAGTTAACACAGGGATGCCATGTATAACCTGAAAATTATTTGTCTTCAAATACACTCATTTAAGTCACTAAATACAATCGTATTTTTATTTGTTAAGGTGACAAGAACATGAAAACACCAAAGTAAATGTAAATATAATAATAAATGTAATTTAACCTGAATAAATACAGTTAAGAGTGATCAACATAACAGTTGATTAGAAGGTTTGGATTTATGTATGTATCTCAAAAAGTATTCTTAACACTTAAGAATCAAATTGTTATGAATTAATTAATAGGAAGCTAGAGAATTGGAGAAGGAAAGTTGGTGAACACAGAGATTACATGCACTGGAATTATTCATGACTGAATTTGAGATGATTCTATCTCATGTGCTATTTAGGATCTGCATTTGAATACTTCACTGACACTGATACGTCTTATCAGTGAAGAAAACTGTATTGAACTTAGGAGCAAAGAGATAATTTGGGGAAAATCGTAGCAACACTTCAGTGATCGTTCTAATATACCTTTCACTGTTATGAAGGAGCCTCTGTGGGAAATTGGTGACCTCATGATATGATTTCTGAACCTTTAGTTTCTAAAATGATACAATGTCATAGAATTTATGAAAGATGGGGTCACAAAGCCAGACATAATTTTAAGCTTAATAATCAGTTTAGGTTCCTCAGAGTGCAGAAGTGAGAAAATCCCATTTGATTTTAAAGGTAGCAAGATTTTCTGTCTAAAACTAATGATGTAGTTGGTCCTTTAGTGAACATAACTAGATCTAGCTACCAAGATGATCACCAGGACATCCTGATGGTGAGTTGTGGCCCATGGTCAACAGTGCAGCACAATTCATACGACCTCTTTAAAGCAATTGACACCAAAACAAAAGCAAGAACGCCTTAAAATATCTTCTATCTTGTGAGTCAATCCTACAAAATCCTTTTTGGTTTTATGATCCTTTGTTTCAGTTATTTTAGTATCCACCGAACAATGACACTGACTAGAGAGGTTGACAGAGATAGTACGTGATTTGGGGACGGTTGTTTCCAAGTTGAGGGCACTTTGCCTTCCCATGATTTACTAAGTAAGAAGATATTAACCAGGCAGCTCCATTTTGTGAAGCCTGTTTTATGCATCACGAGGATATCATAGAAGTCCAGAAACATCTCAGATATAGCAGTCATCTGTGTTTCCAAATTTAGTAGATTATTTTCTAAGACCTCTGGATATACCCTGTTAGATAGGCAAGCTTGATGATCCTCAGTGGTTCTCTCAGATTCTATGCCCAGCGGTGTGTCTTTTAGGTATTAAGAGACTCCCTCTCGGTACTGTCTCTTGGCAAAAGGATACTTTGTGACAGGGAGATTAAAAACAATATCAATTCCTATCCTTTACAGAAGACAGATTAGACTTGGAAAACACTGTGCGATTATCTGGTCATGTGGCTAGAACTTGTAGGCTGATAACTAATTAGAGTACCCTGCCATTGGAACACCAGACATCTCCCCTGGGCCTTGTCTGAGGTAAAAGACATTCTTCTATCAGATGCTTTCGGTCATAAGTTTCTTCTTGAAGTTGACAGGAACATAAAAACTGCACAACATTAAATTTTTCATGAGAGAAATACTTATATTTTCAGAACACATAGCCCCTAATTAGAGTAAATTACCCCTGATGGAATAAGCAGGAGTAAAAAGCAGGAAAGAAACCGAATTTAATTTCCCAGTGCCATGGGGAGATCTTGACTATTCAAAAACTGTCTCTAAATCTTGGGAACTCTGCTTTCAAGGACTAAGCTAATAGAACTGAGCAGGAAATAAGCCTGATTAGCATTTTGTAAGTAATTTTGAGCACAAAAGATATATTTACAATAATAGCCAAGACTTATCATCTACAATTGAACTCAACACTGGCAAAAAGGAAAAAAGTAAATTGAATCCATTAAAATGACATCAAATAAATTATGATATTCATTTTCTTGTACACTGCTTATCACTTTTTAATTTTAAAAAATTGGTCGGATAGCTCCAGATCCTAATAAGGGGAATGGGTTAGCATTGATTTGGATGGCTTATGAAACATTTATACACACGTTATTCACTTCTTCTTCTTGATTCATAACACAGCTTTCTCAAGGGCCCCTCACTTTAATACAGCTTGTCAGTCGCTGCTGTCTATAATAAGGAGGCCTGGAGGGGCATATTGGTTTTTTCCTTAAACAATTTAAAAATATAACCTCTGGCTTTTTTCTAAGGAATTATTTTGCATCCTTCCACGTGGCACAGGATAATCGCAGCAATTTTTGTGGTTAGAAACACATTGATAGTGCTCAGTAAATGTAAATCTAATAACCATATTACTCACCAGGTTTGGAAAGGAAACGAGAGATTTTTATGGGGTTATGATTATAATCAAGGGAACAAATAATGCTCTGTAATAGAATTTAATATAGATTCTTCCCCCACCCTCCCCCATTTACAACGTGTGCTAAATATCCCTAAGTTTTCTCTGTCTTGGGTATTCTTGGTACTTTAAAATCAAGACAACTCTTGGAAGAGACTAAAGCTTTCACTTTCTGTTGAGCACTTGTTCTCATCCTGAACTTTCAGAAGCAATGAGAAGTCAGAGGTATCCTCTCTTTTTTTTTTTCTTTTTTTATATTCAGGTAGCCAGCATAGAGTACATCATTAGTTTTATTTTTAATTATGTTATGTTAATCACCATACATTACATCATTAGTTTTTGATGTAGTGATCCACGATCATTAGTTGTGTATAACACCCAGTGCTCATCACAACACGTGCCTTCCTTAATACCCATCACCCGGTTACTCCATCCCTCCACCCCCCTCCCTTTGTACTCAGTTTGGTTCCTGGAGTCCAGAGTCTCTCATGGTTTGTCTCCCTCTCTGATTTCTCCCGCTTCAGATTTCCCTCCCTTCCCCTGTGGTCCTCCATGCTATTCCTTATGTTCCACATATGAGTAAAAGCAGAGAAAGACAATTATCATATGGTATCCTCTTTTCCCAGACCTACAGGGACAGATTTGCCATTTGCAGTCGACTTTGCTGTGTCCTGTAGGTGTCTGTGATGGCCACATGGAGTCACTCTCTAAAGACTCATCTGTCCCTCTTGCCCATATCTAAGGATGATCTACAAAGGCTTATTTCTATCCACAAGCCACTCATTCTGCTGTTCTGATAAAGCCAGTAATTCGGTGAAATCTGTAGATGTAACCATACTGTCCTGTAGAAACATTAAATTAAAAAAGAATCTTACACAGAAAAAGAAAATTGATGGTTTTGGCAGAGACGCTAAAGCATGTAGAAATTGAGATGATTAAAGAAAAGCAGTTATCACTTCAGTGACCAAAGTGCCTTCACGTATGTTGGCTGTCTGTCTTACAGAACCAGGCAGCTCTGACTCCACAGGCCATGTCCCAAATATTTGTTGCGGTTCCTGATGGTTTCTATGCCAACAGTAGATTATTGTATTCCACTGGAACTAATCCCTTCCTTTTCCAAACTACCAGGATGCTTTATTCATCTCTCTTGTATGGTACTTACTCTGCAGGTTACATTACAGTTATTTGTGTCTTATCTACTCTCTTATAGACTATTCGGATAAGGAACCGGCTCATGGCTTTGTATACCTTTAGTGACTTATTTACTGTGCAGGATCAATAAGTATCTGTTGATGGATCCATGACTGTGTTTGCAGGTCCAATTTTGACTCAAAGACAGATACATGTAGGTTATTATATTAAGAGCGCTTTTAAAAAGCCCTTTGTTTTTACCTAAAAGACTGCTACGTGGGACAGTTCTGAGGCATGTGGGTCAGAACCATTTTTTTTTTATTTTTGTTCTATAAGCTTATCTGTGTATGTGATCTCTATGCCTGATGTCCATCAGGAATTCATACCAGATTACTTTAATAGATAGCACATTACAACTGGGTTTGTAGTTTCCAGCTATTCATTTTACTTAATTTTTTGTGGAGAAAAAGTTTTCTTATTCTTTTCCTCTGCTACATAATCCCCATGCTTTCTGGAATTTTCTATTTCCAACACTAATAAAAGAGACTCAGTTTCTTGATGACTAAGTGTTGTGTTTTGGTTTTGGTTTTGCTTTTGGTTTTGCATTTGTTCATTTAACTGGAAAAATTTCAAAATAATGCAGAAATCTAAAATTAGTAGTTAGGCATGTGTTCCTTGTTAGGTAAATTTACCTCACTAGACTCTTTCATGTGAGGAAGATATGTTAAAAAATACAAAAGAGAGAAAAAGACTAACATATGGATATAGTAGAAATACAAAGGAATAGCAAAAAAAATGAAAATTAAAAAAATACTAAAACATAAAAGTAATATTAACAACCAAAAACTCACATTCTCAGGTGGCTATTAATGATCATACTACACTTTCAATTTATCTGCCCTAAGCTTTAATGTTCATAGTGCACACTGCCATGTGTATTTTGTTATTTAAAATGTACTTAAAATAGCAATCAGAAAAAGGCAAACCATGCTGATGTCATGTTTACTGTTTTATCCCATGAGTCAACTGCTAGTGAGTTATCTTTCCCTTTTTTTTTTTTTTTTTTTTGGAGTTTAGGTGAAGTCACTTTATTTGGTTTTTATCCTTTGTATCTGTATTAACTTCTGAACCTCAGGAGAAGCTACCTTTAAATTGGCAGTTGTGCCTTGGCCATGCAATTTGCTGATTCTCCTTCTTCCTCGCCCATCATCCATCAGAGAAGGATTTGCTAAGCCAAGTCTCGCCCGTGCAAACACAGCACTGGTCACCAGCTCTTCAAGGCAATGAATTGGAACAGTTGAAGGATTCCAGGAATTTTGTCTCTGCACAATTTATTTAAAATTAGTTGTTTCTTGAAAACATGTACACCTTCTCCATCCGTCATTTACATACATGCTAAACTATCCCCATATTTTGCAAAAGCATATCTATAAATCACCCTTCTATTTGGCCTGGAATGAACATGGGCGTGAGAGGCCCCAACACAAACACTCCGAAATAGCTAGAGTGACAGTTTCCTGCCTGATGGGTAGCAAGGAAAATGACAGCACTCTGAAAATCAACTATATTCTTACCTAACCTTTTGTGCATTTTCTGAATATTATTTCATGAATATATATGGATTTAATAATCAGGAAAAAACTAAATATTTTGTTATTATGGGCCTGAAATTAAATATGGGTCATATGTGATCTTTTTAATTCTCTTAATATTTGTCTGTTTGTTAAAAATTCATTTTGCCATTTAGTTACACAGATAATGAATTTGCAATAAAAAAATAAAAGAAACTAGACACGATCAGCATTTTTGGCATAACAACATTTTATATGTAAAATGCACATGCTGTATAACAATATTGATATAGATATCAAGAGACAGGTAGAAAAGATTTCATAGAACTCATTCTTCTGTAATCTGCTTTCTTCACTCAACAACATATCATTAACCTCTTTGCATTTTCATAGATCAAAACCTAGTTTGAATAGTGGCTCTGCAAATCTATATAGTATTTCACTAAAGCGATATGTGTTCATAAGCCACTCAGCCTTTTCCCTATGAACTGGGTAGTAAGTAGGGCTGTATTCTGTTTGCTATTATCATAAATAGCACTCTGATAATCATCACTGCACAAGCATGTTTGAATGTATTTATGACTATTTCTTTAGGAAAAATTCTTAAATGTAAATTTGTAAATGTATGATGTCAAAAATATATACTTTTTCAAGTGTTGTCATACTGCTGTTGGCAGTGAATGAGAAATAACCAAACTTTTCCCAACGCTGCTGATTACAATTCCTTTGATATTTGCCAGTCTGTCAAAAAAAGTCTTAATTTGATTTGCTTTTTTAAAAATAATTATCAGTGATGTAGAAATATCTAGGGGCATCTGGGTGGCTCAGTTGGTTAAGCATCTGCCTTCGGCTCAGGTCGTGATCCCAGGGTCCTGGGATCGAGCCCCGCATCGGGCTCCCTGATCAGTGGGGAACCTGCTTCTCCCTCTCCCACTCCCCCTGCTTGTGCGCGCTCTCTCTCTGTGTCAAATAAATAAGTAAAATCTTAAAAAAAAAAAAATAAATATCTAAAGTAACCTATTCATGCTTCATTTGGTTGTATTAGAGATTTAAGGTTGACATATCGGCTCTACTATTACATGCAGTTTGCCCACAACTTAAACCGCTAAGTCTTTTTCTGGCCCCAGTAAAATCAGGTCCTTTACGTATTTTATTTACTCAGTGATTCGTTGAACATGAGTACAACCGTTAGTTTATTTTTATTCTGAAATTTTTTCACTTAAAAATATTTTTCTCAGTCATTTAATTACTCTGAAGTACTTCAGTACTTTAAGCAGTTCTTATTTATTCATCAAATACATTGCCTGGCCCCTTCTGTTCTATGTACTGTACAGATTTGGTGAGCATTCTTTATGTTTGATAGAAAGGTGATCGGGACATTTCAAGGGCTGCGTTCTCTTCCTAATTCCTGATCCAATAGAAAAGGCTGTTTTCTTGTCTGGCAGTCAGCTTGGAGTCCATCTAACATTACTTTAGTCAGCTGATGTTTCTTCTACTCATCCACAAGAATTTCCTGATGCACGTTGTCAAAGGCCATGTGGAAATTAGTGTTTGGTGGAAAAAGGATTGGACAAAAAGTCAAAGAGCTCGGCTTTCTTTTAACTCCCTCTCTTCATTGACTGCTTATTTTCCTTCTGTTGCCATCTCTAAAATATAGGGCTTGCCTTAAGTTAGTTTTTCCATCATCTTTCAATTTTAGCAGCAGAACACCTCAACCTTCCCCCCCACCGCAAAACCCAGGCTACAACTCTTCCATAGAAGCAGCTTTCAGTAGCCATTATCTAAGTCCTTTTAGCTTTTCCTCAATCCAGGACACCTGTCCAAGTGCAGCCCACGTAAATACCGGATGCTTTAGACAGAAAGACACAACCAGTGATTGCGTGTATTTGGTGCCTTTGACAGAAAGGCCAGCACCACAAACACCATCTGTTCACTCTTCCATGATAAATTGAGTGACTATTTTGTGGCTTCTTCTGGACAACTAAATGTTTGCTGCATATGTTTTCCCCTAGATTTCTGGACTTGGGGTACACTTGAGGGATCTACCAAGCTGTCATTTTGCCCAGACTTCCTCTTTGGTCATAATTCTTCAGTGTGCTGCATGGTGCCCAGTCATAAGCTAAATAGGAAAATCAGTCTCACATCTTGAAAAATCAAATTAAAGTATCTTCGTATAGCTTCTAGCTGATGGCAAAAGTGAAATTTATTACTAAAAGGACATAACTTTGTTTCTATGAATATTCTAATCCATAGTTACATCAGGCTCTGAAAGAATTCTAAAAGAGAAGTCCCATGCTTGTTATAATAGTAGCCTCATCATGGGATTAAGGTGTATGTGACTTCCCAGGATGACCAATGCAGACCAAATCATTTATTCTGTCAAATAAATTCCTTATCACTTTATAAGTTCTCTACACTTAAAGCTCATATATCTGACATATGTTCTTCAAACTGTTTTCCACACAGGTATTATATTCATGGAAAACTAAAAATTGACTGTATAATAAAAATAAATTTATGCTACGTTTATCGATAGGTGAAATAATTCTGATCAAGGTTGTAATAACATTGTTCCATGTTGTACCTTATATTTTTCTGTAACCCCCAGTTTGCTTGACCATTGACTTTTATTCAGAGAAGATTGGTGGTGGTGGTTTTCCCCTGGTATGAATACCATGACCCATTTGTAGGTTTGACTCACATTCACTGCAAACACTTTCATAGGTTGAGAAGAGAAAATGCCATCAAGGATCACCAGTTTATATTAATGCATTAGTATTTGGGACTATATGTAAAAATTCAAATGGAACCCCTGTTTTTTAATGAGTCTATAAAGCAATGTGTTACCTTGGTTTTCCATTTGAATGACCAGTTTTTGATTTATGATAATCTTATTCTGAAATACCTATTTTTCAGCCATCCTTTGGGCAATGTTTTAAAGTTACTGAATGCATATAGAGTGGTTTATAAGCTTCATAATGTTGAGAGACACTTTCTCTTTTAAGACATACTCTTCCACACCAACATCTCACTACAAACATATGTATATATAATTTAGTAATGTTCACACCAGACTTTTTACTATGAACCCTGCATGAATTTGAGGCTGTGCTATGTAGTCATCTATCGGGCTTTATGAGGTAAATAGGTTACAGAAATAGAGGCACATTACAAACATTATGTTTCCTTAAGGAGCCACTTCATTCTCTGGCTATCAATGTGGTAGACTCTAAAGGATTCTTTAAATTAAATGGGAGTCTTGCTTGTAAACTGATGCAAGTAAAGAGAGAAGCAGTGGAAAATGTACTAATTTTTAGTCTTTTTCTTCCTTTGGTATTCCCTGCCCCCCAGCACACCTATTTAATGGCAAGTTCATTTATAGAAACCGTGATGCTTTCCAGAATTGTTTAAATCAGACCATATCTTGCTTTCCTGCAAAACCAAATAACTAATTTGACCTGGACATGCCACCTTAAAGATAACATTATGGAAAAGTAACCAGCTTTTACTAATCTGGAAGAAAGGATTCCCTATCACAACATAACCACCCACAGGTACGATCTGGTTTGACATTTGTGCTCAAACTTTTTAAACCTTATCAAATGCTCTAAGACTGCTTTCAGGGGAGAAAATATTTCCCACCAAACTTATAAAACACCTTTTTTTACTTCTCCTGCCAGACATGGATAAATATTGTATAGCAGAAAAAAATGTTTAATCTATACAGACTTTTTCCACCTCTAAGTCAAGGTTTTCTTATAGGACTAATTCCCACAGAAGTTGAGTTTTGAATAAAACACAAGAAACTGTTTTAAAAAAAAGTCTCTGCTTTCATCCCCATCCATGACTTATTTATTTTCCAGCTGCGAATTTGTACTTCTGAATCCTCCTTCCCTATTTCAGCCCCACCCACCCCCGCCCCACTGGCAACCACATTTTTTTTAATCCTTAGACTCAGATTATTTCCTGCTTATTTATGAAATCAAATGTCTAGTACGAACTTCGACAAGCCAGTCGGGAGAGTACAGCTCCAAGAAACTTTTGAAATAATTTTTTCCCTAGAAATGGATTAAAAAATGCATAGCAGGAAAATGTATATTTTTTTGTTGTTGTTTTGTTGTTGTTGTTGTTTTAAGATTTTACTTATTTATTTGCCAAAGAAAGCGAGAGAGAGCACAAGCAGGGGGAGCGGCAGGCAGAGAGAGAAGCAGGCTTCCCGCAGAGCAAGGAGCCTGACACAGGACTCGGTCCCAGGACCCTGGGATCATGATCTGAGCTGAAGGCAGACGCCTAGCTGACTAAGCCACCCAGGTGTCCCAAAAATGTGTAGTTTAATATGTAAATGTTATGGTCCAGTATCAGAGTAATGTTACCTATAGATGTAATCACTATTTGAGTATCATAGAAGGCAGGGAAATCAATATTTTTTTTCCATTTTATACCTCGTTGAGTTGATATTGAAAGAAACAAAATAATGTTTCCTGTTAGCCTCTTCTCCATACATCAGTTTCATTTCATGTGGCTATCAATTGGCTCAGCCATCTTTAAATTTGACAGAGTAATTGAGAATTTGAAATGAATCTTGGAAACTACAAGAGAAATAAAAATAGACATAAAAATATCTCTAGATACCTATATCTAGGTCCATACTTAGAGATCACAGCCATTTATTGAGGCCATCAAAATGAGACTGGGTGTAAAAAAAAAAAAATGAGACTGGGTGGAGTATGGGTTTATGACTTCTCATTCTTTTTTTTGAAAAAAGATTTATTTACTTATTTGAGAGAGAGAGAGAGCTAGTGGGGGAGGGGCAGAGGGAGAGAATCTTCAAGCAGACTCCCCACTGAGCTCAGAGCTGGACTCAGGGCTTGATCCCAGGACCCATGAGATCATGACCGGAGCTGAAAACAAGAGTCTGTTGCTCAACTGACTGAGCCACCCAGGTGCTCCAAGATTTTCATTCTTGTTTACAAAACTTCCTTACTGTTAAGGACTTTTCCTTACTGTTAAGATTTTTTCTTGTTTACAAAATTTCCTTACTGTTAAACACTTTAACTGTATTCTGTTTAAGCAAAATCATGTTTTCTTATTTAAAAAGCACAGAAAAGGGGTGCCTGGGTGGCTCAGTTGGTTAAGCGTCTGCCTTCGGCTCAGGTCATGATCCCAGGGTCCTGGGATTGAGTCCCGAATTAGGCTCCTTGCTCAGTGGGGAGCCTCCTTCTCCCTCTACCTGCTGCTTCCCCTGCTTGTGCTCACTCTCTCTCTCTCTCTCAAATAAATAAATAAAATCTTTTTTAAAAAATAAAAAGCACACAAAAGTTTACAATGTAACTCTAGTATATCCCAATTAATAAAGGATTTAAAAGTGTAGCCTCTTCAGATTCACAGCAGAATTTGGCATTCATTTTTCTCCTACATGTTGAAAGCGTATATTCATGTGTTCCAGAATGGAAATACCTTATTAAATGGTGCAGCATCTGCAGTGACTCTTTCAGGATTCACAATGTTTGCTATGTGACACTAGACTCCTGTTCCTCTTTAAAAACCATCCAGTAGGATGGAGATTCAACTGTCAGATGACTGACTGCTTTTGTGGGAAAAAAATGTGGTTTCCTCAGAAAATGCTTAATAGTCTACCTTGCCAAAAATTCCCTATTACTCTTGTAAAGGACTTTTCCTCCACAGATTTAATTAAATTTTTCCTATTTCCAATGTCTGTCCTTGCTTTGCTTTCACTAATATAATCTAAAACTCTAGTGGACTTTTCCCAAAAATAAGAGGGATACAAGTGTAAATAGCAAAATGTTGTTTGGAAAGAGTTTTCTATTATGAAGAAATATTCTTTGTTAATTTACTATAATTACACACCCAAAAAAATTCTAAGACAGGAAGATTGTCTTTCTTGGCCTCTAAAATTAAATGAGTATTCAGAAATTAGTCACTGTCTTATTGAATCATATGGTCTTGTTTCCTACTGATGACCTAAATTTGAGTTCAGAATGCTCTTTTATTCATTCAGCCTTCATTGTATTTATTGATTACTGTCTTGACACCATAATGGCACTAGGGATACAGCAGTGAAGAAGATGACACAATTCCTGCTCTTATGGGCTTACCGTCTAGGAAAAAGTCATAAACAAATAATTATAAATGTAATCATGTTATAAAAAGGAAAGTGGCACATGTTAGGGAAGCATATGAGTCAAGAGTCCTACACTTGCTTTGGTGATTTTCCTTGAAGGCTAAATGGATAAAATTGTGTGGGAGGCCTATTTTGACCTAAAGCATGAAAGGAGGCTAGTCCTGTATCTAAACAAATGGATCAGCAGACTGTCCAGTTTGACTTAAGAGTTGCCAAAACCAGCAAAATATCCAAATCAATTTCCAAACGTTATGAGTGCTTTTTCCAAATCTCCAGACTGTCTTTGTTTTTGTTGTTAAGACAGTGAAATCTGTTATTTAAATGTTATCTGGGAGACATCTTCCTCGGCTATAAACCAATGGAATTGAATAGGTTGTGAAAAAAGGTGGCCAAGGATTATGTAAAACAGAGTGAGATTAGGCAGGACAGACACAGAGCAGAGTTGAGGAAGGACAAGCCTAGGTGAGTCGGGAGAGGAGGGTGAGTGTGTTTACGAGGAAGGAGGTTTTTTGCATGGGCACTACACTGTATACATTTCTAGAAGCAGGAGATTTCAGTGGTATGTATTTCAGTTATACACACATGTATGCATATATATATATATATATATATATATATATATATATGTTATATGCTGTATATATATATATATATATATATAGTTTGTTTCTTATCTCTAACACCCATCGTATACTTTGTCACCTGTGTTTTCCAGGTGCAAAATGTGTTGTAACCATGGTCTTTCATCAGCTCCTTTTGTTGGGGACAGATTTAGTTTGAGAGTCCTGCAACCCATCTGTAGTGAGAAGCACGCAAGTTTGGGGCAAGTTCCAGCCACATAACAATTTGTCTGTGATTCCATCTTATCAATTTAGATCAAGTTTTTCATTGTAGCAGACTAGGGGAGTTTGAACAGATTCCTAAACAATTTGCTTCCAGATCCTTTGAGACTTCAACATTGCTGTTGTATTCATTATACTGAATAAAAGTAAGTCTCTCATGCCATGTTTCTTTACCCCTTTGGGAAATAACATGCTTCCGTTAACCTTCCTGACATAATTTCTGTGCTTTGATGACTTCTGGGCAACCAGTCAGATTCATTCCTTCACTGTCAGTCAGTCAACCATTTAATAATTCTTTCTTCCATTCAACCCATAATTTAGAGCACTAAATATTCATTGTGTTCAGAGCCATGTGAAAAATACTTCCTGCGGTTCCTAACACGGATCTTGCCAACTTGCAGGCTAATAAGACATGTTTGACAAGAAAGTTAAGTAACAACAGAAGAGTGCACTAATTATAGAAGTCAGTATGCGAATGACTTGGATTGAGTGGCCAAGATCACTGTGAGTTGGAGTGGTCAAAAACAAAAGTTGAACTTGAGGGAAATAAGCTGATTCTTGAAGGATCGGTGAAGGTGAGTTCTACAGAGAGGATGGAGAGGGAATTGCAAGGAGGGAGAAAAATGTGCAGCCAAACTTGAGTTGGGCATATCCAGGAAACAGGGATATAAACAAATACGGCATAGATTGCCTGGAATACATTAGATGTTTAATGATAATGAATAAACACATGTATGTAAACAGGAACTAGAAGAAAGTTTGGAAAGAAGAATGGTTGGCAGTAAAATTTTAACTGAAGATGATTTCATAAACAACATGATTGTTGGAAAACTGTAAGATAATAAAAAGGCCCGAAGAGGTCATTTCACATGCAACCCCAAACAACCTGTTGCATCTGCCATCAATTTTATTTGTGTCTGTCAAGGTCTTAGAGGAAATGAAAAGATGAAATTATTTGTCTAGTGAATATAAATATTAGGACGACATGTGTTAATTAAGGAATGTGGACCAGGCAACCCTGCTTCAAAGACATGTTTCCGATTATATGGAATTTACAGGTTAATCAAGAAGTTTGGAAAATAATAAATTCAAAAATTTTGTAGGTTAAATAGTATCGCTGGTCTCTCAAAGTTGCACTAATGCGTCGGTTTTACTTCTGAAAATAATTTGTATAGTCATATAGACATCTCCACCCTCAACTGTGAATCTGAGATTGCTGATGAAGTTTGTGTCCTAAATCTCCCTTTATTTTCCTGAATTATCTGTAGGATTTAAGTCCTTGCTTATTTTTTTAAGTGATTAAAGAATCTTCAGTGGCCAATTAAAAATCATCATTCTATTAACTTTCAGACTTGAAAATGAACAGCCCCATGAATCATAATTAAGGCTTGAAGTTTGCAGCACATAAAAAGCCAAATGTTTAGTTGGCTTTTTCCATATCTATTTTAAATGCTCTAGTGATTGATTCATGTTTCATCTCCCTCACAATTTGACTCAGATTTCTAGGCTCTCTTTCTACTGTTGAGTCTCTAGGGATGTGAAATGCTTTGGTCATAAGACAAAAATGACATGGAAACACATGAAAACACAGAATGAATTTTTGAATGAAAACATACACATGTTGTCTGTACCCCCCGCCACCATATTATAACTCTTACAGAAAGAAATGACCAGATGTTTAAAAATAGAAAGTTGATAAACCTTGTCTTCTTCCCTAACCTTCACATTTTTCTGCTGTTCTTTGATCTGAGTAAGAGAAGCGTGGTCATAACTTATGTATTCAGAAGTATTTTGCCGATTTTCCCCACAAAGATTTTATTTACAGAAAGTTTATGATAGTTGGTAAAAGTTGGATGCAGTATAAAGAGAAATGCAAAAGAGGTATTGGTATTCAAAAACATTAAGGGCACATAAAGACAGGGTGGGAAAAATAAATCAAAGATTTTTAAAATCCACCGTAAGCTGGATTGTAGTGAGCAGTCTCAAAGAGGAATCCCCGTTGGGGAACTGTGAATAGTATTTTAAGAGGAAGAAATCTCATATGTACAACTGGTATTTATCAGATCAGGCCCAGCTGTTCTAGCCCACAGTTCTTGGTCATAGCTAATGGAAAAAGTTCTCCCTGGTCTCCTTTTCTAAACGCCTATCCCAAATATTCATTGATAAAAGAAATGTGTCTTTCCTGAGATAAGATGTCTATGAGTATTATTTTTTTACAATTTTAAAAATTAATCAAGATGATCAGTGGACTAACTGGCCAACAACATCGTAGACATTGCTGGTAAGGACCCCAACTTTGGGGGCGCCTGGCTCAGGTCGTGATCCCAGGGTCCTGGGATTGAGCCCCACATCGGGCTCCCTGCTCTGCGGGAAGCCTGCTTCTCCCTCTCCCACTCCCCCTGCTTGTGTTCCCTCTCTCGCTGTGTCAAATAAATAAATAAAATCTTTAAAAAAAAAAAGACCCCAACTTTGATTTCTTTACTTAGAAGTCCAAGTTCCAAATCGACTGAAATATATACTCTCCTACTAAAAAAAAAAAAAAAAAAAAAAAAAAAAAAAACAAGTACTAGAATCATTTGTTTGCAAACTCTGGTGAGCAACATAAAACAAAAAGGAATCCACATGTTTCTAACTATTTCTTCCTTTGGACTTTACTAAGCATTTGTAAGGATTATGCTTATATATTTATAGCCACACTCACTACTTTTTTTTTTTTTTTTGATTGTGAATATCATTTACTTGCACTCACTACTTTTTTTCCTGAAGTGGAATTTTCTTTTTTCATAAAATTCAAAAGATCAAATTCAAAAGATCAATTTCCACCCATTAGGGGTGGAAAGTAGAGCAAAACTATTGAGGACAGGTTTAATTTAAAAATATATCTTGGGGCACCTGCTCAGTCGGTTGGGTGTCCGACTCTTGATTTCAGCTCAGGTCATGATCTCAGGGTCGTGAGACGGAGCCCCACCGTGCTCAGTGGAGAGTCTGCATGAGATTCTCTCTCTCCCTCTGCTCCTCCCCCCACTTGCATGCTCTCTCTATCTCTCTCTAAAATAAATAAAATCTTTAAAAATATATCTTTTAGTCTTTTTTTCTTTTTTTTAATACTTCATTTGTTCCCAGACCAATCGCTTACAAAGTCTAAATCATCTCCGTGAAAGTTTGGTAGGACAGAAGCCCTCTTACCATGGAAGAACAAGCTATAACCCTTTGGTTTGTCCTTTCCAGTAGACTAAACATCTTTTCCTTTCTTTCTCTTCCTACCACCAACCCCAGAGTTTTGACCAATATTATTATAATATATATATATATATATAATATATATATATATATATTTTATATATATATATCGACTCTTACTTTTACCTGATCTTCATAACCAGTAATTTTTCTCCTTTGGGTTTTCTAAACCACCCCTTCATCATATCCCTTCCCTGCCCAGGAATTTCCAAAGGCATCCATCCAATGGCCTGCAGCAATGTCAACTACAAATTTGAGTTTACATTTTTTAATATTCCAATATTCTGAAATATGTTTGTCCTATTTCTCCCTCCATACCTTTGCCCAGACTATTTACTATAACCTATACTTTAAAAGCATTAAAGATCTGTGTTTGAATTTCTGTTCCTCCACTTGAACAAATGACTTCTATGAGTCTCTCCTGCTTATCCATAAAAATGGAGAAAAATATTAATACAAACCTTAATTTGCCATCAGGGTTCATGGAGATAAGGCATATAAAGTCTTCAGGACAGGGTTTGGAACATAATCAGTTTTCCACAAGCAGTAGCTGCTGCATGCCCTCCAGTACCCCCTCTCCCCAGCACCCATATTTAAAAACCCTACCCATCTTTTAAACCAAGTTCATTTCCTACATTCTCCTTGAGTCTTTATGTGATCAGTTATTAGAAACACTCATTTGGCTCCTACGTTGTCTTTCCCTATGTGTAGCATCATCCCTCCTAAGTAAATCATGAAGAAGAACACATCCTGTCATTTAACACTATGTTTGCACATTTTGTGTTGATTAATAGTTTAAAGTGATACTTGTCATAACAGTGTATCAGGATTGTCCAAGCAGAGAATATGGATGACAGCAGGCTACCCGAACAGCTGTTCCAGGATGAGCTTAAGTGCAATGACCAGAGGAGGTTTATACAAACTACCTCCGAAAATGGAGCATAGCCATGGAATGCTGGGAAATCATCCCGTCTGAGAGATTACCCTGGTATGCAGTAAGCAGAAATGACATGGCTCATTTTAAACAAAGACTTCGGGTAGATTATGAGGTTAAAGAGTAGGACTGTAGATAGAAACAAACCTTGTAAAGAGTAACAGCAGCTGCAAAGGGAAAAGAGCATCTTTGTGAGAACTTACTGTGGTAAAGGTTGCTGGTCACAGATCGGTCAGAAGCCACATCTACACCCCAAAGGGCTGTCTCATTGATGATGGGATCATCCGCAAGGACTGGAAGACCAACCACAATGATAGCCTATAAGATTTGTCAGAAAGAGGGAAAATACGATTCTGTCTGGGGAATGGTCTAGTAAAAGTATTACACTCTTGGGGGTGATAATACTTTTTTTATTAATTAATTAATTTGTTTAATTAATTAATTTATAATTAATAAATATTAATTTATTAATACTAGCAAAATTTTAATGTCATTGTTATCTTTCCATTTAGAACTGCATTAATTTTTTTCTAAGAATCCGTAGTTTGGTCTCTCCAGATTATGAGGGAAAAGCTCTTCCCTTCCCCTGCTCTTTTCCATTGTAGCATGTATAAGAGTGATAGCATAGGGGAGAAGAATGGTGCTCAAATTCACAAGGAACTGGGTTCAAACCATAGTTTTGCCCCTTCTCGAATAGTTTTAGATAAGTGTGATAACCTTAATAAACCTTTCCATGAAGCCTCAAATAAGCAGAAAGAGACCCAAAGAGAAGAATACAGAGTGAAAGACCAAAATGAAGAACCAAAAAGGTTTGTGAAGAATCTCACCCACAAACAGTGATTTTGTAAGTCATACTATTTATTCCTCTGGAGGATATCAGAAAATTAAAAATCAAGGAATCTTAGAACAAAGGCTCACTTTGAGTTCTCTGATATGACTTCAGAGATGTGTTACTATTAGAAAACTTGGGTTGCAAGCAATAGAAACCAATTTTTTAGCTTCAACAGACAAAAGAGGAATTTATTGTAAGGATACAGGGGTGTCTCAGAACCCCAGAGCAAGAATACAGCCTGACTCATGAAACAAATACAGAGAGTGCTGGCTCTCTCCTGCTCGCTCGCTCGCTCTCTCCCTGCTTCCCTCCACGCCCCCTTCTTGCCCTTGGTCTTGGCAGAGCATCTTTCTCATTTACTCAGTTCCCCTCCTGGAAAATGCCATGCCTCCAGATTGAGCATCTTCTGTCTTCAAGAGACCAGCCTCTAAAGCAATTGGAACGTTCCAGGCCCAATTCCAAACTCTCAGAAAAGGATCTCCAATTTGCCGAATTTTTACCGCATATAATGAATAGCTGGTGATGAATAAATGATAATGATGGGATAAATGCTAGTGAACTGTATTTCAAAGATCTGTTCATCATCTAGTTTGCTACTCTGTGCTCTAAGTCCAACACTTAGCAAGATCCCATTGAGATTATCATTGTGTGTGAAATACAGTTTTCCATAAATAATAGCATTTTTCATTGAACATGACATTACCAGATACTTATTTAAGGCAGCTGAGTCACCATATTGATGTCTTCTTTATATAGAAAAGCATCTAAGTTAAATTTATAGGTAAGAGATGGGAAATACAGTGGGAGAGAATGTGTATTTGAATGACTTACACCTCCAACCCCACCTTTCATCCACTTTAAGTATCTTTGTTCCCCTGCATCACACTCTCCATTTAGGGGTCACATGCCACCTAGATATCAGCATAGTGGCAGATAAACTCTGAGAGTGAGATAATGAAGGATTACTTAGTAGCTTTTAAAAAATCAAAGAGCTGATTTTAATAAGGACTTGTTTTTTTTCTGACTAGGATGTATGTATAGGCTCGTTCCACCCCTCTTTTAATTAACTAGTTAATTTATTTTGAGTGACTCAGAAATTTATATTCAAAGGCATGTTTATTAGACATAAACATATGGATATGAAAGCAAGAGTGAACTTTCCAATTTTTGTCAGTGATTAGGTGAGAGTCCAGGCAGGACACATTTAGGAAAAAGAGATAATACCTTCTTAAAAGAAAATAAAAATCTACAAATTCCTTGAAGGAAATCTAGGGCCTGAAATGACAGGGAAGACCTACAACCCTTCAATTAGTAGGAAGAATGCCTTCAAAAAGAAGCGTGCACAGAGACATGCTATCATCTTTTATTTTATTTAAAATTTCTTAATAATAATATTCAACAACCAGCTAGTCTTTCATTGTTCTAACACTTCATTGATCTAGCAATCTTGTTGACAGAATATGTGGCAAAAATAGAATTTTTCTCCTCCATTTTCCATGGCATGGATTAGGGTGTTTTTCAAGATTTTGTCTAATTTTGGTTTCCCACCTAACTTTAAAGACGCTTGATCTGTGCTCCTTAATCACCGGTTGTTAGAAAAGTATAGTGTTTTGAACAATTTTCATCACTCTATGCAGAAACTTCTATGGTTGGAATCTTTATCAAATAATACTAGGATATCGCTGAATTTTTTATCTTCGTTAAGACTGATTGATGAAGAGATGGAGATTAATAATTGATTCAAGGTCACTCAGGAAGGGAGAGATGGAGCTAGATCTCTAAGGTTGTACCTCTCTTTAGTAACTTCATCAGACTAATAAGACCAGGTAAATTTACTTGCCTACAGAAAAATAATCGATATGAGAGTTAAGAAACAATAATTTGCAGCTTGATCTCATTGTTTGGCAGCAATCCCTTCCCAAATGCAAGTTTTTAAGAATACAGATGTCTTTACTGCCCTTGAGGAGAAACAAAAGCCTTTCTCGGGAGGCAAGGACGGGCTCTAAGGAATAAAAATGTAAGTTAAAAAAAGGAAAGAAAAGAATTGTATGACCCAAGAAGACTTTCTTCATAAAAATTAGCCATTTTAAAAGTTTTATCACAGCAGCTCGTAACCACAAAGATTTCTGCCTAAAGGTAAAGGAAGTTTAACCAAGAATGACCAATAGTTCAGCCAATAACTCAGATTAAAAGAGAAAGGAATAAATTACAGGCTTCATAAATGCTTTCAGTACGTCAAGGTCAGATAAGGACAAGGGTCTGAATAGAAATGATTTTGGAAGTCTGTGAATAGTTACGATACTATGTGATTAGAGCACAGATGAGGCCCCCTACCGCATTTTGGAAGTGACAGATCATGTCCTGATTAAACTGCAGAGTCCTAAGATGATTCGGTGAATAAATCTACAGCCAATGTGAAATCCAGCCTGAGAAGCAACGGTGGCACCGCGGTTTCCCTTTGTGTTCGTAGCATTTACACTGGTTTCTCGTTGGCAGTAATAAAACATGGCAATGGAAATGGTGGTGGTCCTAACTCGCTGCTTCCCGTGCTTTGGTTTGCTTCTTAGTGCTTATCACTACCTGAGACATATATTTGTCTATTAACTGCCTGTCTTTCCCACTAGAATAAAAATATGAAGGCAAGCACCTTGTTCTTGTTCTTGTTCTCCAATGTGTCTCCAGAGCCTAGAACTGTGCCTGGGACACAACAAATATCTGCCAAATGACAGTGTAGCATTTGTATTTTTTTAGAGAATCCTAGAGTGTGTAGGAGCCTTCGGCCAAGAAAGTGCTAGAATAATAAAAACAGGCTGTATTCAAAAACAAAACATAAACCATAATGTTGACCCTGCTCTGAAAGCCAATTGTTGAGTGTTCAGCAAGGATGAATTATATCCTTTTCATAAAATATTGTGGACTGGTGAAGTGAAGAAAAGTAAGAAAAACATAATGATAATCATAACGAAAGGGCAGAAGAGAGCCTGCAGTTATTAGTTCCAAGAAAAAAAAGCAACCATTAAGAAAAGCCTCTGTGTAAATTACTCTAGAGAAAGAAATGAGAAAACTCTGAGTAACAAATGGGACTTTCTGGCCAACTGAGGAAAGTTCACCATTTTCATTCTATCTGATCAAGTCCTGTTTGAAATGGCTGACCCCTCTTAAGGAAGCCTTAGTTGTCGGCCTCAAGGCCTTTTGATTTGACTCATGATTGAGTGCTCAGATATATTGAATGGAAGTGAAAGCATTTTAGGAGAAAAATTCTCAGTCAAACTTCTTAACCTTCAGTTTAGAAGCAGCTTTACACATAAAGGGTCTTTCGTGCTGTCTTTCTGATGCTGTTTTCCAAAAGAGGCTATCTTTTGCTTTGTGTAGAATCCCTCTCCCTCCCCACCAACCCCGTCTCCAGTTGTATCTCCCACCTCCTTGGCCTGTCCCAGGATGGCCATACCATGGCTTTTACTGAACTTCGTATGTGTCAGTTTGGTGAGGAATCCAGGGACAGAATCAAAGACAATGCTAGAAGGAAATTTTCTAGCTGGTGTATGTGTGAGTGTTTGGAGTTCTGTTGGGGGTGGAGGGAAGTCAGAGGAAGGGATTGGAGGCTAGATCTGATGGAGCATTGATCTGACCTCTATGGGAATCACTTGGGATATTTTTATCCCTGACTTATCACCCCTGCCTCTGAACCTAGACTGGTCTCAATGGCCAATTTGGTGTGGTGGTCCCAAACAGCCAAGCTGATGGAAGATATAAGATACCCCAGGGTCCTAGAATGCTCCTGATGTGTCAGGCAAAGATGAGGCTTGGCCTCCCGAAGCCCTTGCCCCCTGCCCTTAATCCAGTCAGCACTAAACAGATCATTTACCCGGACAGAATCAGTGAATTTTAATGAATTATTCAGAAATGTTCATTTGTTTTCAGGTAAGATAAGCTTGGTTTCACAGAGAGTGTGCAGGCCCCAAGGGTCCCCACAGTACTATGTATCAGAGTTCTCATAACCCAAAGCAATATATGCATTTCCTTTTCCTGCAATTCAATCCGTGTATCCCCAAACCCTCCAGACACTCAGACACGGCCTTCTTGGAAAGCAGAAAAGCAGTGTTGTCTCTGAGAGGTGATTTAATGAAGAATGTGCAGGTGCTCTATTTTCCACTCAAGTACCTTTCTGACTTTAAATGAAAGGCCTAAGCAAAGGGTAGATGGGAGGTTTTCACTTCTACATAAATAGGGACAGAGTTTAAGAGATGTTCAAGGACAAGGTCTACATGGGATCATTGTAGAGCCTCCTCTGAGGAACATCCAGAATCATCAGAAAAGCAGTGTGATGAGACTTCCTTCCTAGAGAATCTGCTTGGCAGATGCAGGTCTCATGTACGCATCAGCCAGACCCAATACGGACCGAGGCTGGGTAGCCACACCTTCAGAAAATTGCCTACTCGCTAAAATGTATTTGTAGTCCCCGAATCGATACTCACAAATTTTGCAGTCATGCGCAGACAGCAGTGAAAACTTGGAGTCACCCGCATTCCCAACTGAGGTTGAACTAGGTGATGCTCTCCTTTGTTATTTTAGCCCTCGTGGAGCTGAGCAGAGGATAGAGGAGCACAGGGAGGGCAGGGAGTGTGAGAAGCTTCGGCTCTGGAGCCAGTCGAGTGGGCTTTGAATCTCAGTTCTAGTACCTGTGAGTGGGGCAAGCCACTCATCCTATGAACCCTATGAACTACCAGGCAAGCCACTCATCCTATGAACCTTCATTTTCTCGTTTGTAAAGTAAAGAAAATAGAACCTAACAGGATAAATTGTTTTAGAATTTAAGATTATAATCTGTGTGAGGTGTGTGTGTGTGTGTGTGTGTGCGCGCGCGTGCGCACGCATTTCCCCTTGGGACAATGGTTCAGTATTCACTGATTTAGTATTCACTGTGACTTTGTAAAACTACCGCAAATAACCAGAATGGGCTCTCTGTGTGTGTGTATGTGTGTGTATTTCCTTATTTTTCCACGCTTGGCCAATTATAAGGATAGTATTCCTAGATATAAAGATACGTAACATGATACTGAGAAACAACAGCAGCCTATCTGCCTGGAGGTGTTGGAAAAGCTTCCTGCTGAGATGACATTCAGCTGGATCTTGGAGGACGAGTAGGAGCTCAACTCAAAAGAGGAAAGAGTGTAAACATGGGCTTTGGTTATCAGAAAGTGATGGATTCAAATCAAGTCTTACTAATTTGCATTAACTTGGGCATATCACTTGACCCCTATGACTGTTTGCCCACCCGTGAAACAGGAATGATAACATGTATCTTTCCATGTTATAAAAATTGAATGATGTAATGTTTATCAAGTGCCTGATACATCAACTAGTTGATCAATGATAGAAGCTGAGTAAATGGCTACTGATATTAACTGGGGAGTTTTGCAGAAAGAGAACAGTATGCATAAAAGCACAGAGGTGTTCATCCTAATGTGCAAGTGATCCTCTGAATGCAGAGGGTATTGGAGGTACTGTGGGAGATGATGCAGGAAGATGGGCACCATCCAGATCACAAAGACTAGTGCTTAGCTCGCTGCACTGTAGTACATGAGCTTTATTCACAGTTCATGGAGAGCCTGTGAAAGATGTGTCTATTAATTACTGCACGATCATTCTTAGACATGCATTAAACCTCTTTCAGATAATAATATATTGGCATACAAAAATATTCTACCATTATTCTTTACTATTTCAGAAGTGCCTTCCCTCCAATTAGTTCAAATTAATGAGGTTTTGCTTGGAATATTTATAGCAAAGCATTTGTACATTGGTTTCTTTTTAAATTAGTTCCTTTTCAGCCTTAAATATTCTCATGATTCTGGGAAGATAAAATACGGCAGATGGGCTTTTCTGTTTTGTTCAAAACCATTTTTAAAATTCTTGCTCTTGATAGAGTAGTTTCCTAGGGTTGCCATAACAAATTTTCACAAACTGTGTGGCTTAAAACAATATAAATTTTTTCTGGAGGTCAGAAGTTTAACATCAAGGTGTCAGCATGGTGGGTTCGTTCTGGAACCTCTGAGGGAGACTCTGTGCCATGCCTTTGTCTTCCACTGGCTCTCAGTAACCCTTGGTGTTCCTTGGCTTGTGGCTACATTGCTTCAGCTTCTACTTCTGTCATCATGGGCCCTTCTCCCCTCTCATTTCTCCTGTGAGAACACGAAGTCATTGGGACCCACCTTAAGTACAGGAGGATCTCATCCTAAGATCATTAATTTAATCATATCTGCAAGTACCCTGTATCTAAATAAGGTCCCTGTCTTAGTTCGGACTGCTATAACAAAGTACTAAGAACTGGTAGGCTTATAAACAACAGAAATTTATTTCTAATACTTCTGGAAGCTGGAAGTTCAGGATCGGGATGCCAGCACGTTGGTCAGATTCCTTCTGTTGTATCCTCACGTGGCCAAAAGAGGACGAAGCAGCTTTCTGGGGTTTATTTTACAAAGGCACTAATCCTATTATGAAGGCTCTACCCTCATGACTGAATTACCTTCCAAAGGCCCCACCTTTAAATCCCATCACCTTGGGGGTTAGGATTTCAGCATATGATTTGGTGGGGGGGTGGGCACAGACATTCAGTCCGTAATAGTCATATTCACAGGGACTAAGGGTTAGGACTTGGAAATACCTTTTTGAGGGACACAACTGAAACTTCTACATAGAGAATGAGTTAAAACATGATTAAAAACCTACTTTAAATGTTTTGAATATCCATAGGCCGCCTGTTTGTCCCTGTTAAAGAGGCCAAAGGGGGAAGAATCTATCAGCAGATGGCTTTTATTGAAAGTTCGTTGATCTTGACTTTCATTGAACGAAAGCCCCTGGCGTCAGTACACCCATTAGGGGGAAATCAGCTTTACCTGGAAAAGGATGTTGAGGTCACTTGTGTACAAAATTAAAGCAAGAGAATCACATTCTTTACAAATGTTCACCAATTTGAAGCACCTTCACTCTCTCGGTGTTGTCCTTTGCTATAACGTTTTTAGAAATCCACCTTTAAATTGAGTCATTTTCTCTCATCGCATTTGTCTTCTGCTGGAAACGGGCATCCCTAATTTCAAGTACTGAAGGTTTCTAGTTTTTCTTGTGTAACAAAATCTCCTGTGGGCACTGAATGATTATGCATTTTTTTTTTTTTTTTCAGTTTTTAAACGTACCACTTCTCTCCTCCTCCTTTTTGGGGGGGCAGGAGGGAGGTGAGATAGGGATATTTTCTTCCCACTGGAAAAGGAGGGAATGGCGACAACCTTTGGTCATTCACAGTGATTCATTATTGAAGGGTTAACCACCCACCATTTTAAAGCTTCAGGACCCTGCAAATTCGCTCCCCTCAAAAAAACAAAGGAACAGAGAACCAGTTTTCAGTTGACAGGGATTACCGTGCTGTTTCTTCCTTGTCTGCTTTAGGCTCTCCGCACATTCCATTCCTAGATTTTCCTCTTCATTCTATGGACACCGATTGGCTGCACTATTCAGCTTCACATTTAATTTCACTGTTTTACTTTATTACTGATCTGTATTTTAAGTTTTTAAAAATCTTTCTCATTAGTTTTTAAACTCTTAAAGTAGAGAAACTACGTTGCTCTTTGACTTCTTTTATCCTTATCATGATCCCTGGTAGCTATTAGGCAAGCCCTTATTAAGTTCATTAAAGATCCAAATTGATTTTAAAATTTCTCATAGGCCTCACTTCCAAAAAAACACTGACCTCTGTCTTATTAGGAGGCCATTTTATCACAGCCACTAATTAGGAGCTGGTGTTTCCTTTACTCTTACTTAACTAATAAGCAGCGAGAAGAGTAAAGATGACGAGAAGAGGGAATAAATGAGATATAAATAAGTAAACACTCAGAGGGCTGGAAGAACACAGAGAGAGGAAAAAATAGATAAATAAATAAAGACTGAGATAATTTCTGAGATTGGAAGAGAAAAATTCTATAACTCTATGGAGAAAGTCAACTGTGTCTACCTTATTCCTTGCAATATGTCCGTAGTTCAGGAATTTGAAATCATGCAAGATCCTTAGCCACACAGAACTTAGATCCTCTAACCAGTATTGGCGATCATCTATCTCTCTGAGTTTTTTTTTTTTTTCAGCTTTACTGAGGTATAACTGACAAATAAAATTGGACAAATTGGACAAATAAAATGACAGATTTAAGGGATACAACATGATAATTTTATCTATGTATACATGGTGAATTAACTCAATCAAGTTAACTAACATATCCATCACATCACATATTTACTTTTTTTTCATGAAAACAAAGTTTAAGTTCTACTCTATTAGCAAATTTCAAGTATATAATAAGATATTGCCAACTGAAGTCACCATGTTACACAGTAGATCCTCAGACATTATTCATCTTGTAACTGAAAGCTTGTACCCTTTTACCAACTTCTCCCTATTTCCCCCACCCCAAAGTCCTGACAACCACCATTCTACCATCCTACTCTTTGTTTCTGTGAGTTCAACTTTTTTTTTTAAATCTACATATAAATGATACCATGCAGTAGTATGTATCTTTCCCTAAGTTCATCAATGTTGTCGCAAATGTTAGGATTTTTTTTTTTTTTTTTTTTTTTTTTTAATAATGCTGCAGTGAACAAGGGAGCATGGATATCTCCTCAAGATAATGATTTCATTTCCTTTGGATATATGCCCAGAAATGGGATCGTTGGATCATATAGTTCTGATAGTTCTATTTTTAATTTTTTGGAGGAAACTCCATACTGTTTTCCACAGTGGCTGTACCAATTTACATTCTTATCAACAGTGCACGAGGGTTTACTTTTCTCTGCTTCTTGCCAGCATTTGTTATCTCTTGTCTTTTTGATACTAGACATCTTAGCAGGTGTGAGATGATATCTCGTTATGGTTTTGATTTGCATTTCCCTTATGTTCTGTGATATGGAGCGCTTTTCCATGTACCTATTAGCCATTTGTGTGTCTTATTCAGAAAAAAATGTCTATTCAGATCCTTTGCTTACAGGAAGTACTTGTGTGCCCATTTGAAAACTGCTTTTTTTGTTGTTGTTTAATATAGTCCTGTGGGACTCTGGAAGGTGGAGCCCTATTGGCTATCAGAGCTGGGTGATTTGAGGGCCCATCCCTAGGGTAACAGCCACAAAAGTTGGGATGCTGGATGTGTGGACAAGCTTCTTCCAGGAAGAAGATGGAGCCTTGGTTTTTTTGTTGGAAGGATCCAGAGGGAAATGTGGGGAAGTGCCCACTGGCTCCTTTAGGGTCCTGGAAAGATTGTAGTCAGCACCTAGATGCATTCTGATTAAAGTTAGATCTTTGAGGCAGCAGCTTGTAAAGTATGCAATCAAACCCCTTCCAGGGAAAGACTGGGAGATGGGCATTTTTGTCTGCTCCCTCTGTGCTGAGCCCTGGGGCGGGGCGGGTGGGGGGAGAGATAACCTTGGTGGATGCTCACAGGTCCATTAACAACTGTTGCTTGTTTGCTGTATTCCTGTAGGACTCTTGAACTCAAGCCTCATTGGCTTTCAGAACTAGATGATCTGAGGCCCTATCCCTCAGGTGGCAACCTTAGTTGGGATGCTAGAAGTGTGGTCCGAAGCCTTTGCCTCTCAGGGAGAGCTGAGAGTTGGGTGTTCCCTCCCAGTTGTGTGACTTCTATGCTGGCGCTAGGGTTCATGTTGAGTGTCTCAGCCTGTCCTACTCATTTCAACATATTTTCTCAGTCAGCCAATCTGTAGGAATCACTCAGCTAGTTTCTAGATTTTTCTCAGAGGGAATGGCTCCACTTTGTAGCTGTGTATTCAGTGCTTCCGTGGGAGGAGGGAAAGTCAAGGAGCCTCCTCTGCCATCATCTTGGAGATGTCCTCCTCACCACATTTTTCTTAATGACCATTTCCACAGGAACATCTTTTTGATTCTTCAAACTTGGCATGTCACAAACTGAAATCAGTGTCTTTTTCAAAACTGCCCCCTCGCTGGTGTTGTTAAAGGGACTATGTGTACTCTGAGTCACTATGCTTGAACTCTCAGGATTTTCCTAGGCTTTTCTCTCTCCTCCTCCCTGACAAATTAACCAGGAGTCATTAGCTGTCATGTATTGAGCTTCAGATCTGACGTCACTAGAGTTTTCTATATGTTTTGTTTAATTCTTGCAACTGCCTATGGTGGTACACTTTCATATCCCAAAAGAAGTTATGAAACTCACCCAGAGTATAAATGGTGCCATAAATGTATCAAAAACGCATTTGAGAGAATAAATATTGTGGGATACGGCCTGAAGGCTATGCTCTCTGTGCTTTCCCCTGTCCATTTTAAAATTTATCACACTCCACTGCCTTGTTAGACCCCTATCGCATTCACCAAAACGGCTTTGCCAATGTATCATTGTCCATATTGGAAGGTTGAAGAAACAATGCAGTGAAAAACATTACTTTGTGTTCTAATTAATGAGGATGCTGTTTATTCTCTTAAACAGTGTCAGTCTCCATTAGGAAAAAAAAATTTTCTAGAAAAATATTTTTTCCTAGAAAAAAAATTTTGACTCAGTATCAGGAATACTTGTATTTTGAGCAGCTAGCTTGATCTTATTTTATGGATCTAGTGAACCATGCGACTGATTGGAAAGCTCAGAATCAAAGCTCAGAAAGCTCAGAATCTAACAATTGAACTGAATCTACATTGTTACCTTCTCCGATTCCCTTGCCAGTCTATCTCCTCCTTTCTCTCTTGGCTACCTCCCGCTTAAGCCGTCTCCCTCCTCTTCTGAACTTGAATGGAACAAATGCACAGATGGGATTTAACTTCACTTGTGACCACAGCGTGGCCAAAGGCACCAAAAAGTATGGGGGAGAGGGGCCCACACTGGGGCGCTATAGCCTAGGAGGCCAGAGGGAGCCAGGGTGAGGATGTTCTTCTTCCTCTGTTTTCTGAGCTACATCTAGGTGTGTTTCCTGCTCGGGACCCTTCCTGAAAGTCTGGCAGAGGAGTGAGCAGGCATGCCTTCTGAGAGACCAACTGATTTCTTAGCGGCTCATTGCAAAGCCGTAGCCGGCGCAGCGATGTGTCTTCTCACAATGCTTTCTTTGCTTATTTCCTCACCTCCACCACCCCTCCCTTTTTTCCTCACTCTCCTTGCTTCGGGCTTCTATCTCTGAAATAAAATGTCAGCGCCTTGATCCGTGCTTCATGCTGTGCTTTCTTAAGAACTTGGGCTAAGACAAATGTGAAAGAATCTCTTACAGGCATAAATCAGACCTTCTCTCTGCTGCCTTCCTGGTTGATTGGCTGGTTTTAAGGGTAGTGACCACCTTTTTTGATCATTGAACTGGGTCCACATTGCCAAGAATTTGTATTTGGCAGAAACTTTTTCCTTTTGATGTCTTTCTTAACAGAAAACTGAGACTAAGTGTAATTCCAGTGTTATCCCCCAAACTCCAACATTGTGACCCCTTATTTCTAGTTGGAACTGCAGGAATGCGAGAAAGCACAAAAGAGCAACTGACTGTAGCCTGCTGTTAACATAGTTGAAATAACTTGTCAGACTTCCACTGTGAAGGCAGATTTTTTTTTTTTTTCTGCTGGCAGAAGCTAGAAGAAGTGCCATAAAATCAGAAATAAGCTGTGAAATGCACTTTAAGTTAATATGAAAGTGTGTTGTTCCATTGACCCAGCATTCTGAAAAGTGAGCAGTGTTGTCTTTGGAAGGATAATAAAACTGCGATGAGGACTTCTTTGTGGCAAGGGGGGTGTGGGGAGGAGTTCTGTTTTTTATTATTTATTGTTTTGTTGCAAAATAAAAGTGACAGCTCTCTGTGACCTGAGCCAGAAGTAAATCCTAAAAGAGAATGTTAGCAATTTTGATGGCTCTTGCCCACCTCAGCCACCTGAACGATGAACGATTTGTAGAGTTTTTTGTGTACCATAAGCTTACTTTTGGCCACAAATGTGTTTTTCCCTGTAGTCTTTCTAATTATTTGACCTTTTAGAAGAAGTTAACAAGACATCCCTTTCATAAATAAATGTGTGTGTCTGACATGAGCGAGAAGTGCCATAAAATCAGAACGAAGCTGTGAAATGCACTTTAAGTTAATATGAAAGTGTGTTGTTCCATTGACCCAGCATTCTAAAAAGTGAGCAGAGTTGTCCATCTCAATGGACTCCATTTGGTCAAAGCCGAATATGGTCAGTATACCGTCTTCCTCCCAAAGACTATTTTAATTTTATTACTTTTTAATATTCAAAAACAAGTCATGGCAGGGAAATAATTGGCTCATGTTAAAGAGAGGCCAATTCTTCTTATTTCTTGTTTGCTTTTATGAGGACTCAGCCAGGAATAGAAGAACATAGGAACTATCCACAAAACAAGAAAGAACAGTGATTGGAAGGAGAAACCCAGAATTTTTTGTTCCCTTCAAGTTTGAAACCCTACCACAGGAAAAAACGTTGTATGGAAGTCTCTTCCAGTGTGGTACAAGTCTTTTGGATGCACTACGGAATCTACTCTGAGGTCATTAGAGAACATTCCCCTTGACCAGTCTGCTAAGGCACCACAAGGAAGATGAGCCCTGTGTTGAGTGAAGACATGGTGATCAGGCAATCTGCTCTGGCCTGAGGACATTTAGGGGACCCTGGGAGCATTGCTGAGTCTGATTCCATGCCCCAGACAGGAGTACTTGCTGTCAGACTTGCACGCTGAAGCCTTGGGGTGCTGTGATGATGAACTTGACTTTGGGATGAAAGGCCCAGTGGGATCTCGGCTGCATCAGCTGAGCAGCCCAGGCCTGTCACACCACAATCTTCCTGAATCTCACTTCGCCCAGCTATGAAATGTTCACACCTGCCTCACGGTCCTTGAAGATCAGTGAAAAGTCTTTTTAATACAGCTGTTAGTTGATCATAATTTCATAGGACGGGGCTGGTTTTTCGTCTCGTCTTTATCAGTGTATTCTCATCACTTACTGTGTCACAGGACCTCAAGATTTATTTATCAAGTGGTTTAAAGGGACTTAAAGCTGCCATTGACTAACCTATGTGCCAGGCAATCTTCTATCATTATTGGTACTATGAAGGCGCTATTTTGTTCAGATTTTGAATGGTTTCTTGAGGATGATCAAAAGGACAGTTTTGAAGCCCTTTATCTGGCAAGCCATCTCAAGGTCACTGCAAGCCATTAAAGAAGGCTGAAAAGATGTGACTCCGGGCCTCTTATCCTCCTGGCCACCAGAAAGTGCCTCTGTCTGTATAGCTTTTCTCCTCTGAGATTCCCCGTTAAAGGTAGGTCGATAAAGAGGATGCCAGGCCCAAAGCATGGTTTGGAAACTTCTCATCTCACATAATTCAGCTTTCACACTAACTGGTGGTCCTCCCAGAAACAACACCCTCTGTTCTTGGGTCTTTGTAGTGCCCACGTCTGCCAAGAGACCCAAAAAAGGACACAAGCCCGTGAGAACCCTAGAGCCTGGACTGAGTCTCTGTTACCCTGACCCAGCAGATTTTCCCGCCGGGCATGCATATGTCCGAGATCTCCATTGGCGGTAGGAGCACCTTCTAGCTGCTCCAAGTTACAATCCGTCCCCTGTGAGTTCGTAGACCAGAGTGTTGGGCTTCATGACTCCTGGAGCCTGTGACTGCGTGGTCTTCCACTGAGGAAGGCTGGAACTAGGTGTGTCTATAGCAACCCCAGCAAGGGCCTCTGCAGTCTTGTGGAAGCCACCGCTTCTATGGCACCGTCGGCTCTTTCATTCAATAAATTATGAAATGGTTTGTTAATATAGGTGTGACCACATTACAACTCCTTCCTACATCCCCTTTAAAAATGATAACATTTTCTTTGGCCTGCATCTGTGCATAAAAATGTAAGAGACATCAGATATTTATGGGAAGGAAAGGGCACTAGAATATTAGGGACGGGCCCCCGAGAGGAAGGATGAATGAATGCTTCAGTTAACGAAACGGGAAGTTTTAGAGATGATGACAGAATAATCTGGGCTCATGCGCTGTTCTTGCCTTATTTTTTTTTAGAGTGTAAGCCTAAAATGCTGGCATTCCTGTGTCCATTTTTAGCTATACACCGCTTGGTCATGTTCCTCCTCATTTCTGTTTTTCATGTTCAAACTTTGTTTTTCATACACACAGTTTAGGAATAGAAGGGGAAACAGAAGGCTTAAGAAGAAGTAGGTTATTAATAGGAGTCGGGGATTTGGGCTCTTTTCCTGCTGCGTAGAGACATGTTTAGAGGCTTCTAGCCTAAAATGCACCCACTTTGTCCACCCCCCACCGCCTCCCTTTCTCTCCTCTCTCTGCTTCAAGCACCCGCGTCCTGCTCACCTCCCTCTGCAGATTTCACCAGTCAGTTTCCCCCATGACCACGTACAGTAACAGTCCCCTCGGTGGTCCACGATAACTTCCTAATAAACAGTCCACTGGGCTTTGCTCAGTTTGTGCTCTGTGACCATTCCATAGCTTTTAACCACCCCTAAGTCCTCCAGCCTGACCTTTGCTTAGCTTTTATCACACAGTGCTATCCTCATTCTATGACAACCATTCTGATTATTGCTTCTCTCTCTCTCTTTCCTTTGCTTCTACTCTATTTCCACATCCTGGAACGAAAGCATCTCCCACGATGCTGGCCCCCTTTCTCCCCTTCCTCATCCAGTTTCTGGGGCTTTCACTACCATCTCCATATAAATGACTCTCACCTTCCCCAGGTTATTTTTCCATCGGCAACCCCTCTCTTTAACTTCATTCTAATATTCTGAATTGCAGGATGGGAACGTCAGCTTGAAGGTCTCCCCAATATCTCAAGTTTAACAAATCCAAAGCTGAATTCCTATTTCCCCCACGCTGCTTCTTCCTTCTGAATCTATGTTTCTTTTAAATGGGATCACCATTCTCCCAGATGCCCTGAATCAACTCTGAATCAGTCCCGTTTTTCACACTCTGTGTATCCAGAGCCATTCTAACAACTTTCTCCTTCTCACTAGTTTCCCTATGCCCTCCCAGTGCCACCCCCCTGGTTCAGGCTCCTATTACCTAACTCGTTCCCCATGTTCATTTTTCCTGCCTTCCCATCCATCTGCCCACTGCTCTCCAGATTAATCTTCTTCATGCACCTATTTGCTTGTGGCATTTCCTTGCTCCAAAATCTTCCAGAATTCTTTCTTGCCACCTAACAAAGTAGACTTGTTTTCATTAGCCTTAGGTCTCTCCCTTTCTATAGCCAACTGACATTCATCGTCTTTAACTATCAATAGTATCCTAAGCCACCGCATACTCCAAAAAACAAGACTGTAAGTCATTCTCCAGCGGCACTCGGCTCTTTGCTAACACTGAGCTTTTGTTCATTCAGTTGCCTCTGTCAGTCCTGCCAGAAAGCCCTACTTCCCCATCTAGCCCCATTCAAGAAAAATGTTAAGATTCCCTCAGTCTAGTTATAATGCTAAGTAGCTGAGGAAAAAAAAATCTTCCTAGTGGGATATAAAAATACTCAATAGATATGTGTTACATAGAATTCAAATGAATTGAATTGAACGAAGGAAACATTTTAAGACTTCCATATTGAATCCCACCAGAGGGAGCAAGAAAGGAAAATAAAAAGGGAGGAACGAAGAGGAAGAGGAAAGGGACGTGAAAATGGGAAGGTGCAGGAAAGAGAGGACATTCTGAACTTTTGCTCAGTGCCCATGAAATGTCAGCCTTGTGTCTTAGCTCAATAAACAAATGTCTTCCTGACTCTTTCCTGTGAGGGAGACTGATAGAGAAGAGACCCTGGATCTTTAGTGGTTGCAGGGTGTCCCAAAACGCCGTATGTCCATCCTCTTTATAACAATGGAAACGAACAAAAAACAGGATGCAAATGAACTTATGGAATGAGTGATCTGCTGTTAAATCTGGTACTTGAGGACTTAATATTGTGCAAGAAAAGGGCAGCTGTTCTCGTCTTGCTCACGTTAAATCAGGATACTATGTGTCTAAATCAGCATTCCCCAACCCTGCACCATTGCCATTTTGAGGCAGACAATTCTTAGTTGTCGGGGGTTGCCCCATGCACTGTAGGATGTTTAACAGCATTCCCAGACTGTACCCACTAGATGCCAGGAGCATCCTCTGAGCCCCTTCCCAGCCAAGTCAGTAAGAAAAGCTCTGGACATTGCCAGATGTCTTCTATATAGCAGAATCCAAATGTAGATAAAGATATGCACGGTTAAAATGCATCTACTCCCCCCAAACATTGAAAATGGCCATGCCGACACACTTTCCCATGGAAAAACAACTGGACCCATATGTAGGTCCTCATTCCAGAACCCCTCCTGTTTACATTCCTTTGGGCTGAGCTTCTAATCAGTTTGTATTCTGTAATATTATGCAAAATTCTCTAAAATTTATAATAGTTGACAGCTATGAAACAGACAAGACTCACAGGCACCATTCCAAACCATCTCTTACAATGAATATACAGATATGGAAGGAAAGAGCCCTACTGTCCAAACTGTGATAACTCTTGATTGGGGTCTAGTGAACAATTCAGCCGTAAACATCCCCTCGTTATGACAGAGCAGACAGATGCAGGGGGGAAAAAAAAAGGCAAGAAAACGAGAGAAAACATCATGCTAAAAGACATTTCTAAACTAGAATAAATTTTCCTTTTAAACAACTTCCCGCATTGTTAAAAACTGATCTGTGTCCCTGAAATGGATTTTATGTTGTGTTTCATTTTGCCTTCTGCAAACGCAGTACCGGCCTATAGATGCACTTAATTATTTTTAATGGCAGTAGTATTATTTGCAATGCTCTTCTGAGGGGTAGAATGAAGCTAGAATGTTAAATAAATTTTGAGTCGAATTACAGAGAAGAAGCAATTGTGTTGGAACAAGGGCAGCTGTCTCCTCTTGCTATAATCACCTGCTGAGTGACAGATTATTAGGTCTAATATTACAAAATCCCATTCTTACAGGGCACCAAAACCCCTTGGGGAGGTTACCACTCTATTTCAGATACAGATAAATAAAGGAAAAAAAAAAAAACCCTACTATTCTGGAAGCCTCTTTATTTTTTAAAAAATAGAATAACCACTTTCCTCAATTTTAGCAGATATAACCCTTTTTGTCCTAACGGACAAATCTCTAGAATTTAAGACTTAAATTTCTTTTCCTGTAAGAGCTACTCAAAGAAACCAATCTCTGTTTTGATTAAGGCAATAAAATATGTTTTCACTCTTCAAAATAAAAGATTTGTTAAAATAACCCACGGCCGAGTGCTCAGTGGTGGTGCTGTCTATGTACTTTATACAATTACTGTCAGCATCGGATATGTGTCAGATTTATTTAAACTCAGCTCCCTTATTTAGCATGTGTTTATTACAAAGCAGGGCTAATTTATTACTCATGAGTCTATCATTCTCCCCCTTCCTATTTATTATTCAGCTTCTTATTTGTGTATAAAGTGATGTAGCTTCAAATTTGTGAGTCCACACAAAGTGACATTGTATGCGCATCAGCAGCATGACCAAGGTCTTATTTCATGTTCTACTTTTTGCATTGCTGATTAGTTTACTGGCAACTCTCTAAATTTACAGGGTCTGTAAATGCAAAAGTTATGATAGTTCTTCAGATGTTAATTATTCCCCTTCATACACTCTCTTTATTATACATGTGATATATAGTATATTTGCTGTCCTTTGTATTCTGAGATAATGCTACTTGTGGTGATTCCTGTCTCTGTGGCTTGTGGTGCAGAAAAGAGCAGTGTGTTTCTAGCCACCCACACCATCCCGCATACACAGGGCAGTATTCAGAAATGAGAAATGTCCAGTTTAAATTAGAACTGTTATAAGACTTCGTACTTTTGCCTTCATCCAAGTCACTGAGTTTATGTTATTTTAACAAAAAATGTATGCTAAGGAAAAGGAAACCAAAAAAATTTTTTTCCCAAATTCTATTATGGATTTTTGGAAAAGAAAACACTCTTGTACATCCTGGATCTGATGTGAATTCTTCTTTCAACCCTCTATTTATTTAAAGGAAACAAGTGATACTAGTTTCTTTGGACTTCAACATTCAGGATGGCAGCTTTTATTCTTGAATATAAATACCTTCTTTGATTCAGGTTAATTGAGACGTCAGAGTGGTGGTGTTTATGTTTTCTTAAAAGCTAAGATAACACTTGTTCAAAGTAAATCTTATGCCAGAACTTGAGAGGTTTTATTTGTGTGGATATACATATATAGGCCTATAAACATGTGTGCATACGTATATATGCATATAAATGTGTGTGTGTTTGAGTATACATACACATACATATGAATGGTTAAATCCAGGATGGCAATCAACATGGTTCCTCCTCATGCCACTTCCTCCCCTCCCCCAGCTCTTGCCAGCCCCTTAGGCAACCCTGTTACCGCCCAGAGTCCACATTGAAAAGCACCACTCAAGTAAGTTACCCCAAGAGTTAATTACATGCTAATAACATATATAATCTTATACCAGTTGTGGAATTCTCACATTGTCTTATCTCTGATAGGTAGAGCAGAACCCCCTCTCTCCATTTGAAGGAATGACAGACACCAAAAGGAAGGAGATGGTAGATTGTTGAAAAGAGGTGGCATCTACTGGGAAGAGGCAGAATGTGAGCATGTCGAAGAGGTCAAAGTAAATAGGATGAGAGCAACCAGCAAGAGAATGGAATCTGGGAGAAATGCAAGGTCACCTGGCACAAAGGGGGAACAATGGGAGTGAAGGTAGCTAGCTTTATATGCCAGTTGCTGAGCCAAGCATTTCATTTATCCTCTAAACTACAGGGGGAGGTCAGAGGTCTGTTAGTCTCACTTTAGAATGCAGAAATCGGAGCCCAAGATTATGCAAGGCATAGACAGATGGCAGTGCTGGACTTGAACTCAGTTTGCAGACTCCAGGCTGGTGCCTTGAGCCATAGTGCCATACTGTATTTTAGAAACAGAAGTAACAGGCCTTTTTATGGAGCACAATTAAAAAAACTGAAGGTCCCTCTAAAGCCTCTTCCTTATAACTAAGCTGTTGGGCATAGTTAGCTTGACACAGAGGAACCAGCCCTGTTCTAGAAGAAATGGATTCTTGTCCCAGCTGTATCATAAACTTGCTGTGAGATGTTGATCTTTTCACTTCATTGTGCAAGACTGTTTCCTCATCTATAAAATAAGATTAGGATAGATGATTTATTTAGGATAGATGATGGAGAGCTAGATCTCTTCCATCTTCAACAATCTTTGTATGAAATTAAAAAAAAAAAAAGTAACATCCAGAGACTGCTGCATCTTTTTTTTTTTTTTAAGATTTTATTTATTTATTTGACAGAGACAGACACAGTGAGAGAGGGAACACAAGCAGTGGGAGTGAGAGAGGGAGATGCAGGCTTCCTGCGGAGCATGGAGCCCGATGTGGGGCTCGATCCCAGGACCCTGGGATCATGACCTGAGCTGAAGGCAGACGCTTAACGACTGAGCCACCCAGGCGCCCCTAGAGACTGCTGCATCTTGATGCAGTGTCATCCCCTGCCTCTAAGGGCTTTATTGGCATGATTGATACCTGCCAAAACCTGCTTGCTGATACATCCTGAACCACTTCCATCCGTTGCACCCCGATGGCACTTTTTCACTCTAACCCTCCCTCAGTACCCACTGGAAGTAACAAATGACCCAAAAGATAGAATGAGTGCCCCTGGAGGGGGAAGGAGCAAGATGGCAGAGGAGCAGGAGACCTAAATTTCATCTGGTCCCAGGAATTCAGCGAGATAGGGATCAAACCATTCTGAACACCTATGAACTCAACAGGAGATCAAAGAAAAGAATAGCAGCAACTCTCTGAACAGGAAAGCGACCACTTTCTGGAAGGTCTCTTCTAATTTGTTTAGTGAATATTTTTCTGGGGTTGTTGTTACCCTGTTAGCATTTTGTTCTCTCATTCATCTATTCTTCTCTGGACAAAATGACAAGACGGAAAAAATCACCTCAAAAAAAAGAAGAGGCAGTACCGACTGCCAGGGACCTAATCAATACAGACATTAGTAAGATGTCGGAACTAGAATTCAGAATGACGATTTTAAAGGTACTAGCTGGGCTTGAAAAAAGCATGGAAGATATTAGAGAAACCCTTTCTGGAGAAATAAAAGAACTAAAATCTAACCAAGTCGAAATCAAAAAGGGTATTAATGAGGTGCAATAAAAAATGGAGGCTCTAACTGCTAGGATAAATGAGGCAGAAGACAGAATTAGTGATATAGAAGACCAAATGATGGAAAATAAAGAAGCTGAGAAAAAGAGAGAGAAACAATTACTGGATCACGAGGGCAGAATTCGAGAGATAAGTGAGACCATACATGAAACAATATTAGAATAATTGGGATCCCAGAAGAAGAAGAAAGAGAGAGAGGGGCAGAAGGTATATTGGAGCAAATTATAGCAGAGAACATCCCTAATTTGGGGAAGGAAACAGGCATCAAAATCCAGGAGGCACAGAGAACCCCCCTCAAAATCAATAAAAATAGGTCAACACACCAACATCTAATAGTAAAACTTCCGAGTCTCAGAGACAAAGAGAAAATCCTAAAAGCAGCTCGGGAGAAGAGATCTGTAGCCTACAATGGTAGAAACATTAGATTGGCAAGAGACCTATCCACAGAGACCTGGCAGGCCAGAAAGGACTGGCATGATATATTCAGAGCACTAAATGAGAAAAATATGCAGCCAAGAATACTATATCCAGCTAGGCTGTCATTGAAAATAGAAGGAGAGATAAAAAGCTTCCAGGACAAATAAAAACTAAAGGAATTTGCAAACATGAAACCAGCCCTACAAGAAATATTGAAAGGGGTCCTCTAAGCAAAGAGAGAGCCTAGAAGTAACATAGACCAGAAACGAATAGAGACAATATACAGTAACAGTCACCTTACCGACAATACAATGGCACTAAATTCATATCTTTCAATAGTTACCCTGAATGTAAATGGGCTTAATGCCCCAATAAAAAGACATAGGGTATCAGATTGGATAAAAAAACAAGACCCATCGAAATGCTGTCTGCAAGAGACTCATTTTAGACCCAAAGACACCCCCAGATTGAAAGTAAGGGGGTGGAAAACCATTTAGCATGCTAATGGACACCAAAAGAAAGCTGGGGTGGCAATCCTTATATCAGACAAATTAGATTTTAAACCAAAGACTCTAATAAGAGATGAGGAAGGACACTATATCCTACTTAAAGGGTCTATCCAACAAGAAGATCTAACAATTGTAAATATCTATGCCCCTAACATGGGAGCAGCCAATTATATAAGCCAATTAATAACAAAAGCAAAGAAACACATTGACAACAATACAATAATAGTGGGGTCTTTAAAACCCCCCTCACTGAAATGGACAGATCATCTAAGCAAAAGATCAACAAGGAAATAAAGATTTTAAATGACACACTGGACCAAATGGACTTCACAGATATATTCAGAACATTCGATCCCAACGCAACAGAATACACATTCTTCTCTAGTGCCCATGGAACATTCTCCAGAACACATCGTAGGTCACAATCAGGTCTCAACTGGTACCAAAAGATTGGGATCATTCCCTGCATATTTTCAGGGGGATAATTTTGTAAAAGTCTGTAACTGGATATTCTCTGTATTATCTGGGAATAAAAGAAGAAAAGAAAAAGAACATGTTATACTTGTAGCATGAGAAATTTGAGTTGACTATAAGAAATGGTTTCTTGACAAATTTGTATGTGTAACTGGCCTTCCCTTGAAAGGGCTTCAAAAGCTCCCTTTTGAAGTCCAAGCAGAATAAATTCTACATTGGGTCTTAACTTTCAGAATAAGTTCACTTTTGGGGCACATGGGTGGCTCAGTCAGTTAAGCGGCTACTTTCAGCTCAGGTCATTATCCCAGGGTCCTGGGATCCAACCCCATGTCCAGCTCCCTGCTCAGGGGGAGTCTGCTTCTCCCTCTTCCTCTGCCCCCCCATTTGTGCTTGCCCCCCCCAATAAATAAAATCTTTAGAATAAGTTCACTTTTACTAGTAAGTATTTAGGGCACTGATAAAAGCCAAATCTGGTCATCTATTTCTGTGTAACAAATTATCATAAAACTTAATGAGATAAAGCAACAATGATGTTGTCATGCTCATGATTCTCCATGCCTGGAATTTAGGCAAAGTATAGATGGGACAATGTGTCTTAACACCCTGATATCTAGGGCCTCACCCAGAGTGACTTGAATGATGGGAAATGGTTGGAATGGTCATTGAGGTAATGTATCTAGGACCTTCTTTCTGGCTGTTGGCTGATTTCCTTGTTTCTTCTCTCCATGTGCCACATTTTGGGACTAGAATGCACAATATGGCTTCTTTTACTCTGATGTCTTGCCTCTATCCTACTGGTTGGATGGATGGACCAGCTGGGGGCTGGCCCGTCATCTGTCTCTCTTACTCTTTACATAGCCTCTTGATATGTGTGTCTTGGGCTTCTTCACAGCATGGAGGTATCAGGGTAGTTGGAATTCTCACGTGGCAACTGCCTACCAGCAAGCATTCCATAAGAGCAAGGTGGAAGCTACAAGGATTCCCAAAACCTAGTCTCAGAAGTCACACAGTGTCACTTCCACTGAATTCTTTTGGTCACACGGATGAGTCCAGGTGTGCTGTGTGGAAGGAGACTAGACAGAGGCATAATTACGGGCATATGTGGCTTAATGGAAGCCATCTTTGGATACTAGCTACAAGCCCTGTGGAATTTTTAGGGTTGAAAGACATATAAGCAGCTGGCTAAATGTGCTACACAAATAAGCCGTTTATCTAGGAGAAAAAGAAAAGAATATGCTAGAAATAGTCGTCTAGGCCACCAAGGACAGTTTTGTGTATGGATTAAAGGTAATGTACCTCCATAATATTCTAACATCTCCCTAGGCAGAAAAACTTCAGGAGTCTCGAGTGAATTACACATTAATAATTTGTATTTTCCCATATATATATAAGGGTAAAAATTGCTTGGGGCTATAACTTGTAGCTTTCAATTTGCATCTTCATTGCACCAGGGAAAGCTGCTATGTGACACATATGTTTGACTATCCTAGCTGAAAATAAAGTACTATGGGTTTAATTCTATTGGCAAGAGACCAGCTTTCCATAATTTTAGCCTAGTGAATCGTTATGGGCCATAATTCAAATTTAATGATCTGACTCACTGAAATGATAAGATCCCAGCTTTGGGCAGGCATATTGTTGCTTCTCATAGGAAAGTCTATTATTTTACATGTCAGGTACTCCCTCCCCTTTCCCATGTACCTTTAAATAGAAGGCAGATGCTGTTATCTGGCCCTAACCAAGGCAAATGATTGAGTCGCTGGAGCTTATGGGAACATGTGTGGTTCTGTATTTGAATCTAGTAAGCCTATTGCTAATGATGCTGTACAGTTCAGAGATTTCACTGTTGACAAAGACCATATGTTCCCTCAGCAGCTTCCTGTGTAATGTTCTGTTTACTGTATATTCAGCAGAGGATTTGAACAGCTTTACCTGGAGCAAAATATTCTATCCACAGGCTGTTCTACATGATGTGCTGTACGAAATAGATAAATGTTTCTAAAATATGTGAGAAGTGAGTTCTCTCACTAAGACAGCCTAGAATGAGATAACTTTGCTGCTAAGACATATAATCTCTTAGCCTGTCTATGGAGACCCAGAGAGAATTATGTTGAGTCTTTCATAAACAAAACTCATAAAAAACTAAGACTAATTTTTAAATCATAGCCAAATAGCTTCTGTTGAAGACAAAGATTATGAATAATTACTTTATGTCTTCTACCTACTTATAGTCAGGAAAATCATTTCTTCCTTCCTCATTGACAACTTGTTATCAATCCTCTTGAGGTTACCTTGGTTATAGTCTTTCACTTAGAAGCAGAGTAGTTAAATGAGACCAATTCGATTGACCAGAAAAGACTAAAATAACACAACAGGTTCTTAAAGTGGTTTGTTTCCTTATCCTACTGTTTTGACTGTTCAAGGATCAAATACATCAAAAATCTGAATGCTTAGCAGTTAAGAGAACACACCTCCCCTCAAAAAAAAAAAAAAAAATCATCAGGATGAAATCCTGGATCTACTACATAGGAAAAATGTGCTTTGGCAAGTTACTTAAATTTTCTTTGCCTCAGTTTCCTTCTTTGCAAAAAAAAGGGGAATTATAATACTGTTTCTTTAGATACCTGTGAAGATTAAACGGGATAATTGATCCAAGAGTTTAACACAATTCTTGATATACAGGAAATGAATAAATATAAAGTTTTATTAAATCCAGTTGATTTTTTTTTGATCCCTGAATGAACTGTATTATTACTTGAACTTCCAATTTTATCCATGGAGGCATCTACCAATTAGACTCAACTGAAAATTGAGGGGATGGAGATTAGAATCTAGAAATGTTTTAAAAGTAATCAAACTGAGGGTTGCTGTAATGAGCACTGGGTATTCTATGCAACTGATTAATCACCAAATTCTAGCTCTGAAACAAATAAAATAAAATAAAATAAAATAAAATAAAATAAAATAAAAATAATCATATTGTAATACTTTGAGATGATCCACTTCTGTTTTCTTTTACAAAGTATGGGCAATTCTTTGGATGTGGCTCCTTTGTTCACCTCTTGCCCTTCTAGTTAAAGACCCTTGTAGTTAAAGGTCCAACTTTCAAGGACCCTGTGCAACCAGGAACAACTTCCAGAAGTGGCCAGTTCAATTGCCACCCAACCCCGTGCCCTCTCCGTACCCCACCCCCCAACCCCCACCCCAGTCCCAGAGTAAACTTAACATAAACTGGACAGTGGGGGCATAGGTAGAGAGCCATCCTGATACCATAATTCTAGATCCTGAAAACTTAAACCCATAGAGAAATAATATGTTCTTTTATGATTTTCTTGAAAGACCAGTGTGGGAATGAAGGTCTTTATATATCCATCTCCATCAGAACACGGATTTTAGGGTTTCTTTGGTTTGTCTTAATGAAAGAGGAAGGTATAAAGGGCAGCTGTCCTTTGGAGTTGCTGGCAAGATAATACGGTAATCACAGAGATGCTTTTATGATGAAACTTGGCGCCTCAAGTAGTAAATGAAGGAGCTTCTCCAACAGTGGTTTAGGTTCAAATACTAGGAGCAATAGTAATAGGGAAAATAGGGAGAAGGAGCCTCAAACCTTCATTTGTTTCAGATTCACAAGGCCTCTAAATAACTAGGGTTGCTCCAAACAGGACATTTTCCACCTTCACTCAACCAAAGCCAGCAGATGCTCATTTTCTGGAGCCTAGTACTGAGGCATTACTGTGGTCCAGAAGAAGATAACTCTATATAAGTCATCCAGGTAGATAGATAATAAATAAGAATTAAGATTCATTTTGCCTGTGAGTATTTTGGAGAAAATCCTCCCTGACATATCATTGAGATATGCTGAGAGAGGGCTTTCTGCTTGTTCTCTGTGTGTGATTATATGTGTATATGTGTATGTGTGTCCATGAACGTATGTGTATTTGCACATGTGTACATATGCGTGTGTGTGCGTGTATTTTTTTAATTACACGTACTAGAGACCACAGGATATGTTTCTACGTTCTCCTGGGTGTTACCTTCTCTGGGCCAGTAAAGCACTCATGAGGAAGAAAACACTGTGTTCTGTTGAGTGTGTCTGTCATTGACAATCTCCTCACCTCTGTGGATACTTCAAAAAGTTATGTCAAGTCCTCGCCATCTAAGAGGGTTTTGCTTTAATGATTCAGAACTGGCCCTTTCAGTGCTTGCCTCTCAGGTTAAAGGCCAGAAAGTCACCCTCTCCAGAAGTCTGATGTGCACTTGAACTTCAGATTTATGACCGCTGGACTTGATTTTTAAAGCCGTTTTAGCTGAGTAGATACCGTTTATTCTGTGAACAGTGATATTTTACTTCCACCGTATCTGTATGTTTTGTATCAAGGTATGCAACTTTGCTATCCATTCTGCTCCTGTTAATAATGTATTTATTTGAGAATGTTGATGATATCTTTCTCAAGTAGAAAATAGCATCAGTTTCATGTAATTTTTTGAAAATCTCTAATCAATATCTTATAGGCAATGAGAGAATCCTGACAATTTACCAACTACATTTCTGAATGTTTGACACTATTTGGGAATGCAGAGTCTCTACTTGCCCTACATTTAGTAGTTGTCCACTCTATACCAGGCGTTTGTTGGAAGTGCCGAGATTACAAAGCAAATAGGAACTAGACCTTCTTGCCCTCGCTGAGTTTAGAATCTGATTCAGTGCTGTCCAGTAGAAATATAATGTGAGCCACACTTAACAATGGTAAAGTTTTCAGTAGTGACACTAAGTAAAAAGGAACGGGTCATATTAATTTTCATAGTATACTTTCTTTAATTCAGTGTATCCAAAATACTATAATACCTGCATGTAAACAATTTTAAAAGTTATGAATGAGGTAGTTTATGTTCTTTCTTTATACTGAGTCTTTGAAATCCTGTTCGTATATTGTTCTTACAGCACATTTCAGTTTGGAATAGCCACATTTCAATGGCTTGATGGTCTCATGTCATTTGGAGAGCATGGATCTAGTTGTTGGAATAAAAGGAGCAATGATCATAACCACAGGGAGATGAAGATATGACCTCGGTATTATGGGAGGAGAGGGTACCTACCACAGTTTGTTTGGCAGTGGATAATCAGACTCTGCTTCCAATTTAACGCCGTATTTTATGTGTTCTTAAGTGAAAATAAAGAGCCCTCCAGGCCAGCATAATAGTAAGAACATAGATTTGGGAGTCAAATAGGCCAAGGTTCAAGTCCCAGCTTTACCACTGATCAGCTGGATTCCTTGGGCGAGTTACTAAACTTCTGTAAGCTTCAGGTTTCTCTTGGTCGTGTTGGGGTAAGGTTGTGGTAACGTGAGACCTGCACTGGCACATTGACTGAGATGCACTAGATCTGCTCAGGGGACGTGAATGGCTATTGTTATAACTCCATGGAAGACCATAATGCAAAGTATCCTAGTAAGTTGATTGAAGGTTGAAGGACAAGTCGTTCTCAACCCTGGCTGGCCGTTAGAATTATCTGGGAAATTCAAAAAAGCAATGATGAGAAATTCAGGAATAAGTCAAATGACACTTGAAGGAAACCAGCTGAAAAATCCATAGAGTAGTACATTCCACAGAACAATCAATGCATTTCCAGAATAGATCAGAGAATAGAGATGGGATTCATGGGGTGGGGGGGTGGGGGGACGACAGTTGCTCTAGATTTTTAAAGATTTAATAGGTTTCACGTCCAAATGTGATGTGTTGATTTATTTAGTTCTGATTCAAAGAAACCAACCACAAACATATTTTTGATGGGACTGGGAAGATTTAGCATAGTCTAAGGTATGAGATAATGGCAAAGAATTATTGTTAATTGTTTGTGAAATGGTGATATCTGGAACTTGTTTTAAAATATTTAACAAACAAAAAGTAGGTCAATAAGTGTGGTGAAATCTTGATAATTTTTGAAGCTGACTGATAAGTATATGGGAGATTTATTGTACCCACTCTCTTTTTTTGTTGTTGTTGAAGTTTGAAGTTTTCAAAATTAAAAATACATACTTATTACATAATATTTAGAAAATGCCAGAACTAAACAAAACACTGCTCCTTTGGCACTAGAGATTCTATTTTAATTTGCCTAGGGAATGAATAGGGACTGAGGCATTGCTTTTTTTTTTTTTTTTTTAATACCAGAGAGGAGTCTGGAGGAATGGGCAGGTGCCATGCCATCATTAAGGTCATTTAAAGGTTATTGGAAGCCAAGGGTTTTCAGCTGGGAAACAGTATGTTTGTAGCCATATTTTACCAAAAGACCACTCCAGTGGGGCTAGGGAGAATGGGTGACTAATGGGCAAATTGGAGGCTGGGAAGGAAAGAGGTGAGAAATGGTGAGGGTCGGAACTCAGGGAGTGAATATACAAGTGGATATACATATTGAAACGGAGGGACAGGGTATAACAGCCATCTCCAGGATAGGACTGACCAAAATTGTGCAGATGTTTGGGGGAGACCGAGAACTGGCAAAGCAGAAGAAGGAGATGGAAACTTAGCTGCTGTTTTGGACAGCTGGATAAAGGGATGGAGACGCCATTTATTAAAATGAAAAATCTCTGCAGATTTTCAGGGGATGAAGAGGGAAGCCATGGCTTCATTTGTGAATCACATAGTTTGAGGTCACAGTGGAAATACTTATATAGGCAAGAAAAGCATCCGGTGGATCAGGAGGTGTCTTAGAGAGATCAGGCGCTATGCTAAATGCTTCCTCGTGTTGCCTCGGAAATCCTCACCGGAGCTTTCTGAGGAAGGTTCTGTAATCATGTCCATCTGACGGATGAGGAAAGTAGCTTACCATGGTTCAGTAATGTGCTCGGGGTCGCCCAGCTAGCAGGTGCAGACGTCAGGACTTAGAGCTGTCCAACTCTCAAATCCATGCTCTTAATCACTGTTACAGAGCCATCCAAAATGGGTGAATGATTCCAGAATGGGAAGGGAGGACAGAAATAATAAATTTGGCATTAATGTTAGAAGCCAAATATTTAGAAATGCAAATAACCCACAAACATATGTCTGATAACAAGACCTTTGCATAATGAGAACATTTTTATTGCATATGCTAGTACTTCACTCAAAGATCTCCTAATGCCTTTTCCAGTATTTTAATTGTCTTGCAAATAGGGCACATAGGCCAGATTAATCTACTGCTTAATCATAATGCTAAAAGGAATGCTGATTGCAAGCCTAAATTTTGTTGCTGTTACTTAGATTCTTTTTGAAGGAAATTTTGTGCAGAGAAGATGTCTCCAGAAGTTTAGAAATGAGCAGGCTAGTCAGAATGTTCAGCATCAAAAGTAGCACAGATGTTTGAGGACTTTGGCCTGCATTAACTGACCATTCCTTTTTTCCCCACTTTTCCTCTTCAAATTTCCAAGAATTTCTTTCCCTGATGATCCAGGAGGCCAGAAGTCCAAAATGAATCTCACAAGGGCTAAAGTCAAGGTGTTGTCGGGGCTGGTTCTTTCTGGAGGTTCTAGGAGAGAATCTATTTCCTTGCCTTTCTCAGCTTTCCAAAGCCACTTAGATTCTTTGGTTCTTGGCTCTTTCCTCACATCATTCCAAGCTCCTGCTACTACGACACATCTCGGGCACTTTGTACGTGGGACAGAGAGGCAGTTCAGTATAGGACAGCAGATCTCCAGCAGGGGCAATTTTGCTCCCCAGTGAGGAGAGGTCTGGAGACTTTTTTGGTTGTTACAACTTGGTGGGGGTGGGGAATGATGGGCGCTGCAGGAATCTCATGGGTGGAGCCTAGGAATGCTGCAATGCTCGTGACAGCTTCCCCATAACAAAGAATTATCCTTCCTAAAATGGCAATAGTGGCAAGATTGAAAAAATCTTGGTATCTAGGTGATGATTACTGACCCGAGTCTGAAGGCCTGGCTTTGAACCTGGCTCCACCACCCACCAAAGCAGCCTTGGCCATGCATGTCATCTCTCTGGGCCTCAGGAAGTTCGTTTGTTTGTTTGTTTGTTTGAATTTTTTTTCTATCTGTAGAATGGGAATAATAATAGTATCCATCCATCACATAGGATTGTTGTGTGTAAATGTTATGTACATGAAATAAATGTATGTAAATGAGACAATTTATGTAAAACCTCAGAATAGTGCTTGACACATAGTAAGCATTCCATAAATGTTGGTTCTCCTTAATACTAGCATTGGCATTCAGGAAATAGTAACAATTGTTTTCTGTGCCTTTTCAGAGACTTTCAGAATATACTGAAAACATGTATAAGGGCAACTTTGTCAGCGTTTTATAAATACAGTACATTTAACTCCAATAGTAAGCCAAATTATTACACCAACAATTGTTTAGAAAATCAAGATGTTTGCAGTACTTTAAGTCCAGCTAATGAGCTATCTAAACCCCTGCCACCTCCCATGGAGTCTGTCTTCTTTCATAAAATCTCACTTAGGCCACAGAGAAGGACCTGTAAGTAAACAGCTTCATATCCCACAAGGCTGTATCTCAGGTAATCAGACCTTGGCAAAACCACTTAGCATGATGCACTTCTGGCTATCATAATATGCCCTATGGCTTTGGTGGATCCATGTAAATAGGGAGGCTCATCAAATCACTAGTTCTCCTATGGTGTAATTTGTTTACTTTTGAACATGCCCGTGTGATCTTAGAAAATACGCGCACAATGCTGTCCTCCACCCCTGCATGATACATATAGCTCCCGGCCACATGTAGCTGTAGGTCATGTGAAATGTGGTTCTTTCCAATTGAGATAGGATGTTTTATACAAATTACATACCACATTATAGAGCTTTAACACGAAAAAAGAACATAGTATCTCATTAACATTTTTAGGCTGATTACATACTGAAACAATAATAGTTTAATATATTGAGTAGAGTATAATGTATTATTAAAATTAAGTTGCACCTGCTTTTAATTTTTTTAAGGGGGCTATTATTATAAAGTTTAAAATTACATATGTAACTCACATTACATATCTGTTGGACAGTACTGTTCTAAACTTTGTTCTCTCGGTCTGAGGCAAATACAATGGGAAACACCCGGTCCTAAAAGAGCAAAGCGTGTCGATGGACATGAGCAGGAATTGCAAAGGAATTAAATTAAAACATGAGATTTCAGTCCCCTCAGGCGGTGTTTCTCCAGGGGTAATTCTTGAACCACCTGCACCAGAGTCCCTTGGGGTGATTGTGAAAAATGCACAGTCATGTGTTCCGTTCAGCGATCACAATTCAAAATCTCTGTGTCCAGGAATCTGGATTTTTTTTTTTAAGATTATTTATTTATTTATTTGACAGAGAGCACAAGCGGGGGAGGGGCAGAGGCAGAAGGAGAAGCAGACTCCCCGCTGAGCAAGGAGCCCAAAGGGGGCTTGATCCCAGGACCCTGGGATCATGACCTGAGCCAAAGGCAGATGCTTAACAACTGAGCCACCCAGGCGCCCTGAGGAATCTGGATTTTAAACACATTCCCTCTTGATTCTTAGGTGTACTGACATTTGAAAATCACTGACAAATATATCAAGACTAAAGAGGAAAAAACAAAGATCAGACAACAAAAATACCTCAATACATGAACAATGCCTGATATAATATGCAGAATACCACTCACCGCTAAACAAAAGACCGAAAGCAGTGGGTATTAGTGAGTTATATTTGGGTTGTGGAGGAACTAGAATTCCAATATCATCTATTTCCACGATGAGTCATAGTGTACCTCAGCTTTCTGAGATGAAAAGTCATCTTATTCAGAATATATAAATGGAAGTTAGCCCTCTCTGTCTTCACTGTATTAGGTCATCTATAGACCAAACTGCAAAAAAATATTGGGTTGTTTGGTTGTTGCTGTTGTTAAGGGAAAATACTGGTTGTTGCGTATCCCTTTTAAAAAACAAACTTTCTTGGAGGAAGGTGGAATGTGTATGTGTGGGTATGTGTGTATATGCATGTGTGTGTATATATATATGTATATATATATGTAATTGAGTTAGCTAAATAAAGTACATATTAGAAATCCAAAGAAGTCATTTGTGATAAATAAGGTTGCTTATTACTGAGCTACTATGATTATAGAAATTTAATGAAATTTTAATTACATTATGCGCCTACTCAAATATTGGTTTTGAACATTAATCTAGTTACTTGAGAAGCATTTCATGGAATGGGAAATAAGAATGAAATGGCTTATTTACTTATCCCAATGCATTAAAATAAAACTCAGTAGGGAAACTCATAAGAACAAAAATGAGAACCCTATCCGGACATCTCATTCAATAGAAACCACGTGTGGGTTTTTACCTGCATCAGTCACCTTCGGTGATTGAAAAGCACCATAGCTGTGCTCACAAGACAGTGCTTAAAATGCAATATATATATGGCTTAGGTGTAAGTTATGGCCCTACTTGCCATGTCATAAGATTAGAAACCCACCAGGTAAGTTGCTCTTCATAGGTGGGCAAGATGTCTTTTGTTCTGTTCCAAACCAGTGCTGTTTGTCAGGTCCAGTAATCAATAGAAAGGAAGGATGAGAAGGTGGTTAGAGAAAGCCCTAGGGAGAAGTTGGGGAAGGGGGTGCTTGGCTCTATTAGCAGGAGGCTGACTTTGAACTGCCCTGACAGCTCCACATTGTAATCTCGCATATGTTTTCTGTCCCAGTGATTTCTTTCCTGTTATAAATTACATGGGACGGTGACTTTGCTAAAACCTAACATGGCAAACTGGTGTACTACTCCATATATGTTTATTTTTTAATTATCCTCAGAACTATCCTAGATTCAGGTTAGCAGCCCAGGATGACATGGGAATTTCAAGGGACAGCCAGGTGTTCATTTTATTCGTGAACAGCCTTTAAACATGTATTGTCAGTCAGGTGCATAGTGGCCAACGACTTTTGTCAGTTATAAGATCAGTCATATCATCCGACACATGGAGGAATGTCTTTTGGAATATAACTGGGGCACCTCTGAATGAGCTCTAGCTTCATCTAAAGGCAGAAATTATAGCCTTAAAAAAATACACCGAGAGCAGAAGTTAACACCTACATGTAACACTCTCAAAATTGAGCAGTCTTCATGTGTAATATTATTACCTTTTACTATAACTTCTAAGAAAGAGCAACTGATAGAAATGCATACAGAATTTAATTTCTTTCCAATGAATCACTTTTAATTTTTAAAGACTTTTACATAGGATTGTGTTGCTTAAAAAAAAAGATATTAAAATATCCTCAAGTAGTTTGGCGCACACACGCAAAATCTCTTCTGATCTTAATTGTGAGAACCAACCCTCTAAGACGATTTTGTTGGCCTGCAAGTTTATTCCCAATGCTGATACTATATCTCAAATATCTTTTAAAAATTAATATAAGTATAACCACTTTTTCGTGATAAACAAAACTATGAAATAGAAGCCAGCCCAATTGATGCTGAATTCGTAAGTAAATTCATTTTTGTTACTTAATCCGAGTCCATAAATAATGCATTTAAGCATTAAATTTAACCAGTTTCACTTCAATTTAATTTGAGGCCCAATGGCTCTTTCTTAGTTTGTAGAATTAAGGTCAACACAACTGGCTGTCTTAGAGATTTAATGTTCATAGATTCTTAGGCTTTAGAGACCCTACCATGTTATGCTAATAGTGAATTGTTTTAAAAATGACATTAGGTATATTAAATGGTGTAGCTGAAGAATGGTGTTCAGAATATGAAACTCCAATGACCAATATTTTTCAGACAAATAAAAAGAAAGAAATTTCAAAAGGCATCAGAAAATTGAATGACAAAGAAAATCCTCCCTGATGTTCTAAGAGCTTTGGGAGGTTATGAAGGTGACACATTTTAAATTAGAAGCATTCAACTCACATATTAAAAAAATTGGAACAGGATTTTTTTGCAGGAAAGGAAGAAACATCAGGCCTTTTGAAAAAGAATCTTGCTGTTGAATCCCAGCTGACTTGCAATTAAAAATGAAGGAGCAATTGAACATGTCTGAAAAAATTCGATTCTCTATGCATTGGGCATGGCTGAATAGTTTAGACTGTCAAAAGCACTAGCTTGCCCAATATATATTAGGGACAAGGAAAAAAAAAGAAACATAAAACTGTTTAACGTAGAACCAGAATTTTGACAGCCTGCATTGTATCTTAATTGCTTTACATTTACTTGGGAAAAGAAAATGCCTTATTTATTCAGAGAAAGACTCAGAGTTATGTTTTTTTCAGTTCTTTATCTCAGTTGACATCTGCTGAAATGGCAGATGAGCCAACACAACAAACAAAACAAAACAGAGCACCAAAATTTTAGGGGCACTAAACAGTCTCTTTTTTTAACTACATATTAATGAACAAATGCACACTGCTAGGTGTGTCACATACATGGGCCCATCCTATGCTCATTCCAAACTGGAAGGTAAATATACACATTTTGTCCATTTTTCAAAGGGGGAAACTGAGGCACGGAGGCACCATCCTACCAGCACTTACATAGTTTAGTGTCACAGCTGTATTTATTATAGAAGCTAACTTTAATTTTCTTCTTTTATATAGATTAAGAATAATATGTATAACTTATGCAAAATAATAGCAAGAAAAGAAATCTTTTTCCTTGCCTTGAGCTCCAAAACCATCTGATTTCAACCTCTCCTTTGACACATATTATTTTCTATTTTGCATTATTATTTACACACTTTTCTGATGTTCTCATTGAACTTAAAGTGCTCCTGCACAATTAGCAGATTCTTGACTTCACTCTTTTTTATATGCATCAATTTTAATTTAATAGAAGACTTTACATTTAAAAAATACAGGAATTAGGAATATTCACTTGTCTTCTCCCACCTTCCCTAGAAGTTTTGAGCTTTATAACAGAGGAAGCCTCCTCCGTAGACTTTCAGGAAGGATATTAAATCTGGTGTGGATGGGTGAATGCTTGTATGGGTAGAGAGATAACAGGCATAATGAATCATATCTGAATTGAATGATGCCTCTAGATCTAAATATCACAAATAAACAGCACAAAAAAGGGGTGAGCAAAGGACCTGTTATAGATTTAGAGACCTAATAGATACAGCAGCCAAAAGGAATGTGTGAACCATTTTTGTATCCAGATTTGAACAAATAAACTGTAAAAGTGTACTTATAAGACAATTGAAGGCTAACACTGAGAATATTTAAGATTTGTTTTAATTTTTAGGTATAATAATGGTATGGTGGCTATGTTTTCTTTTAAGAGTCTTTATCTCTCATAGACACATACTGAGATATTTATGGATGAAATAAAAAGATGTCTGGGATTTGTTTTAAAGTAATTGACCATGGTGGGGTGGGTGGAGAGTAGGCAAACAAGATTGGCTTTATTAATAAATTGTTGAAGCTGAATGATATATGTGTGGAGGTTTTCCCTATTTCTCTGGGTGTTAGAGATTTTCCCAAAATAAGAAAATAAAAATCAAGAAGATTTTAACACATAATTGGTATCGCATTAAATTAACAGTTTCATTCCCAACCTCATAAAACGCTATCATTAGACAAGAACAATATAGGTCCTAAAACATGTATGTGCTCCAACACAAACATTTTGATTACAGAGAACCCACTGAGGGGCACCTGGGTGGCTCAGTTGGTTAAGCATCCGACTCTTGATTTCCACTCGGGTCATGATCTCAGGATTGTGGGATCAAGCCCCGCGTCAGGCTCCGTACTGCACTGGGCATGTAGCCTGCTTAAGATTCTCTCTGCCCCTCCCCACCTCTCTCTCTCTTTCTCTCTCTCCCCCTCTCAAAAAAAAAAGAGAGAGAGAGAGAGAGAACCCACTAGATATCTAAAATAGACTAGAAAACTTACGCTATATCAAATAATACAAAACCTTTGAATAGCAACATAAAATAGAAGTCAAGATTTAAGTTTTCTGATGAGTGGACAGAAACCGTGTGGTGTGTTAGAACACCGAGTGCTGGATACAGGAGATATTCTTCTCATTTATACAGTGCCGGAGAGGGTAAGAGTGCCTGATTGTATTAGGTGTCTCTACCATCATGCCTTGTAACTCCCAAACTTGATTTTTTCAGGTCCACTGGCCCACCATATAAATTCATCAGAGGGATATGAATTGTGGCCTGTGATTAAGGTACAAGCCAATGGCTTGAAATGTCGACCATGGCCGTGCAGTACACCCTGCTCCTAGGATGTATTTTGACACTCTCGTCAGTAGTGGATTTTGTTTTTATTTTCAAAGCCCTGTACAAAACATGGAATAGTTGAGTGATTTCTGAAGCAGTCAAAATATCAGCTTCTTCCACATGAACGAACCAAGGCATATTTTTGTGCAACTGCTTGTGTCTGTCCTTAGAGAGAGGTGATATGTCAATCATTCCAGTACTAATAAGACCATCCAGGAAATAGTATATTCATCAAAATAGACATTTAAATATGAACTCTTTTGTAGGACATTGTCTCAGGTCTCCAGGGACCTATACCAGAGAAGAGGCAATATATCCTTAGCTTGACCAATGCCCAGGACTTTAAAATAGTGTATTTAAGTTGGTCTTTAAAAATATGCAGAACTTTAGTACAGTGCAAAATGATGATAATATCAGTTCTGACTCTTGCATTAGGGTCTTTCATAAAAGGTACCTGGTGTACAGAAATCTCTTACACAATGTCCTCCAGGCTGGTCGGCCATATGTATGGAAGGTATTCGAACATTAAAGAAAATCCTAAGTCAGGGCTCAGATGCAAGATTTCACATCTTATTATATAAGAGAAACGTTGTCTAAATGTGAAACTAAGCTACTATCCTCATTCATGATAGTGGAAAGCATTTCACACAACAGATAGCATGGTAACTAGGTGAGTCATATGTTGCTGCATAACAAATTACTCCAAAACTTAGCTTAAAACAACACACATCCACTGTCTCGGAGTCTCCATGGGTCAGGAATCCAGGTACAACTTAGCTGTGTGTCTCTGCCTCAGAGTCTCTCATAAGGTGTTGAGGTGTCTGCTAGGTCTGTGGTCTCATCTAAAGGCTCTCCTGGGGCAGGAGTACTTCCAGGCTCACTGATGGGATGTTTTACTGAGTCTCAGATCCCCTTGGCTGTTGGCTGGGGGCCTCCTGGGTTCCTTGTTGCATGGGCTTCTCCACAGGACAGTTCAGAATATGTGAACTGCCTTCCCACAGAGTGAGCAAGCAAAAGAGGGTAAGCAAGAGGGAAGCCACAGTCTCTTTGTAACCTAATCATAGAAGAGATATGTCATCACTTTTACCATATTGTATTCACTAGAAGCAAGTCACTGTGTCCAGTTCACACTCCGGGTGGTGGGGGGGATTACACACAGGTATGAATGCCTATGGTTGGGGATCTTTGGGAGCCATCTTAGATGTTGCCAACCATACTAACAGTATTTTCAAACTACTTAACGAATGTTACATGAAAGTAGCAGTAGAGCATTGTAACTAGGTTTTGATGCTGACGGAAGGCTATTTTGTAACTCTCAGAGTTTTCACTTTTGTTCATTCTCCTCCCTCTGCATGGTTTGTCTCACCCCATTCCTTTTGCCCAAGATACACAAATATCTACCCATCTTTCAAATCACATCCTACGCATCCCTTTCTTTACGTCTCCTTTTTCTGACTTACACAAGGTGGAGCTGACCTCTGCTTTCTTAATTCTCCTGGACTCTGCTGTAGCCTCTTTGAAAGCCCAGTAGCACCTGTTTACACCCTATATCACCTGTGTGTCTCTCTCCTCACCCAGCAGACTGAACTTAGCTTACGGCAAGGACAATTAATAAATATTTGCTGGGTAAGCGAATAATGGATTATTTCTCAGTTGCTATACAATTCTATGCATAGTGTATTCTACATGGAATCCCATCTTAAAGGGGGATAGGTCTAAAGATAGTAAATAAGGCAAAAACTGCTTAGAATCAGAATCAAATGACTCAAGAAACTGGCTTAACCTGTTGATATGCCTACATGAAAAGAGATACTCAAAACTGACACATTGGTAAGAATAGAAAAGCTACACCCCTCATCTCACTCTCACTTTTTTTTTTTGTTAATGAAGTATAATTAATGAACAGTGTTATATAAATTTCAGGTGTGTAACATAATGATTCAACAGTTCATTCAGTGCTCACCACAGAGGTAGTCACCATCTGTCACTGAACATTATTATAATATTATTGACTATATTCCCTATGCTGTACTTTTCATCTCTATGACTTAATTATTTTATAACTACAAATTTGTATGTCTTAATCCCCTTCACCTGTTTCATCCATCCCCCCTCCCTACCCACCCTCCCTCTGGCAACCACCAGTTTGTTCTCTGTATTTGAGTCTGTTTGTTTGCTTGGTTGGTTGGTTTTTTAGATTCCATATATAAGTAAGATCATATGGTAATCAAGAGCCTTTTCGAAATGTCTTCCTTCTTTTATTTCTCCAGTCCTGTTTCTCATTACTGTTGTACTCTCCTGCATTAATGAGCCCCAAAAATGGGCAGACACCAACTCTTATCTGAGGATGAGTTAGAGGGAATAGCGAGACAGGTAGGGCAGGAGGGAAGGTTCTGATCTCTTGGACATTAATAAACGCTATCTTTGTCACAGTTCTGGGATTTGATTGAAATATATTTTATGAATGATGTGTTGTTATTTTTCCTGAAATAGGGGGTCAGTTGCAAATCACAAATCCCACAACTGAGTTCTCCCATCCCACAGCACCCCCGTATCCCGCACCGTGGGGTTCCACACAGTACCTGTGAGTCCTACACGGTTCTCCTCACAACCAGGCAGTATGTGGCAGTTTGCTGGATCCAGTGCCTTAGTATAAGGGACTCCCATAATTGCAGCAAATCTCCATAGGCTAAAGCATTTTTCAATTTCTTCTATCACTTTGATAATGTGAAGAAAAACTTTATTTAAGCATAAGATACCCAGGTTTTATTTTGTTTTATATTTGTTTTGCAGTCACCAGGCAGTTAGAAAAAAAAAAATCCCAAGTCCATTTGTACCCTGTGTGTAAAGAGTTTCAGTAAATACGTTTGTTGTGTTATTATATTTCAAAGAATCTATTAGTTATAATTCACGGTTCTTGGACATAGTAAATTCTGTTTATTGTATTTGTTTAGTTATGGTTTTGGTGAATTGATTGTAATTTTTATTGTGGGCTCATCTTCAGCAGGACTTTACCTGTGCAACAGAGGGTAAATTGGAATTTGGGGGTGTCCCTCCAGAAAGGATTTGTGCTGGCTTCCACCAGACTAGTCAAGGGTATCACTGACCAGAATCCTCGGCAGGGAGGATCCTTGTTACATGAGGGGTGTAAATTTGACTTCCAAACTCAAGTGAAAGCAGACCCAAGATTAACATTTTCAGAATATTTTACATACTCAGAGCCTATGTTGTCTTTCCTGTGCCAGTGGGCCACTTTTTCTTTTTTCTTTCCTTAATCCATGTTTCAGAGTGTAGGCCCAGTGGTGTGGGGTTAAATAGCTAAGAACCAACTCTTTGGAAAAAAACTATATGCCTATATATACAAATGTAAGCTTCTCATAAATTTTACTGATAACAAAGAATATACACCTATTACAAATAGTAATAAAATATAAAATACTCTTAATTTTAAGTTCCATATAGCCAGTTGATTCTCATAGAATGCTTTTGTGGAAATAAGCAAAGATTGCCCCAATGAGAACAAACCAGGGCTCTATGTTCAGAGCGTCCTATAGCAAGGGAGTCAGCCATCACTTGTATTAGGCAGAGATTCAATGGCATTCCATTTAGGGCAGTGGGAAAGTTTTATAGTGAAGAAAAGAAAGGAAAGCTTCTGGTATGCTCTGACTGGAAGTTGCTGGCAAGGGGAAGCTGGAGGCAGGCGAACTAGAAGCGGTCATCTTACATGATTAGGTTGGGGAGCATATTTGGCTTTTTCTGATTTGTCCTCAGATGGAAGGGTGGATGAAAAATAGGGAAGCTGGAAAACGTTGACCGAGTCCTGAGTATTCTAGGCTGACTGCTGCAGAGGTTTTGGATCAGAGTTCTGGGGTCCTATAGAGTCTGGCCATTGTCCATGTTATAGTCAGTCTTTCACTTCTATTGATTTTCGCCAAACTCTTGTGGCCATGGCTCTGGCTGCAACTGGCAAATGGCTGTAGTTCCAACATTTGTGTTGGGTGCCATGTTTGTTTTTGTTAATGAATATGAATAACAACAAATATGAATGTGTGTTGGAATTATATTTGTTCATGAATGATATGAGTGACTACTGAATCAGACAAGACAGATATCAGACACTTTAAAGATTTATTTATTTATTTATTTACTTGAGAAAGCATGGGGGAGGGAGAGGGAGAAAGGATCTCAAGCAGATTCCACGATGAGCGCAGAGCCCGACATGAGGCTTGATCCCACAACCCTGAGATCACAACCTGAGACAAAACCAAGAGTTGGAAGCTTAACCGACTGCCCCACCCAGACACCCCCACACCATTTAAGTTGAATCTTCACTGTTAACAAATTCCCATCACTATTTAAGTCTAGGCCATCAGCAAAGCAGTAAGTGAAGCCCTGTAGCCTTTGCAAATTTCCATAGTATAATACTGCTATCACGGCCAATTTCAAGGTACCAACATGATATTACTGAGCATGGCGTTTGCAAGAAATGTGCAGAGGAACACTACCAGTATTATGTAGAATGTCCTCCATAGAGATACAATGGACATAAATAACCTCAAGAACATAGGTCATAGTGAAATATAATGAATAATTGGGAACTACTGTGTTTTGAATGTTTATTACCTCTGTTTTAATGTAATATATTTACTTGCAAATGTACACAATTTTAAATAATGCATCTGTTTGACGACAAGTTCACAAAATTTGTGAAAGTTTAACAATTGCCAGTATATTCATGGTGTCAAGACACAGAATTTACATCGATATGCAAAAGGGTTAATCCCTCTGGCTTCCTGTTTTTGAGACTTTGGGTGTGGGTTTTTGTTTCACCTTGCACAGGTCCAGGCAGTCCTCACCTCTATGCAAAAGGCCACTAAAATCCAGAGCTTTATGTCTCCCCCGCATCAGGCAGCTCGGGCCCCTGCTGCTTTTTAGTTTCATCTTGGATTTTGGCACCTAGGGATTTTCCTTATTCTCTTTCTACCTTATTATGCATTTAAAAGGGTGTTTTTATAATCTCATCCAGCATTTCTAGGTGTTTTGTTGAGGGAAGTTTTTAAGATGTCTGATTTTAAGATTTCAGAAACACTGCCAGGAATAGAAGGCACCTGTCTCATATTAGCACTCTGGAGGAATTTCTGACCTTGACTCTGACATTGTATAAGCAAGTTTTTCTGACCTTCAAAATTCAGCTTTTCAAGACTTGCTAATCACCCAAGTTCAGTTGACTTTATGCATAACAACTTGCAGTGCTTCAGTGATCCTTATCATTTTTGGCCTTCAAGAGACATGCTTTGATTGAGAAAAAGAGGACCAGTCGTTCCTAGATGAGCAGGCAATGAGGAACGTGCTGTGGGAGCAGAGTTGACTGCCCCATGCCTGGCTGGTTGCTTGGTGCAGCGCTCAAACATGTTGATTTCAAAAAGATGTTTAAAAGCAAGACAGTGACATATTCGTCCAAAGTAAAGAATGAAAGAAAGAATTTGTCCCTAAGTTAGAACATTCACATAAATTCATGAAAAAAGGTGTTAAAGCACAATGAACCATCAGTAGAAAAAAAAAAAAGATTAATGGTGATAGTTCACTGACTTCTGAAATAGTCTCATAATTACAAAACACACAAGAAGAACATGAAGTTGGATAAGGGAAGCAATTGACGGATATCGAAATGTAAGTTTTTAAATTTATCAACACGAACAACCACAAATTGATCTAAAAATAAAAGTTTAGGCAACTGAATTGAATAATGCCTTGTTTTCAAAAGTTACTGTGATATATAGAAGTCTATATAAGAGAAAATACCCGTATCAGTGAATACAGTCTGACACATAGAATGAATCAACACCGCTTCATATTAAAGTTGAATTCCTGTACAAAAGAGTGGGCTTTTTCTCTTTGACACATTTCTTTTTCTTTTCTTTTTTTTTTTTTTACCACTAAAATAGGTAGTTTCCCTTATGGTACTTGGCTCTGTTATTTTTATAGATTTTGGAAACTTTCCTAAAATTCTTTGGAGAATTAGCCTGGTCCTAAAGGAATCTCTTTCTTTAGACAGAAAATGTCATCTGAGCACATAAAGCTCAGGGATTGAGGAGGAGATAGGCCTGTGGCTCTTTCCCACTTTTCAGTTTCCCTTACTGTTTATCAGTTTAAGTAGCATCCTTAATTTTCCCACCCTCATTATTTGGGGGTATTGTTATATCCTGGGTGTAACTTCTAGAATTCTCTTCTGATAATACAAACATCTCAAGTAAATTTAAATTAAGAAACAATAAAGTCAGTCATCAGTTACATGATTTTAACTGGTCCAAAATGGACTTTGTCTTGGAGTGGTATCAACAGATACATCAACTCCTTACAAAAATAAAAATTCACCTGTCAACCATGCATTAAAAGAGCCCCTGTTAAATGACTATATTCTTCCTATCATATTTTCTCTGATTCAAATACATATTCATGTAATATAAATTTCATTTTATGCAAGAATGACAACTAGTTGTGTCAGGCTAGATGGATTTGATTGATTTTCTTAACAAATGTTTTCTTTTAGAGGATCCAATTATCCTTATAGGCCATCTTGGTGAATGTACGCTTGTTCAATAGCTTGATTCCTAGTTGTGGATTCATTTAATCATGTTTCACTATAAATTCATGAACTGTAGTTAGTGGTGTCCAAGCAATTTTTTTCTTAAATTATTAGTGGAAATATCCAATGTTGGGTGTGGATTTAAATCATTGTCCCTGGTACAAAATATGTTTCATAGCAAAAATATGATTTAATGCATAATTTAAGGTTTAGCAAAGATGCAGGAGGTGTTCCTTTCCAAACGCAAACATTTTGAAAAACAGTGCTAGATAAGTAAACACGATGCTTTGAGAGGGAGTGTGTGAGGCAGTAAATGTCATCCCCAACTCAGATAAACAATAAAATTATATTTATGTGATGATGGAGATGTTTTTGTGGCATCCGTGCACCTTTAAAATGCAGCCAGGATTATTGATGAATATGCCCTTTACAGTTGCTTTGGTTTGCCTGTTTTTTGTTTGCTTTGTAGTGATCTTTGACAGATAAAATTGTTTTTCCATTAATCCCCCTTCATTCCAATTTTTTTTAAATCCCCATATGTTCTGATATTTCCAAAACAGTGAGTTGAGATATAAAACTTATCTGCGGAGATGACAAAGCTTTCCCCCTTCATTTTAAACTGACATTTGTTATTGATGGAATACTTAGTGTTTACCCCAACTTTGGGAACCTTCTACATAATTGGTTTTGTTTTGTTTTGTTTTTACCCATAGACAAAGTCCTTTCTCTGTCTCAAATTTAATGTCTCCAAATTACTTTTAATTTTTTTTTTCATTTCAAAAGATGTTTGTTTTCCTAATCAATGAGAGATTTCAGTAATATTCCGAGACACTTTTCTTAGTGCTTTAACCTGCAATTTAGAAAACAAAGCAACTTTCAATTACCAGCTTATGTTGTGCTTTGCCTGGCACAAGCAATGACACTCGCCCTTGGAGAAGTCACTAGATTTTTGTGTTGGTGTGTGCACATGTTTATATGTGAGTGTGTATGCCTATTCGATTATGGTTGAGAGCCTAATAAAAAATAACCAAATTAATAGACCCTGATATTCAGAGGGCATAAAATCTGAGCTTTTCAAAGATCCCTCAAATTCACAATGAAGGAATAAATGATGCACAAGAACAGGTTCACAAGGCTGAATTGAGATGGACATATTAAACATTTGCCGGACTCAGCCATTACTCAAGTAACATCCCGCACTAAAGGTGCAGCTTGGTGAATAAAAATATCTAAGAAGGTCTAACAGAAGTTACCTAGTACTGGGAGAAGAAGGGATGGGGAATTACTATTTAATGGCTACAGAGTTTCCGTTTGGGATGGTGGAAAATTTCTGGAAATGGACAGTAGTGTAGTGATGGTGACATGACATTGTAAATGTTCTTTATGCAATCAAGTTGTATATTTAATATGGCTTAAATGATAAACTTCATGTTATGTAGGCTTTACCATAATGAAAATTAATTAATTAATTGAAAAAATAAAATATCTAAATTTCATGAAAATTGAGGAACAACAACAAATTTGAAATACTGAAAATGTGAGATACCTGAATGGCAAAGATTTGCCATATTAGCTAGTGATATTTATGTTTAAGCTTTAGAAAATGGGGTGCCTATTACTCTATTACACTTAAATAATATGTATATATAAAGGAATACACTATTTTTCTTTTGGCTCATGTGCTATCTAGCGCTATAAGGTATGCCTTTTAAATCACCTGCTCCAGTATGTTTAGATGAGTAGACCTCAAAGTTACTAATGATGATGATATTAATTATGACAAATTTATGCTGATTCCACTTGTCCTTACTGGTCACAACTGCTTAGTCTGATCTCTTGTCTCCTGATACTTTACCTAACCGAGTGATTAAGTGGTGATAGCAGAGGGTCACTCTCTGTTCACTTTGATTCATCTACAAACATCCGTATTTTCATGATTCTGCCTGTTTTGTGGACCTGTCTGTGACCTTCTCTTGTACTTGACAGAGTTGGTTGTGCATCCAGAAACTATTCTGAAGCCAGGGCAATTTTTTATTGTCAAAGCTCGTAGGTGCTGGACATTCACAGAGGAGAAATCTCGAGTTCTCAAAACTAATTTTGCTCTCTGAGATTCCTGAGGAGAGTTACCCATCATCCCCTTCTACCCTAGCAGACAGGACTCCCCTCTTCAGAAGAACTTACCTAATTTGGTGGTCTGAGGGTGTAAAGGGTGAGTTTGGCCAAGGTCATATTATCCTTTATGTTGGTAACAGAAAATAGCAAAAATAATATTTTATTGTGTTTTACATGCAAGGTAAATTCAAGTAAAATAGAAAATTTAACTTATATATTTCAGGAAAATTATTTGGGCAGTAAGAGTAGGTATGCCATTTCATGCCGACCCACTCTTACCAGCCTATCTTCCTGATAAATGCTTTTCATCCTCAACAAAAGACAGAACATTACTTCCTGCTTGATGCCTTCCTCAAACCTCCCAGGTCACTTTAATCTGGTGAACCTGCCAAGTTTAATTATTATTATTTTATTTTAAGTCCTTATCATTCTCTTTATCTTCTGGAGCTCTCTAGGGCTGGGAGTATTCCCACTATTCAATTTCCCACTATCTTCTTATGCTAGAGCATTGTCATTTTTCTGCTTTTTTCCCCAGTAAGCCTTGAGTGAATGAATGAATGATTATAAGTGAATGAAAAAATATCTAGCCTTACACATTTTATTTATTTTGCTTCTATTTTGCTGATATTTAGTAAAGGCTTTTGAATAGGAAGTTTGATTTTAACTTCTATTTCTTAGAAGCACTGTGACCCTGATAAATTACCCAACCTCTCTGAGCCTCAGTTTCTTCATCTGTATAGTAAGGCTAATAATACTTATTTCAGAGGCTCAAAAGGAAGACGAAGTAAAGGCCGTCAGGTGATTAGTATTAGGGAACAATCTCTTGAAAAGAACTAATCACAGCAGCAAATGAGATGTAAACAAAATCTTGAATTTTCCTTATAAGACAACATTCAGAAGAGAAATCAAGAGCCACAAAGGTCAGTGGAGCTAATTAGCTACCAGGGATGAAATGATGGATATATTTCATAAGTAATCTTCAACCTGAAATAAACAGGTTGCGTTTTAGATGATTGCTTCTGAGTCAATTACCTTAGAGCTCAGAACTAACCTGCTCCATGCAATCAGCATGGCTCAGTTCTGAGAACAGCCCGTAGCTACCTGACAATATGCAGTGTTAAAGAATTGTCCATTCCAGGGGCGCCTGGGTGGCACAGTCGTTAAGCGTCTGCCTTCGGCTCAGGTCATGGTCCCAGGGTCCTGGGATGGAGTCCCGCATCGGGCTCCCTGCTCCACGGGAAGCCTGCTTCTCCCTCTCCCACTCCCCCTGCTTGTGTTTCCTCTCTCGCTGTGTCTCTCTCTGTCAAATAAATAAACAAAATCTTTAAAAAAAAAAAAAAAATCACTTAGTCAGACCATAGGTGTTAACAAGAAGGAAAATGACTGGAAAAATTTTTCCAAAAGCTCAACTCATAAGTGTCACCCCCTCCTCAGAAACTTGAGGTAGAGCCTCATTCTGTATTGATGTTGTCCAATGCTACTTATATAATTTTCATTTTTTCTATTGAAAAGAAGTGTATTGATACAGTGCATATGCTTTTAGAAGTTTGACAAAATATACATAACATGAAATCGTTCGTTTCAGCCATTTTAAGGTGTACGCTTCAGTGGCGTTAAGCATGTTCGCGATGTTGTGCCACCATCACCACTATCTAGTTCCAGAACACTTTTTATCATTCAAAAGGAAACTCCTTACCCATTAAGCAGTCACTCCTTAGTCCTCCCTTGCCCCCAGCCCCTGGCAACCACCAATCTGCCTTCTGTCTCTAAGGATTTACCTATTCTGTATAGTTCTTATAAATGGAATCACAAAGTGTGGTTTTTTGTATCTGGTTTCTTTCACATACACACATACATATAATAAGCATTTTCTCTTAAATCTTCTTCTACATTTACAGTGCTTTTTTCTCTTCCAAAGTTTTGCACATTCTCTTTTTATGGGTGGTAATATTACATTCTTTTTCCCACCTCGGAAACACCTTTACTGATATAGACTTTAACTCATGAAGCACACAGATGAAGTGTGCCTTAGGTGGTCCTGTGTAACAGGTCTGCATGGGAAACTCCGGGTGGGCACTCAGTCTCACTCGACAAAGCTCCTTCACTCCTTCTGGTTTTTTTCTCTGGTACAGTCTCTCAAATAGTTCCAGGAGGAAGACCAATATGAAGTTTCCAAAAACTCCTCACTTGCCCTAGATTTTGTAACTCCAGTTTGTCCAAAACCAAAGGCTGCCTCCTTCAGCATCCACCATCTGCTAGTGTAGTTGGGAATGAGGAGATTTGTCACACTTATGCTCTTGAGTTGTCCACATGGCAACTACTTCACATCGATTGCTCCTTCCCTCCCCCAGTGATCTCTGCTTACTTTCTGTAGATCTCTGCCTGACAGTCCTGCACTGTTGTTCTTACAGAATGCTGGATCCCTTGAGTGCCATTGACTAGGGGGAAAATGGTGGCTGGTCACACTTTGCTTTATTGCCCTGCCCCACCTCTGTTTCTTCCCTCTTTATTATCTCTCTTTTGTCTCTACCAACAGACCTTTTGATATCTTCCTGCCAGTGTGAGGTAAAGAAGGAAGCTGATTATTGTTAGGTAAAGAAGGAAGCTGGCTATTTGTTGGGTAATGCTTGAATGAACCACACAAGCATGCACTTCTACCTGCCAAACACAAATGTGAATTTTCAGTGATAATATAATCTAGCTCCACATTAAGGAAGCAATATTATCTACACAGATCACTATCTTCAAAGACAACAGGGTTCAATATTCACTATTATGCAGATTGGTATCAATCACACACACTCATTAACAAACAACAAGATGTACCTTCTGCCATCAAAGTTATGCTCAAGAGCCCACCTACATGAAAAACAGAGTCATCTACTCATCGATGACAATACAAACACCTGGTAGAATGTTTAGAATTACTGCTTTTCTGTCCCTTAACACAAAATCACATTTCTAGGTGATACCTCACTGCTTTTTGTGAACAGAAGATGGTTATATGAGCATCTCCTATACAAGTAAAGGGGCTGTTGAGCAGGATGTTGAGATGGGGGGACAGTATTCCAGTTTCATGTTCCTTGGATTCATCCCATTTAAATTAACAATCAGAATCATCATGATATTATTTCTGTCTGGGCAACTGTTGTACTCCTATGAGGCAGCCTTTTATAATAAACCTTACCTTGAAAGAATTTAACAGATATCTCTTAATAAAAATTGCTTTAATATTCTTACCTTCTGTCTTCATTTTTTTTCCACCTTCATCTTGATAGAGAAGTTAGCCCTAATTAAAATATTTTCATTTTCCTACCTTTTAGTCATAATTCTGTCTTTTCTTCCTCTCTCTACCCCAGTGAATTTTTCAATTTTTTGGCTGTTTCATTTCTTCTTCAGCTAACTACAGCTTACAAGTAACTGCCTACCCTCTTATTCTGAGTGGTTGAGAGAGATGGGAACCATCTTGTAAAGCAAATATATTGCCCTACATTTATTTCTTTCCCCCAGACCTCCTGTTACTGTCCACCTTCTATTCTGGTTGGCGTCCTTGAACTGCTGTTCTACCCGCCCTTCTCTCTTTCTCTCCCTTGGTGGCCATATTGGCTTCCTCCAAACATGCAATCCACACTCATTAGACCCTTGTGACAATTCTCCAAGCACGCTGGGGATATATCATTATCATCCTTCATCCAGCAGATTACCTATTGAAAAGATTGGGGTCAAGAACCCTGGTGTTCTACATCCAAGTGTGATTATTTTTCCTCCTTATTACTGCCAAAATAGTGATGCTAGTCATTTCAATGTGAAAACTAGTCAACTTCAGACTATTTTACCAGAGAAATCCATATTAAATAGAAATGATGAGTGCTTGTTTCTCTAGGCCACAAGTCAAAAAGGATTTTCTCCAAAACAAAACTGTTGAATATTTGAGGATTAGTATGTGAAAGCACATCCTGCTGTTTCCACTTCTGCCCCAATCCTAGATTGGGATGACACAATCAATTAATCAAGTACCAAGTATTTATTCAGCACATACTCTCTACTAAATGGAATTAAAGCCAAAAGAGCCACATTTTTCAATTGATGTAAAGGGCAAAAATATATCTGTGTCCAACCGGGCATATTTGTTTTCAACAGATGGATAGGCACCTTCTTCTATTCATCTGCATTTCATTGACTTCCTTTCCAAACGCATGTTCTGCAGTCACAGCCGCCTTTGGAAATTTTCCTCATTTAGAAATGATTGCAGAAAATCCTTCCACCACTTGGTTCTTTTCAAGGTGACTTATGTAGAACCTAGATAAAAACATCTGTGTACAGGAGGTTATTTTAAAAACCATTTTGCATATTATTGTATTTTCTTTCTAGAAATGTCTACTAATATGATATCCCATAATTGTCCCATTATCTAAACCCATTTTTAGGTAGCCTGTGAGGGACAAGATTTCTGGGTCCTCTTGGCATCAAGGCAACAGATGTGAATTATGTGTCCACAGTGTTGTTGAAAGATGAGGGAGTTTATTATACAATCCTGTGTCTAGAAATAAGTGCTTCTACCTTTGGATTCCTTCCAGGGATAAAGTTATCTCTAGACCCTTTTAGTCTATGTCAACCCACTTTGGTGAGTAGATAGACTAGCTAGCTAGACTGGACTGAATAGGTGTACTAGATCTCAGAGGTCAACCATGTGGCCAACACTGCCAGAGCTCTCTCTATAGCCAGGCACTGTTCCAAGTGTTTTACAAGTATTAACCATTTAATCCTTAAAATGACTCTAGGATCTAAGTATAAATAGTACCCATTTTACAAATGAGGAAACTGGGGCATAAAAGGTTTAAGTAGATGGCCCAAGATCACACATCCAGTAGGTATCAGAACACAACCCGGCAGTCCGATTCCCTCACTGCGTCTAAAAAGCCTTGAGAATTACAGATTTGGGCTTGTTACCTCGCTCATCTTATCTAGGCTCCTGCAGGAAAAGATTCCAAGTAATCTCCCACACCCTCCCAGCACGTTCCTCTCTCTGAAGACTTCAGATCTTGTCTGGGAGAGTGTGAAAGGCTAGGAAGAGTACATCACTATCTTTCCACTTTGAGCATGCCCCCCTCTTTGCTGGTATTTCCTCAAGCCTTAGAAGGTGGACTTTATTCTCTTAGGGATTCTTGTGGCCGTAGTTTTATTAGAGCAAAAGGATTTTAATATTGTGCGTAGTCACAGATGAAATACACGCTTCCCCAAATGCAAATCAGCTTAGTTGACAACCTGAGTGGGTTCCTCCAAGATGGGTTTGACTCACTGGTCTGTATCATTCTCTTGAATTCCAGCCAGAACACATCACAGGCAGGTGCCTGAGAAACAGCAGTGTGTTTTTCAATTGCAAGTTACCTCTGTACTTCCCCCAAAACACTCTGGAGTTGGGGCAATCAGAGTCACCCTATGACTTAGGACTTGATCCTCTACACAAATGTGCCTGCAAATGAAGAAGTATGGCAGGGGGAGTAACTGGAGAGTGGGGGTGAGTGGGGTAAGAGGAGGGGAGAATGTTACAAAAATGAGAGCCAGCCACTGACGTCCATGACTCCTTCTTGTAGTCTGTCACTGGTAGAGGGATTGGCTGAAAATGTTTAAAAATACTGGCATACTGCACAGATTGGAACCCAAGATATTTTCCACTTCACTTGATTGTCTTTGGTGGTCTTCGATCCCCAGTCTCTGTGATACTGCAGCCATCCCTGTTCTAATGAGGATTATTTGACATCACGCAGAACAACTAACCAGTTCACTGCTGTAATGTTTTATCTTCCCAACTGTTGGTTGCTTTGGCATCCTGTTGGGTATTGCCAGGTGCCATTTAAAACATATTACTTAAATCTAAATTTTAAGAGGAAATCTTAAAATCTAAAAGGAGAAACTATAAATAATTTCTTTCGTTGAAACTGGTCAAACAATAAAACACAGCAACAATAAAATAGTGCAAATGGAATAACGAATCTCTAAATTTAAACCACCATGGCTTTAACCTCCAGCTGGGTGTTTAGAAAATAAATAGTGAGAAGAGGTGGTTGGGGCACAATTTGGTTTCATATGAAAAAAATCGAAATGTTCACCTCCCTCTTTTCACATTCCAGTAAGAGTATTAAGTTGAATCTTTAAAAGTTGGAATATATTTCCAAAAGAAAAAAAAAAGATTCATGATTTCTTCAGTTATGTTGCTGCCATAACAGAGAAATACACAATAGCTTTCGGATGCACAAACCATCACAAGTCTTTTGAGTGATGAAGAGAAATATTAGCATGCTTTGATTTTGCCAACACGTACCAGACATGGTCTGCCATTAGCTTAGTGAACAGTTCAAAGTCAGAGATGATGAACATCTGCTTAAACTTCATAAGATACTTGAAAGTTTAGTTCAGTTGGAATACAGCTAACTTCATATGTTCTAAGCTGTTTTAAGTTGAAATTTCACCTTTTTTTAAAAATAAGAAATCTAAATAGCAGAGGTTTCAGGCAACTGTCCACGTTTATTTTTTTCAATTAGCCATTTCCATTAAAATAACTCAAGAGCCATGCTATTGTACTCTACTCGAGGGTAGAGTTTCCCATTAGCTTCACCTAGCTTGAACCTAATTTTAACAGCAGCTGGAGTCGGCTGTTGTTTATTGAGACCCTATTATACACAAGGCTATTCACCAAGCACATTACATAAATTATTTCTAGTCTCCACAACAGCCTATTCAGATCGATATTATTATCTCCATTTTACAAATGAAGAAACAGCTTCAGAGAAGTTAAGATGAAACAGCTGGTGAGTATTTGAACCCTATTGCTTTCTCAATAAAATGGAGTCCATTACCAGAAGTTCCCCAAAAAACATGGTTATAAATTCCATTTCACCTAAAATAATAGCAGGGTTGAAAATCAAGCTTCAGTTAGGTTCAGTTTGGTATATGCATATTTCATCTTGAATAAGTAATAGCAGGTTGTTGTTTTTTTAACCTCCAAGCATCTGATAAGGTTTTCTTGCCCAAACTAATTCTTTGCAAGAATGATCTGATACGAGGATAATGAGGGATGTTATGAAATTTACCCCATGTTACACAATTCATGAATGGTGGTTGGCAAAAAGGCATTTTCTCTCTGTGACCTGGATTCTCTCCTTCTCACACTGTAGCCTCGATGCTTACCCCCAGGGCTTCCCTGCATCCTAGACAATCCATAAATATTTGCTGAAAGACTGAATGCACCATTGAATGATTACATGAAGGAATGAACACATAAATCCACAACTCTCCCTACATGTGTGTTTGCTATTCTTAAAGGTCTCTTATTGGTTGACATGGATTCCCATGTCCTTTGAAATTTGAATCCAGATGGTAAAAACCTGGAATAACAAGTTAGTTTATTATGCAGATGCTGTTTCTCTCACCCCAAGAAGTACTATATGGAGGTTTCAGTGTACTATAAATTAAACATGATCTCTTCCTTGCTCTTTGGGCAGAAAATGAATAGAAGATGAGAGTCTGTGAGCCCGCCTTTGTTGGGTTAAATGGAATATTTCACAGCAATGGCAATAGGTACTTCTAATCAAACTCTCAAATATCATGTGACAGCTGTTCTGTCTGACTAGTTTTATCTCATCATTAATTAAGAGTTCTTGAAGTGAAATCCATCAAGGAGAATTCATAATACCTCATGTCTGGGATTTAATGGGTTCATGTACATTGTCTTTTTCACATCAAGTATACCTATCTCCCAAATTGTGCATCATTATTTTGTTTTCAGGTTCTTACCTTTCTGCTTGGGTATTACTTTTACAAGTGAATAATCACCTAGTTTTATTACAGATTTGCCCGGTCTTCTAGATTTTCCAAGATCACTATGAGATTTATAAAATAAGTAAAATCATGTGCTATGGAGAAAAGTGCTTTTATAAAAGGGTGTTAGTGGTTTGGGTGACCTGATATATTCTTTCTGCAATGACCTCACATATTCTAGCTAATGAACAAAAGCTGCAGATAAACACTTTCATTTATTTATGATTCCCCTATAAAATCTAAGTTTTCAATAGTTTAGTCTCCGATGAGAAAATTTTGTAAACACCAGGTGGGGAGGACACAGGTGAGGTAAATATCTTCCACATTTTCAAATGTCAGCTGTTCCCCAGAGAGGATGCTTAAATAAACACCATCTATAGTCTTAGCAGATGTTATCAATGCATACCACTTGAATTGCAGTTTTCCAATATCTGTGCTGTTAATAACAGTTCAGAGGAGATTTGAAGTGTTTTGATTTGAATCAATGGTCATTTAAAAAATAGCTGTGCTAAATGATGTATGTTTGTCTTTGGATCATCTCCCCTCAACAGATGGTATCTTTGGAATTGTTGTGACACTTCATTGTTTCTGATGGCTGATGACTCATTGTAGGAAAATCCCAGCGTACACAATTTGTGAAAATAAGATTGTTTCCTATGGCTAATTTTCAAACAGAATTTCAACAGATGTGACAATTTTACCAAGATGTCAAAATAAGAGCAACCCACCGACAAATCAAATCTGGCTCATGTTTAGTCCTTTGCTATCATTCTGGTTTGTTGCCTGTATCGGGAGACTGTGTATCAATGTCATCCCTGATAACTTGATCATTTCAGATGGCACACAGTCAATTTTTTCATCCTCCCTGATGGTTTTTCTTCTCTACCTCCCCCAACCCACATATTACCAAAGGAGCACTGTTTGTAATAGATCTTTAGACTTGCTCGGAAATACAATGAAGTCGTCCACTGGAGATATTTAGAGGTCACGGAGAAAGATGATCATTATGAAGGAATTTCCAGTGTAGCTGTGAATCTGTTCCACTGATAACCTTGCATAGTTAAAAAGGTAACTCCCGTAACAATTCGGAGTCATTGTATCCTTGACCAACATGGCAGAACTAGCCCTGAGAAAATGAGGTCAGCGCACAGTGGTATCATGCATTATTTTGTGTGTCAAAAAAGGCCATAAAAGTAGCCCATTATCATCAATGGCAACTGGACAAGCAATAATGTTAAAATACTGGGTTCTCATTACAGGGAGCTGACGTGACAGAAAACTGAGAACCACTCAGTGTAGCCTAGCACAAAAACCTTTTATGATGTGTCATCCTCTCCAAGGGCTAATCAGAAACAGAGATAAAAGGGAGGAGGCGATAACATTTGTGCAAGGTAAATCCTATTTTGAAAGAGTAATGAGACTGAGGTACAATTTTGTTTTTAAGAAGAAGCTGGTATTGTGTATGGTAAAAAGTCTTAACTGCATTTTCTCTGAAGAGCATACTTTTATTTCTGATCAGCCTTCCAGAAATTCCTATGGGGCAAAGGTGTGAGTGAAAGCAATACAATGAAAATTCTATTGTTTCTTCTATTTCTGAAGTGACTGGTGTTATACTCATGCCACATTATTCAGCTATTAGAAAGAGAAAATAGCCTAAAGTTTTCCATTTCCATTTAGGCTCAAGTAATTCTCATTCTGTTCCACAGGCTTCTACATGGGAATAAAATATGTTACAGCATGCAGTACATTTCAAAAACTACCTCACACCCAGAGCCCTTATCAAGAGAAGAAAGTTATAATACTGTTTCTACCATATGAAAAGAAAAAGAAGAAGCCACTTGAGAAGATAGCTCATTTTCATTTACATGTTTTATAATTATCTCCTTAATTATTAAGTTTCTGGGTCATATTTAAGTATTAAATATACAATTATTTGGAAACCGCTATAGATTTCATGTTTTTTGAGCAGAGGAAGTTTGGTAGATTAAGAATCGCCACAGATACTTTATAGCTTTTCTCAAAGGGAGGGGTCCGTTTCCCTCCTCCCTCTATCTAGGCTGGCTCTGTATCTTACTTTGACTAGTACAGTGTGGTGGATGTGATCCCATGGGACTTTGTAGCTGAGGCTCAAGAGGTCTTTGAACTTCCTCTTCCACCTTCTTAGAATGCTGTCTCTAGGAAGTAAACAGAGTAAGCCTTCTGGAGAGGCCAGTGGAGAAGAACCAAGTAGCCTGGCAGCTACCTTACTATCTATGTACACAAAGCCTATTTATACCCTCCAGCCCCAGTCAAGCCACCAAATGATGGCTGTCTCATAGATGACCTCAGCAGAGACCCACAGAACTGACCAGTGGAGCCCAGCCCAAATCAATTCCCCAAATCATAGACAAATAATGTATTGTTATATGAAGCCACTAGGTTTTATGGCAATATATTATGGGGGGAAAATGTGACTAGTAAAGGAAAAGTAGGGTGAAAAATCAGGTCTAGCCTGGCCAGTCCTCTCCCTGCAGGCCAGCAAACCCCTCAGCACCATCTCTTTTGCTGTGACCACAGGTCAGTCGTAAAAGGAAAAGCACCATGGCCTTCCAACATGAACTCTGTGCCTTTCCACCTCCTGGGAAAAATTATTCCTCTAAGGTCACAGACTGAGTTAAATCACAAGCTGAGATATGCCTACTGGGGCACATTTTCTCATATGGTCCACCAAAATGCTAAATAACAGACTCCAGTGGTCCTTCTGAATTGTATAGGCTGCAGGCCAATCTGCCTGATACCTCAAATAAAGTTGATGACATAATAGCAAATAAGAATGTAACCACGGTGCAGCTCTAGATATCAATAACACACACCTTTGAGCAGCCGGATGGGTCCTCATCTCCCATACTTGCCTAAGGCAGTATAAAAGAGTTAGCCGAGGTACATTGCCTCTCACCTGCTTTTGTTTGTTTGTTGGTTGGTTGGTTGGTTGGTTTTAACTTTGCATGAGCTACCTGCCCTCTACTTTGGGGCACACTCACTTATGTACTTTAATCTCCTCTGCGTCCTTTGCTTGGCTTGTTTACTGATCCAAGAAAGTATAAGAGACCTTAGGTGAGCCCACATCACCAGTCTGGCCTAGCTTTTGTGGCCCTGGCCTAGCACAACTACCGAGTGCTTTAAGAGCAAAGGAGACCTTAATATCAGCTTTGTCTGTTTCTTTGTTTGTTTGTTTGTAAGACTGAAGTCGATGCCGCAGATTTAAGCAATTTCTTCCTAACCAAAGTTTTAGACTTGGATATTAAGGCAGAAGAATGAGTGAGGAAGGGACGCTTGAAAGAAAGTCTCCAAAGACAGAAAGTGACGCTGTGGAAACAGTCCTGCAGGGCGGTAACTCAGCCACTTGTCACGGTGTCACTGAAGCACGGCAACCATTTTGCAGGACGAGAGCTCTCTAAAGAGCGCCCTGTCTCCCAACACCACACACAACTTTTATATTGGAAATGGTTTGTGCTCCATACCTATAGGCTTCTGTTGTCTTTAGAAGACTGGAAATGCTGTGCATCTCTTTGTATTCCCCATGCCTAAGCACACAGGAGAAGCTCAGTAACTGTCTGTGATTCCCGTTGTAACAAATGTCTCTGCTTCCTTCCACCTGCCCCCTGAGTTATGGACTGTAAAGATCTTTCTGTGCTTATTCTACATCGTGGCTATCACTGTACGGACCCAGTAGGGCCTTTATCTGATATAACAATGTGACATGAGACAAATATTTAAGTGACTTCTCTAGTCATCACTGAATACATGAAACCCATTCATTTTTAGACAATGAATGATTTTGGGTGAATCCTAAATGTTCTTCCTCTTTTTACCAATCAGATTTCATTGTAAGCTCCCAGAACCCAGATATAAGATCTTACTCGTCTCTTAAGTCCCTCTAACAGCACAGACATAATAACCCTTTAATAACTGTTGGCAAAGTGACTGAATTGATCTGTAAATAGAATCTAATGAGTAATTCCCTGGGCATTGACTCAGAACAATTAAATGTCCTGGTCTATGCTCTTTCTAGAAATACTTATGAACAGATGAGTAAAAATAAAGCATTAGGGGGGCTCACTTTAAGGTAAAATTTGTACCTGAACTTTTAATTTTAATTCCTCTGAACTCAGGTCTTTCAAAGGAACTTAAGTATAAGGCACAGCTTTGTCTCTTAGATAAAGTGCCCACTCTAAGAGGAAATAAAAGAAGGCCCGGTTGGTGTGGGACAGAGATCGGGCTTTGGGAGTACAGAGCAAAAACCAAAAATACTGAGAAAAGTGAGAGCTTAATGCATTTAAATTTTTATTTTAAAGAAAATATTAAGTATGAAAAATCAAAAGTTTTTTAAATATTTAAACTTCTATAGCTTTATCTGAAGGCAATTTTGTAATCACTTAATTCTGTGAAAAAGGAACTGGCTAGCAAAATTAGTTTAAAAAACAGTTTTTAATAGTCACAAGGCACTTCACTTGCGTTCTACTAGCTTTTTCTTTAACCAAATGTGTTCCATCCGTATAAGACAACCTACAGACAGTACTGTCTTATTTGTAGCAAAACCTTTTCTGAAGAAGCACATGATTAGTTACAAACCAACTGAAATCAAAGACTTAGAGGAAAGTCACATTTAACCCAATTAAAATGGCCACACCCTTTCCCATCCTTTTTAAACAAACCTTCAAATTAGAAATCTTTACAGGTTTTTCTGAGACTGGCTTTAGAATACATAAAAGTGATCTCATTGTATCCCATTCTAACGAATGGGGATGATGGAAATTTCCATAGATTTTTTTTTAAATTCCTATTTAATATGAAATATATAGATACAGATATATAAATTTATATTATATATATTTATGGAGATAAAAAATTAGAGTTTACTGTGTGCTGCACTATCATGAATTAGTGTATACCTATTTGGAATGATTGAGTAACTGGAAGACTTGAGAAATTTTTGATGTTTGACATTGGTATTTGATTTAATTACCCCTACAGGATCTGGGCATCTCCTGAAAACATTGGCTTTTTACTAGGCAAGGTTTGTACCCTTGAGCTGTCTTAACACTAGATATGCAGAAGCATGAAAAATAAGCTGGCACCCACCAAAGAGATAGGGGAAAAGTGCTATATGCTGAGGTTATCTGCCCAGCTATATTCTATGTCTCCTTGTTTTACGTCAGCCAGGTGGTTTGGGTGGTTAATATCAACTGTAGTTTACCCCTGCCTTGCTGTGAGAGCTCCTCGAAGAAACCCTCACTCCCCCTGGGTGTAGGAAAGGGAGCCTGGTTGTACATGGTAGTGTGTTGTAGCCATAGATCGAAGTGTAGCCCAGGGATGCCTAAACAGAGAGATGAAATGCACCCGGAGCCTTGGTAATATCACTGAGCTGCAAACACAACCAGCTACAAACCAGCGACCCTCAGCTCTGCACCTCTTCTTACTCGATGCCTTTCGTCTCTTTTTTAAGGCCATTCCTGCACCTTCCTAGTATTCTCATTGCCATTTTGCAGTGGAAGGCCTTCTAGCTAAACATATTAATACTTTTAAGCAATCAACAATTAACAAAGGACATTTACATACAGGATTTCGTCTGATCTTTGCCAGGAGTCACTGCCTTCTACACGGGAAGAAAGTGAGACATAGAGAAGTTAAGGAACTTACTACCTAATGTCCACATGGTGAATTGAGCCTCACTTTGCAAGATAATTTGAAAAAATAAAAAAGAAATCTTAAAGGATCTCTTTTTTTAATTAAAATTATTTTTTGTAGAGATATAATTGGCATATAACATTATATGTTTAAGGTGTATAACATACTGATTTGACACATTTATATATTAAAATATTATTACCACCATATCCTTAGCTAACATCTCCACCGTGTCCCATAAGTATCTTTTCTTCTTTGTGGTGAGAACATCTGAGATCCATTTTCTAAGCCATTTTGCAGTGTGTAATACAGTATACGAAATATTATTTGGCTACAAGAAAGAAGGAAATCCTGCCATTTTGCTTACAACACGGATGGACCTTGAGGGCATTATGCTAAGTGAGATAAGTCAGACTGAGAAAGACAAATGCTGTATAATCCACTTATATGTGCAGTTGAAGGAACCTCTTTATATTCATTCTCTTCTTGTTCATTCCTCCACGGAATGTGTCCCTAAACTAAGCCTCTAGGAAAGGCACCAGACAGTGATGGGGCTAGAGGGGCTATTTGTAGCTTTATACCACTCACGAGGCTGTCCTGCCGAGAAGCCATGGTACCATAAATCAGCTCTGCTTGAGGAATGAAGTATTCACAGCCACAGCAAAACCTGAGAAACAAAAATTGAGAAATAACGCTTTATCTTATCAGAAAGGTTTGAAAAGAAGGCAGATGATAGGGAGCAGTAATCAGGAGTCCCCTAAATGAAAGAAGCGTTTATCCCATTCTTTCTGAGATGGCCAAGCTCATGTATAATGTAATTAGGAGTATTACCGGTTGCGTTTTCCGAGGTATCACACCTCCGTCTTAGCAGGATATTCCTCTCAGCTCTGCTAGGGACAGGCTTCTAACTGCTGCTGGAAGTCTAAGATTAAATGAGTAATGAGACACCCAGTGATGCGATACTGTGTTATATTATGGAACCTCTGGTCACTCACGCTTCACACCCCATTAATTAGGTGCTAATTGCAAAAGCTACTTAAAAGTAGTTTTTGCCTTGCTCTCTGCCCTAACAACCTGCTCTTAGTGTGAAACTCCCATCAATATCAAAGCCTCAGAGAAACAGGCCTAATATTTGCAATGTTAAGGTTACAGAATTTAGCCTCAAAGGAAATCTGTGCAAAAGCTTAAGTTTTCATAGAGGGGCTAATGCCCTCATTATATATTCAACATGCTTAAAAAAGGCAAAATACAACACGGCAAAATTATCTTTCTACAAGGACTTGTATTTTGATAGTTACCTGCTAATCAGTTATCCAGAATAAGAATCACGTAATTTCAAAAAATAAAAATAAAAAAGATGTTACTTAAAATCAAATTAGATTTCCCCTAAGGCAACTGCTTTTAAAACATCTTTGCTGTTATAATAATAAAGTATTCTACACTGAGGATCAGTTTCACGAGGACACTCAACTTTCATAAATCAACTGTTCCTGCCTGATTTAGTTCAAAACAAATTATTTCACTTCCTTATAGCTGAAGCACTAACGCTTTTACTTGACATGACTCAGACATGGCTGAACATATTAACAGAAATTTTCTAAAAGCATTCACCTTTGAATAAGTAATTTATTGACAAAATAGAGAATGAGAAACTTGAAAGAAACTAAAACATGTGATAGAAACTTTGGAAGTTTATTTTACTGATCTAAAATATTTTATTGATTATAGCAAACCAGTCTAAACTCAGACAAATTACAAAAAAAAATTGAAATATAACTTGCTTGAAATATGGGGATTACCAGTAACCTCTGTTACATTATATACTATATAATTAAATGTCATTAAAAGAACTCATAGATCATATATAAAATTTTGTGTTTGAAACAAAAAGGGAAATGTCCTATACTAATGATAAAAATCAACTGAAAACACATCTATTGACCAAAAAGCAATATGACTCTACTGGGTTATCTTTTCCCTTAAGGAAGATGTAGTTTAAGACATATGATGGTTGCAAATCAGAAATATGGAAGAACGATCACCAGCCCCAATGACTATGTCCCAACATTCTTCATCTTTGATTTCCATAGCTAAGATGGCATGATATAGTGAGCCTCATGCTGGGCAGCAGGAAGATCCAGCATGAGGGCAGTGACAGCGCTGGGGTTGGAAAGCTCAGTCTGATTGGGTGAGTGTGACATGGAGGACAGATCCTTCTCATAGGAAGAGAAGGCTGACAAAATCAGACAGGGTATTTGGGCTGCAGCCTGGACTGTAGAGCCATTATCCTGGTCTCCAAATGAAGCCACAAAGGCTGGGTCCAGTCATATGGATTAGGCAGAGGAGGCCTGGCAGCAAAATGGTAAACCCTCCCCAAGCACACTTCACTCTGGATTGGCAAGATTTATTGCCACCCACCACTAATGACTGAGCTACTTGCTAGAACTTGTTTATCGGCTTAGGGCAGAGCTCGCAGATCGAAGGTCTTCAGTGACTACAACTGAGCAATCCTAAGAAAAAGAAGAGAGATTGATAGCCCCTATATATATGGATTTTTCATTTGGGATTATTTAGCTTCTTCAGGGAGACTGTGAAAGTCCCTGTGGATCTTTATAAATAGAATGGATACTCATTAGTCAAAAATCAGGGAGATAAAATCAATCATTTCTGAAGATGTTTTGCATCCTAATTTTGTGTGCTTTCAAGTTCCCCCATACGGCATTTTCCATCATTTTACTTTGGAATGTGCAAACTGTCATGAGGTAATGCCTCTGAGAGCATGAATCCCAGAGTAGACTCTGACAGTTCTCTCCCCTTCTCCTTGAAGCGACTAAAGACCCACGTTAAAAAATAATAATACATTTTAAAAGGTTGTGGCCCACTGCATATTTTTCCCTTCCAAATTAGAGAATGCTATTGGAAATCTTCCAAAAAGCCAAAAAGGGATAATAAGGCCCTTGTTCCAATGAGATGCAAATTCCAGGTGTTTGGCTCTGATGATTCACTAGCTGGATGACTCCTCCACAGAAGCCTTGCAAATTCTGATCTCAGCAAAATGATAGATTTCTGTAGGACACAGCACATGGTGTCTTCTGTCTCTCATGGTCAAATTTCCTTAGTGTTAAATCCATAAATATCAAGATTCTACTGCACTGATTCCATTAAGATGTTTGGTCTGCAATTGGTGTAAACTACTTTGAAGGGACAACAGGGTTAGAACCTTAGTTGGAATAATCAGATGCTTCTTGATGTACTTAACTGAGCCAAAGAGAAGAGCATGATCATTCACTTATGATTTCCTGTAACAACCAGAAGGCGTTTGTTTTGTTTTAGTCTGTGGTGAAACAGCAAAGCATAACCATCACGCATAGTAATATTATTTATTATTTAAAATACTATAGGTATAGCGGGGCACCTGGGTGGCTCAGTCGTTAAGCGTCTGCCTTCGGCTCAGGTCATGATCCCAGGGTCCTGGGATCGAGCCCCGCATCGGGCTCCCTGCTCCGCGGGAAGCCTGCTTCTCTCTCTCTCTCTCCCACTCCCCCTGCTTGTGTTCCCTCTCTCGCTGTCTCTCTCTCTGTCAAATAAATAAATAAAATCTTTAAAAATAATAATAATAAAATAAAATAAAATACTATAGGTATTAACATTTTTTTAAACTGAAAATAGTAACATCTCTAAAGGTTTGAGTGCCTTTCTCATTAATACTTACCTCGTTTCAGTTATTTAAAGTCAGAGTTTCTTAACAGAGGACACATAGGATCACCTTCAGACTGTTGACCCTCCCAACCAAAGTTCCATGTGTGTGTGACTGAGGAGAAGGTGTAGAGTTCTACCAGGTTCTCAAAGGGGTACATGACCCAGAAAGGTAAAGCACTTCTATTTTAAATGAAGTGCCTTCTTGCCCTTCTTTGAAGTAGACTCAGATAGGAGTAGTGTAGTTCTTCTAAGTCACTTTGAACCCTTTTATACGTCTGGGTCAAATATGCTGCCTGGCTCTGGAAGCATCTGGCCTCAGTTACTTTTCCTCTGATGGATTGAACACCGTCTCCTACTTTAGCAATTTGGCAATGCTCATGGTTCCCCAAAAGAAGCTTAATTTCCCCAAGTGTCTCTTTTTGGCAGCCCCTCTCACACCTTTTCTTTTGATTCCCTCAAAAGAAGAGTAACACAGCGGCATAATGGCTTTGGGAACTTGTGATTCTTGTTTGTTTCGTTCACATTTATTCAAAGGTCTTTCTGGGATTAAAAGGGAATGCCCATTTATTACCAACTACAGAAAAACCTAGAATAGAGAGGAAAGATCAAAACAATAGAATAACCATTACCCATTATGCAGAGATAATGACTTTTAAGGGTTTCTTTTTTCATATTTTCTTCCATGTAAATATAATATTATGTACACTTACAATGTGTTAATTCATTAGATATTTACATACATGAAGACTAAAAATGTAAGTTATACTCTTAAGTATCAAAGCTTAATGATTTTTTTTAATAGAACACAAAATAGCTAGGTGGCCCTGTGAAAGGCTATATCCCCAGTATGGAATCTGGACTGTCTTTTATTAGGAAAGATACTCAGCCTCCGGCAGTTAATAACTTGTTTGATGTTTGATTCTTGAATACATGTACATCTTTACTCAGTGATACATATTTTCTTAGAGGAAATCTATGCCTGAAAAAGATGCACAGAAATTTTCTCTTTATTTACTTATATTTTTGCCATATCCTATTTAGAATAGGAACTGATTGTTACTGGGCATTTACTATATTCTAAGCAATTCACATGCATTTTTCTCCTTTAGTCTGGACAAAGATCCTGGGATGGTGGTACTGCGTGTATCCTCATTTATAGATGAAGAAGCTAGGAGATACTAAATCACTTAGCCCGGATCTTAAGCACAGGAAGTGGCAGAGTCAGGTCAGCCTGGCTCACTTTAACTTGCCTGTGCTCGGGTCTACTAGTGGTTCTCAAAGTGTGGTCCCTGGACTGGCAGCATCAGCTGGGAATTGGTTAGGGATGCAAATTCTCAAACCCCATCCTGAACCTAGTGGATCAGAAATGCTAGGGGTGAGGTTAGCATTCTGTATCTTAACAAGCCTTCCAGGTGATTTTGATAGATGCAAAACTTTTAGGATCCTCTGCTCTCTAATAGGCTCCAAATTTTGAAAGGTTGCTGATACACAATTTTTAAAAAATCTAGTTTTTGAAAAGAATCATGTTAGGCCCCTGCCAAAGTATTAAGTTAGCGTTTATTGCTTAAACATTCAGAATTTTACTTTGGGGATTCTTTGAGTGTTTTATGCATTAGTTCATAAGAATTGAAGCTTAAGACCCAGGCTTTTGGTGCAGGCTGGGGAGTGGAGAGTACACGCTGCTAACCCTTCCGTGCTGTCCTCACGTTACTCATGAATGGGGATCTGAATTAGGATCCCGCTGAACAGATGACTACAAAAAAAAACAAACAAACAAACAAAAAACCCAAACCAAAACAAAACAAAACAAAAAACCCACAACGCTGTTACACAGATCAGGCTTGCTCATTGTTGAGTAAGAAAAGGAAGTTTTTAAAACAGGTCCAACAGGTTAGACGTATTTTTCAAATTCAGTGGGTTCTTTACTGGAAGCCAGTAGGACCCCACAGTCTTAGTTCTGCTGACCCAATGCAGGGTTTGCACCCCAAGGCTGACTCTCCTGATCCTGGTGTTTGTGTTGTTTTTTGGTTTTTGGTTTTTTTTTTTCCCTCTACTCTGTATGTGGCTCCTCATGGAGGAGAAACCCATACATTCAGAATGTCATTTGCATATTTCCTAAGTCCAAGGCATTTTCGTCGTAAATGTATTCGATTTTTAAGAACTTAGGAGTGATTAGGTATAATTTAATATAGATATGGCCAGCCTCGGTGTCCCTGGGTAGCTGAAATTCAATTTTTTTTTAATTAGTATTTGAAAAGGAAGACCTCCTCTAGCCATCGTAATCGTATTTTCACTGTATTTTTATTCCTTTCCAGATCTGACTGTCTTAAAATTTAATTACTGTTAGCAAGACCTTTATGGGAAGAATAGAAATATTCTCGTAATAGTGTTAGCATATTAAATGTAATTTTCAGGTAGCCCTCCTAGGATTCCAGCACTCCTCAATAGAGCCAATTTAGCTGCCTTTTTCTGCCCTGACAGTCCACATGTATTCAACTCACAAATGTGTCCTTTCCCTGGCTCTTCTGATGCTATTAGAACTTTATTGTCCTAGTGCATTAGAGTGTTCATTCGCTCCTGATAAGACCTCAAATCTGAGATGCATTTTAATGCTGTTTGTACTAATACCATTAAACATGCTAATTATAACTCTTCTGCACATTAAGGCACACTTTTGTTGGTTTGCTTGTGGTTTTTGTTGTTTTTTAACCATGTTAGTTGTCTACAATTCAAAAATAGGAGGGTTTTGGAGCACCTGGCTGGCTCAGTCGGAAGACCGTGCAACTCTTGATCTCGGGGTCATGAGTTTGAGTCCCACATGGGGTGTAGAGATTACTTAAATAAATAAAAAATTAAAATAAGAGGGTTTTGAAAAAGAAAAATCAAAGATTGCTATATAAAAACATAAAGGAAAAAGTAACATCTTTGTATAAAAACCAAGGTCAAATGACTCAAGAATTAAAACAAGCGATGACAATATGTAATTTTGCCCAAGTATTAAAAGAAATATGTAAAGGATGTTACAAAGGATGTTAGACCTTGAAGTCCAAAGAAATGGAAAGACAGCTTCTTAGGCCTGAGTCCCATGTCTGGGCTAACATAGGAGACTGGGACTAAAAGTTCTGCTGTCCCCCCTCCCAGCCCCTGGTGTCCTGTCTCACTTCTGGTAAGAGCAGCTGATTCTCCTGGGGCTCAAGGACTCTCAGGCAATGCCCAGCACTTCAACAGAAGGACCTGCACCTGCAGCCTTTTACTCACCTCAGGAGGTTATTTATCAGCTATAGGCTCTTCCTTATTTGGAATGAACGTAGCCATAGTTCTGTGTTTGGTTTTTTGTTTGTTTGTTTGTTTTTGGGAGAGAGGGTGAGAGAGAGAGCAGGAGGGAGACGGAGAGAGAATATGAAGCGGACTCCATGCTGAGCTCAGAGCCGATGTAAGTCTTGATCCTACAGCTGTGAGATCATGACCTGAGCTAAAACCAAGAGCTGGTTGCTTAACCTATTGAGCCACCCAGGAACCCTCTGTATTTGGTTTTAATTGAGATGTTTAGTCCCTAAACAAGATATCTTTCACATTTTAATTGTTTTTAATAGTATATCCTCCTTTTTCTTGCAACAAATAGATCATTCTGTTAAATTCTAATCAGCGAGAGCTCCTAGCTTCCAGTGGGAGGGAGGATTCCATTTTTAAAAAGCGACACCCAGAGTGGGTTTTAGCTGAGCTCGGTGTATGGTCGTTGTGCACAGAGTTCCAATAGTTTTATTTGTTTTCAATCACCCTTTCAAAGTGAAGGTGAGAGAAAAACTTGATGTTTGCTCTTCAGGACTACACCACATTTTTTTTGTTAGCTTGATTATGCGATAGTAGTAAATAATCCAAAAGAGTACAAGTTCATTGCTGCATTTGGCTTCCTGTCATAGAAAAAGACAGAGAGACAACCAACTGGGCTTCACTGTAGGATCAGTTAATGAATTTTCAATTCCCATTGCATTTATGCTTTATTATTTAAATTTATATAAGTTTGTGCTGTCATTCCAAGCAAAGTGTTTTCTGCAATTTCTCAAGATGAGGTGTTTTTCTGCAAAATGCCAAGATGAGAGATAGAGAAATATGTTTCTATCTATCTATTATCTCTCAATTTTTCTGTCTATATATCTTCATGTGTGCTTATATCATTTATATATATGATATTCCTTTTGATTTGTGACAGAGCTTGTTTGAGAGAACTGGAACTTGATGTTACTTTAAGGATATAAAACACAACATCTGATGTTAATAATTTGTGGCACCGAATGGAAAAGGAATTCATGGGTAGAAATAGCCACCTTCTTCCTGCCTCCTGCTTGAGCCTGACTGTCAGAATCCATGCTTACCCTTGTCCCCCTGGAGGACTGCTGTGACATCTGTGACCTGCAGACAGTCCCCTGAGGATGCCATGTAATGAATGATGAAAGCTCAGAGCCGTTAAAAAGAAGCATTACAAAAGTGTGAACCCTGTGTTGTTTGCTTTCTCCCCCAGTAATTAGTGAAACAGAAGGAAGGCGAAGAATGGAGAGCTTTAGCAACTGTCAGAAGTATTTCATGTTAAAAATAAATAGTGATGGAGGAGGGGCTAGGTGGGGGAGGGGCATTATGGAGGGCACTTGTTGTGATGAGCACTGAGTGTGGTATGGAAGTGATGAACCACTGAATTCTACTCCTGAAGCCAATATTGCATTGTATGTTACCTAACTAGAATTTAAATAAAAAGTTGAAAAGAAAAAAAATTAAAAATAAATACTGATAAGATTCCTAATCAGATGCCCTTAACATAGGGAGATCATCCTGGGTTATTTGAGTGGGCTCAATATAATCATAAGGGTCCTTAAAAGTGGAGGGAAGCTGAAGAGGAGGTCAGATGACACTATGTGACCAAGACTTCATCAGCTGTTCTTGACTTTGAAGATGAGGGAAGGGGCCAAAGAGCCAAGGAATATAGACTGCCTCTGGAGGCTAAAAAAGGCAGTGAAACAAATTCTTCACTAAAGCCTCCAGAAAGAAATGCAGCCCTGCTGGTATCTTAATGTTAACCCAGTAAGACTCATTTTGGATTTCTGATCTCCAAAATTATTAGATGATAAATTTGTGTTGTTTTATGCCACTAAGAAAAGGGAAGGGGAGGGGAGGGGAGGGAGAGGAGGGAAGGAGAGAAGAGAAGAGAAAGAAGAGAAGAGAAGAGAAGAGAAGAGAAGAGAAGAGAAGAGAAGAGAAGAGAGCCAAAGTTTTAAGTAGAGGAGATATTAAGTAGAGGATTTATTTATTTTATTTATTTTTAACAGTTCTCAATACAGATTTTTAAAACATAGTCTACAAATATAACTAGTACTGAAATAGGAATATATATATGTACATATATACATATGTGTGTGTGTGCATACATGTATAGACACGTATATTCCATGTCTTCTTTTCTACGGAGTCAGTCTCCACTCTTCCTTCCAGGTCTGTGTAGGTCTCACCCTGCACTGTAGCTTTTTAGTTATTCTAGTCTAGTAAGGTACACCCCCTAAACTCAACTGACTTTTCCTTATAATCTCAAATATTTCATAATCTAGCCTGAGAGAGCAAAACTTCTCTACATCATTTATTTAAAGCACAACTAAAATCACTTTCTATTTTTAATTTCTAAATACCACTGAGTCCCTAATCAGATTATAAATATTTTGAGTACATGCACTAATCATTATTTTCTTTATTTTCAATGTGTATAGTTAGTATGGTGCCCAATAAATACTATACTTTTAAGTCTTTATACAACTAAGACTTAGGTGTAATGCTTATTAGTTTGCAATGATACTTACAATACTTATTATGACATGATGATGATTAAAAGTTGGGCAGACCTCTTTTGTGCACCTTAAGATAGATCTAATATGCTGATAAAGACACAACGATGTTAAGAGGTAGTGCACAAAGTGCACGTGCACTGAAACGATGGAAGATTTTGTGATGGTCCTAAAACAGCATTATCCGATAGAAATCTTCAGTTTCGGAGATTATGGAAATTATTTCTATTTCTACTCTCCAATACAGGGTCCACTAGCTACTTGGTTAAGGAGCACTTGTGATGTGGCTAGTGTGACTAAAGGACTGAATTTTTACTTTAATTAATTCAAGTTTAAATTAAATGGCCACATGTGCCAGCAGCTACCGTAATGGACAACGTGAAGACACTTTTAGATTGATAGATCGCTGTCCACGTTCTAAGGGCAAGTGTTGTCAAGGAAGAGGGTCATTTTTGTCTTTGCAAATGGTCTTATTACTGAAGCAGTGAATGAATAACGTGGAGCAGTGATACCCAAAGTGTTCTGCAGTTCAGACCCAACAATGAACTGTTTGTTACTAGTCCATGACAAGTTAAGAAATTGAGAGTAAGCATTTAGAAACTTCTGTGGCCACTTGGCATTGATGTAACATCCAAACGTGGACTCAATGGATTCATCTCACTAAGCAGGGCATAGACCACTTTGGGTATTTTTAAGCTTGCACAGTGAGTGCCATCTGGTGTTAGCACAGGTGGGTGCAGTAGGACCCCATATTGGCCCATGGAAGATCGGAAATTTTTAAAAAACTATCCTCTCCCCAAATAGCTACAAATAGCTTAAGAAGCCCAGGTGGAGAAGACTCGAAATCAGAGGCCAGGAGGCCAGTCTGTTCCTCATAACCTGGCTCAACTGTATTGACCAGACCTCTCAGAACAAAAGGACTTAAAAGAGAAGCAATTAGAAATTATAGACTTCCACCCTCTCAACAGACAAATGAAAAATCCAAGTCCCAGGAACGATGTGACATACTTCAACTACTTCCATCTGAGCTTGGAGATCTCCTTTTCTGACCCTCAGGCAAGCTCTTTTTCCACCATGCCAAGTGGATATGGGCCAAGAGCGATCTTATGATGCCCTCGCACAACAAATAGAGGAGTCTGAGGATATTACTGCAACACGTCCATAAAATCCACCGTGCAGTCTGCTTGTGCCTGTACCAACCTAGGTTCACTTCCCCTTTTTAATGAGTTGTCACTACAGTGAATTTAAGAAAAAAACAATGCAGACAATGTATCCATATGGCTCAGTGCATAGAGAAAACGAATCAATGAAACCAGCCCTTCTACTCAAGTGTTAGATTTCACACAAACTATGCATCTGTTTGTTTTCCTAAACCATGAAACGATGCTTCCCATTTTGATTTCCCGCCTTGATTTGTTCTGAGATAGTAGCAAAATGGTAATAGGATGCAACAGTTTATGACCCCTTAGGAGCCCAGAAAGAATTCAGGAAAACGGTATTTGTTGTATTGGAAATAGGGCAGCTTATATGATCAAATGTGTAATGGGTAGTGTCAGTGCCCCAATGAGATGCTCTGTACTGACAGATTCTTCCAGACCCACAGCCACACCTTTCTCCCAAAGACCGCCCTTAGTCACAGGAGCCATCCAGCTTAAGAAGTAACAAAAGAACACCTCTCTCCCTTTCTATCCCTCTGTGAGATAGGGGCAGTCTGCCACCAAGCGTGGACAAATGTCTGTCCCTTTGCCTCACAGTGGGATTTACCTGATGGAGCAGTTCACATTCAGAGCTCCTTGTGGGATCAGGCTAAAACCAGCCTCCAGATGAACCCCTTTACTTATTCTGCCTCTCACTTCCTTAAAGGTTCCCGCTGAGAATGTACCTTTAAGAAACCACTTGTACAAGAATCCCCATCTCAGGCTCTGCTTCTAGGGAATTTGACCCACAACAGAGGGTACACAAACTAAAAACTTTTAAATAGCTAATTTTCTTATTACCGCGAATATTTTGAGCTGTGGCTTGATTTGAATTCAGAAGAGTTCAATGATCCTGTTCTTTAAAAAAACAAAAGAGGAAGTATCTAAATTTCCAGATCTTTTTGAACTATCTTAAAAAGTTTTTATCTCCTGAGTTTGGCCTCCTTATTGTCTTTGATCACTGACTTCAGATCAAAACTGCTGCTCCATTAGAAAGCATGCAGCTATTCCCGAGCATGTGCTAATTGCTATTTCCTATCTGATGAGACCATTGTAGAAGTTTCTCTACAAGAACATAACAGCATATCTCAAGTGCGTGACTATTTTCTTATGCAAATAAAAATACCCTATATTTTAAAATCTATGAATATTGTTGCTATGTTATTTAGTGGGAAAATTAATCATCCAAAAGTTTGTCCTTTTGGGGGGTGGGGAGTAGGAGAAGCCTGCTTTATTAATTTGTGATAAATAACAATATGTTTAAAATAACAAAACTTGGGAAAACATAATTTTCAATTTTATATTCAAGTTGCATAGGAAATGGAATTTATTAGGGAAAATGCTATAGCTATTTGCATAATTTTCTGGTGCTGAAACATGAGAAAAATCTGGCTGCATATTACTAGAGCCCGGTTTAACTTTGCTTTCAAATACTCATTCACCAACCTAAGCCTTTTTCTTTTCTCAATCTCTATGGAGCTCACATAAAATATGCACTTAAGCTCATGTAAAAATAATTCATTCTTCCATTTTCCTCCAAATCACTTCACTCTCTCATGTGTTTATTAATAAATTTAGTTGTCTGTCATCTCCTTTGATAGCTGTTTCTGTTAGAGACTTCGTAATGGTGGTAGAGCCACTAAAATTCCAATCACCGTCTTCAACAATGTCTCATCTCTCTATTTTATTCATCCATGTGGCCAAGTCTCTTACCAGTCATTCAACAAATCTCTACCAAATGTCATCTTCTTTTTCTTCTATTTCCTCCTAAAATCTTAACAGTACTGCAGACCCCCTTCCTAATTTGCAAAATTCCCAGAATTAAGTGCCATGGAATCATTCGCTTTTGGCGAATATGACTAAACTTGGAATTTTCTGTGGTGTTGAATGAAAGCAGAATCATTGCTAATCAATCCTAACTTTCACCTTGTGCTGATGGGACCCAGGATCTACTATAATTTAACCAGAGCAAGACTTTCTCACAAAAAAAAAAATGAAAGAGAGAGAGAGAGAGAGAAAGAAAGAAAGAAAGAAAGAAAGAAAGAAAGAAAGAAAGAAAGAAAGAAAGAAAAAGAAAGAAAAAGAAAAAGAAAGACACATTTTTGTACATGACTAAACAAATATTTATTATTAGCCAATGGGATTAAAAATGCAGTCCCTACATTCAAAGCGATCAAATTCTAAAAAGGAAGACAAATACAGAAACAAGCAATCCTAATACAATGTGATTAGTACCAGATGTTTGGACAGGAGTCTGGAAGCAGAGAAGGGTGGAGAAAACTTGCCCATCTGTTGTTTGGGAGAGACTGAGGGAGAGGTCAGGGAAGATTTTTAGTTGATGTGGTTTGTAAATTTTAATTGAAAAGGGCAGTTTTAAAGATATTAACCCTGAATTATTTAATTCTCTTATCTATCCTTACTTAGGTAGCTCTTTTTTCTGCTAGGTCAAAATTCAAACTGTTCCTGCCTTGCTGAAAGCTTTTATCTCTCTCCTAACTACCTCCCTTCCACATCCACCAACTTAGTAAGGATTAGGTGTGTCCACTTGTCACAGGAAACCCAAAATAACAATGGCTTATAGGAGATGGAACAGATTTCCCCAGCTGGTGGATTGTAAAATATACCGTTGATCAAAATCTTGTAAAACCGGCTTTTCCTTCAGCAGCACCTTCTCTGCCATATGGCGCTGACGTGAGTTTCTGCAAAGGCAGTTCTGCTATTGCGAAGGTCTGACTGCAGCCCTCGTTCACTCCATCGTACTCAGGAGATTTTTGGATGGGCTGTTCCAAATTTTTTAAACTTACGTTTGGGTAATCCAATTCCTACTGAGGGTAATGAGGCTTATGTCAGCTCTGGGTGCTCCCTTTTTGTGGTGGGAATTTGGCAAGTGGCATCCTCGTTTGCGTTGGGATTCCAGCTCTTGGTTTGTGTCACCGAAGAAGTACAATTTTGTGCCTATGTCAGATATTACCTTTGACCCACACTCATGAGAAAATATATATTTAACAGGCGATGTTTGTATGTTAACTGATGTTCAGAAAATTAAGAGGATAACAGGAAGAACTTTCACATAGAAGAAAAGGAAAAATTGTGCAAAACCTGAACCCTGGGAATATATATATACTACTAGTAATTGACAATGCAAAAACCCAAAATCTAATTTGGGCGATACTGGGTACAGCAAATGTAGGTGTTTTTTCTCCTGATCACCAAACTGTATAGTATGGATAAGGTCACTCGTGTTAAGGGTTGAATAAATCAATCAGCAACTGAATAATTCCCAGCTTTCAGATGTGTAAGGAAATCATGCACCCAGAATATCACACTGCACTTATTAAATTCCTACCTTAATCAATAGCAAAGGCATTTACAGCCCCTTAACATTATAAAGGAATATACAGGTGTTAAACATGACTCCCGAAAGAGAGAGACAGAGAGAGGAGAGAGAGAGAGGGGGGGAACTATTTAAACCTCCAGTATTGAACATCTCTGGATGTTTTGCTTACATCAGAAAATTTACTCATATCACTAACAAGAAGAATAGTTCTCAAGAGTTTTGGACCGATTAGAAATCCAGACAGTAGTTGATTTTTTTGCCTCATATGACCTCAACAGCAGTTTGGGGAATTAAGAGCAAATGAAAATTTTCTTGAAATCACGTGCCTGTCTTTTCATAAGAAGAAAAAAACTTAAAACAGCAAAATGGCAATTTGAATCATTTATTGGGAATTTGGGGGACAAGTTGAGATGTTCTTTTTTTTGTCCTAAAGAATCATCAGAAGACTATTTTTTCAAACACTGGAGCTTCCTGCCGCTCAGTATTGTGTTGGCTTCCTCTGGTTCCTAAGGTTCTGATTGATCTCCGCTGTCTTGTTTTGATTCAGTAGCTCCCAGAATAATCCCAAATGTACATCATCACAGGGCTATGAAGCTCCATAATTACTGAGGAGGTGGGTGCTGTTTTCCTTTCTGTCCATGTTTAGACATTGTTCTGAGCATTATTTGATGCCTGAGGTAGGCTTTACATAAGAAATACAAAAGCTGTTTTGGTTTTATTGTCACTCAGTTTTTATCCCTATAATAAAACAATAGCACAGAATGAATGCTCCAAAACTGAAATGGAACAAAGATGACAGAGTGGAAAAAAGATCCCCAAAATCAAAAATTCACTCACTTTACACAATGTGGTCATTAAATACATTTTGTGAAAATTTCTTTTTGCAATAAGGAAATAGAATCAAATTTACTGTAACTTTCCTTAGATGCACATAAAGATATTTGTGCCAAAAATAGTGATCACTAGTAAGTGAAGAATCTGAGCAAAGAAATTAAACACATAATTTTAATTTTTCTTAAAGAACCCTCAAATATAATTTCAGTGAAACTAGGGGAATGTGGTAATGTACGAGGAAAGAAATACTGCTAAGTTGCATCTACATGTACAAACTCAAGGGTGTACTTAAGAATCATCCCTACAAATTAAAGCAAAAACTGACAAATGTCTCCTTCATATTACTATCCGCACGTATAAGTATTTTGTAAAATGAGACAAAGGATAATATTTTAGAGAACTATCTCGGACTTCATTTTAATAGGTATAGCCTAAAAAATGGCTTGTCCAATTGGATAACATTTCCTGTCTTCAAACAACAGAAAACCAAAATAGCAGTAACTGAACCCAAATAAAATGTATTCCTCTTATGTAAATAAAGCCCAGCAGCTAACAGCACAAGGCTGATGTGGTAGCTCTCTTTTCAGCAAGAACCCAGGGTCTGTCTATCTTACTGCTCTGCCATCCTCAACACAGGGCTACCCAACGGCCCAAGAGACTGATTAAGCTCAGCCGTCACATCTCCTTTCCAGCTAGAAGAAAAAGAAAGCTCAAAGAAGGTCACCCCTACCTTTAAACACACTCCTCAGAAGTTACTCACTTGAATGTAGATGGCCATCACAGGCTACAAGAGAGCCAGGGAAATGTAGTCTTTATTTTAAGCAGCCATGTGCTTATCTGAAAACTGGGGGTCTTATTACTGGGGAAGAATAGGATTAGATAATGAGGGACAACCCACAGTCTTTCATAGCCACTGTGTCTGAAAATACACAAATCATTATTTTTCCCATTTTTATCCAACTGACTGGAGTTTTTTAAAGCCAGATAGACACAGGTCCTTGTAGGATAAAGGCATGAACTGAACCGTTACTCAATTCAGTTTCAGTTTAAAGAAGAAAACAAATCTAAATACTGTGTGATAAAGTTTGAACCACAGCATTCTTTTCGTCTTTATTTACTTACACCTAGACTTTCCAAAATCAAACATTTAGTTTTGTCATCTTGAGAGGTTCGGTTTCATCAGGATTAAACGGGTTCTTTTGCTTCTAAAGTTATCCCATTCACTTACTCACTCTCTCATTTATCGGCTAGTGACATCCACTAATTTGAAAATTTCACTCTGAAATGTAGATGTTCAACTCTATGATAGCACAGAGTTCATCACCAAATATATTTTCAAGACCAGTGAAAGATGTAACAAAAAATTAAGCCTCGTGTTATGATCTCATTGGAAAATTTCTTTTGAACAAAGATGAAGTAGATTCAGTGCAACCCTTGGGGTAGGTATGTAGAAGATAAGAAATGATGAAAACACAGGGACAGGTAAAGAGAGCTTTGGGTGACTTTAGAATAACTTTAGAATTCCGATGTATTTCCAAATATGGCAGACAGCAGGAAAGTGAAGATTGATATTAAACAATCGATCATCTGCCTGTCTAAACAACTAATATATTTTAAACATTTTCCTTTTATAATATTAGAACCTGTTAATTGTAGCAACATCTGCAGAGGAGTGTAAAGAATAAAAAAATTATTATTCAGCATTTTGTCACCCCGGGAAAAAAATACGAAGTACCCTTAATATGTTGTGTGCAGGGGCGCCTGGGTGGCTCAGTCGTTAAGCATCTGCCTTTGGCTAAGGTCATGATGCCAGGGCCCTGGGATCGAGCCCCGCATCGGGCTCCCTGCTCTGCGGGAAGCCTGCTTCTCCCTCTCCCACTCCCCCTGCTTGTGTTCCCTCTCTCACTGTGTCTCTCTCTGTCAAATAAATAAATAAAATCTTAAAAAAAATATATGTTGTGTGCTATTTTAGTAATTTACCTACATTTACAATTGTGTGTATTTTCTCATTGGGTTAATATTTCACACACTGCATTGCAAATCGCTTACTCTTTTGTCAATTACCCTTTTTTTCAATTAACATGAGAAAACGCTTGAAATATAGTAGAGTTATCTTTTTAAACATGACTTGAATGGTTGAATAATATTTGTTCATGTGGTTTTTTTTTCCATAATTTAACCCACTTGATATTGGAAAAGCAGTGTGTATTTAGAATGCATGCACTGTAGTGGGTTGTCCTATGCTTTAATCCTGATGACATCTTTCTTTAAGTAATTCGATACCAAATTTAATCTTTCGTTTCCTCATTTATGAAATAGGATGAATACTAGTGCCTCCCTTGTAAGTGTATGACAAGGATCAAAAGAGGGGCAGAATTCATAGTAAGGTCTCAATACCTAATAACAAGTTTTAGTTGACATTAGAATATTCCTAATTTTATGTTACCGAAAACAGCTGTTGACCCAGCACATTGTTGGATAAGGTATAAAGGACCATTTTGTTCAATCATACCTACCTGCGTTCAGTCCCTCATTTAAGAAACATTTACGGGGCAGTTCCCACTTGCCAGGTGCTCTTCAGCTTTATAATGAGCCTCTTTATTATGGGCCTCGTAAGAGCCAATTCTTACAGTTTTGACTAACACTTTTAGCCACAATTATAATGTTAACTGTTCGAGTAAATGTTATTTAAAACATCCCATAAAGATTCTGTGAGATGATAAGAGTCTAGGAAGGTAAGAGTGATTTTAAATTTGACTAGAACTATGAAAATATTCTTTCCACAGTGATTTCCCAATATTCAAATTCGTGTTTTGATCATTCAGATGAAATACGTGTCACTTTCTTACCTGTAGGGGCAAAATCAGTAGAGTAAAAGTGTCACTTTCTTTTTTTTTCTTTTTTTCTTTTTTAAAGATTTTATTTATTTATTTGACAGAGACACAGCGAGAGAGGGAACACAAGCAGGGGGAGCGGGAGAGGGAGAAGCAGGCTTCCCGCGGAGCAGGGAGCCCGATGCGGGGCTCGATCCCAGGACCCTGGGATCATGACCTGAGCCGAAGGCAGATGCTTAACGACTGAGCCACCCAGGCGCCCCTAAAAGTGTCACTTTCAAAGCTATTTCTGTACAACCATAATGCTTCAGAGCTTAAACACTATGCAGCCCTTCCTCACTTTGCCTCACTGCCTGTCGGAAAGTCCTGTCAAGATAAGTCAGAGGTAGTACATTTATTCTCTGCTTTTTGGGTTGTTGTTTTGGGGGGGTGTGCGTGTGTTCTGTTTTGTTCCGTTTTTGTTTAGAAACAGGTTCTTTAGAAACTATGCTGAGATCTGACCGTACCTCAGGAGGTAGAATGTAAATAACGAATAAAAGGAGCTCAGAGTGGTGGACCTAGCCCCATCCATGAAGGGTCAAACCCTCTTCCTGTTCTTATCCTGCTCTTCCCAAGCCTGTGCCACGTGGAAGAGTGGTCTTCCTGAATCTCAGCTCCCTCCCTTGACTCTCTTCTGGGCATCCCCATTTACTCCATCTTCACCACCTCCCTCACTGATTCCAAAATCTGACGTGGGCTTGTAATTACTAACGGGGGTTTTCAAAAATACAGATCCCTGAGTTCCTACCAGAAACACTAAATCAGAAACATCTGTGTGTGGGACTTGGGGATTGTTATTTTCCACAAGCTTTCTTGGTGATTCTGATGCAGACCCAAGACTGGCATTGGGAAACTCTTGGCTTCTGATCAGGGTCTGTGATGTACTTCACCTGCCACCCCGTGCCCAAGCGTGCCCTGGGTCCCTCCCTCATCTGTTGCTTCCTCTACCTCCCTCTACCTCATCTGTTGCTATCCCGGGCCCCTTTGTATGCCACATTCCAGCCTGAGTAATGACAAATGACATTCGTCAAGTGTTCTTTTGTGACAGGCCTTCTATACAGAAGCACTAAAGCAGCTAATATATTTAATGCATAACATTTAATGACACACATATCATGTGTTAGAAGCATGTCTGACACGTAGAAAGCATATAATGCATGTTAATGAATTATATCTAATTAAATATTAAAGATAGATCCTGACATATTATCTTTTCCAGCTTTATTGAGATATAATCAACATATAACATTGTGTAAATTTAAGGTCTAGAACCTGTAGGTTTGATGCTCATATAGGTTTTGAAATGTTTACCAATAAAGTGAGTTAACACATCTGTCACCTCACATCATGACCATTTTTGTCGGGCGCCTGGGTGGCTCAGTTGGTGAAACGTCTGCCTTTGGCTCAGGTCCTGATCTCAGGGTCCGGGGATCGAGTCCCACATCGGGCTCCCTGCTCAACAGGGAGTCTGCTTCTCCCTCTGACCCTCCCCCCTCTTGTGCTCTCTCTCTCATTCTCTCTCTCTCAAATAAATAAATAAAATCTTTTTAAAAAATGACCATTTTTGTGTGTGTGGTGAGAACATTTAAGGTTTACTCCCTTAGCCACTTTCAAGTACACAATGCAATATTGTTACTTATCACTATGTTGTATATTAGACCCCGGATCTTATTAATCTTTTGACTAGAAGTTTGTACCTTTGAACAACATATCTCCATTTCTCAAAACCCCCAGCCCCTGGCAATAATCAATCTACTCTCTGTTTCTATGAGTTTGGCTTTTTTTTACATGCCACATATAAGTGAGATCATACAGTATTTGTCTTCCTCTAACTTCTTTCACTCAGCATATGCCCTCAAGTCTCAAATGGCAAGATTTTTTCCTTTTTTATGGCTGAATAATTATATACCCATTTTCTTTATCCTTTCATCCACTGGTAGACACTTAGGGTGTTTCCGTGTCTCGGCTATTGTAAATGATGCTGCAGTGAGCAGGGGAATGAGGCAGGTGCAGATATCTCTTTGAGATAGTGATTTTATTTCCTTTGGATATATTCCCAGATGTGGGCTTGTTGGGTCATAGGGTAGCTCTATTTTTTTTAATTTTTTTGAGGAACCTTCATACTGTTTTTCATAGTGGCTGCACCAATTTACTTCCGCACCAACAGTGCACAGGGGTCCCCTTCTCTCCACATCATTGCCCATACTTCTCTCTTGTCTTTTTTATCTTAATGACATGTATTATTTTAGTTAATCCTCATAGCAACTCTGTGAGGTAGATCCCATTATTTCCCCCATATTATAGAGTAGGAAACTGAGGCCCTATTCATAGAAAAGTGTAACCCAATTATGGACATTTGTAGTTTCTTGAATGTGCCATGATTTCTCTTATGTTGGTGAGGAAGGTGAGAAAATTGATGTGTGTATTCTCCAATCCTGACTCCCTGACAAACGTTCTCCTGTGTGGTCCCTAATCACATGTCATTGGTTGTCATTGTCTGTTTTACCCATTGGTTTTGCCAACTGGATTTTAAATTTCTTGAGCTCAGGAATCATGTTTTATTGATAAATGCATTGCCAGGACCTACACTGAGCCTGACACATGGCTAGTGTCCAGTGGCTGTTAAATAAGAAAAGAAGGAAACTACTTTGCAAACCACTGCCGTGCACCTGGTATAACTAGTGGAATCGCAGTCGTAGAACCTCAGAACTAACCTCCAGAGCAAGGATATCAAAAAGAGATTGAGTTCTCGTGAGAACTCCAGTCATTTGGTGACCTTCTAGAGCACAGTGGGGAGAAGGATTCTGAGTTGAAGTGTAGGCTCAGGGCCAAAGAACCATCACCCATGTCGCCTGTGGTCTTGGGAGGAGGAACATGGAGATATTCATGCTGTGTAATCATTATCCTTTGATGGTCAGACTGAAAATCAGTAATAACATGATGAGCTGGATGTTAAGTGAATTTAGACAGAACACAGCCATGGTCACTAGACTGACTGATTGATTTCTCTTTAGACTGTACTTTCTGAGCAGGCCGTTGAGTTAGACTCAATCTTTCATATATGTTTGGTGCCATCCCTAAATGAAATGAAATTGGAAGCACATAAATACTAAGGGTCCGTTTTCCACAGAACTAAACTTTAAATATCTTCCTTTCTTTATTTACTATGTGAAAACAAATAATATGGAAGAGAAAAGGGATAAGAAAATGTAAAAAGCATAGCTTTGAAAGACACATACTCATACACGCAATGAACTTCTATCTCAAGAAAGTATAGATGATCATCTTCAGACACATCACAGAAAATGTGCTTGACACTAACATTGAAAAAAGGTAGTAATCATTCTACTGCCCAATCAATTCTAGAGCTATTTCATTAATTAAGAACAAGCTTAAGTTATGTTATTTAGGAACGAAAAATAAGTCCAACCTAATGATGTCCGAAGAGTGGTAGTGTCTGCCTCTTCGTAGAATTTAGTTTCTTCACAGCGCTTATCTCCATATACAGTGATATTTGATATTTCCACAGGAGCAAAGGAAGGAAATTGCTATTTTTTTGATGAAACATTGTGACTTTCAAGGCCTGCTTGTGTGTGAATTAGGCCAAGCCTTTAGGGACACATCTAGGATAATATTTCATAAGGATAAAATGTTGAGTTAGGAAGAAAACATAGAATTTTAAATTCTGTGTAATGTCAGAGGAGACATATCTTTTGTAAGTGGCAATGTGGCCTATATTATCTTATTAGTTTAGAAACCATAAATATATGACAACTCTATACTTTACTGATGGCTTAAAAGCTCATTGCTCCATTGATTCTTTTTTCTTCTTTAGTAAAATCAGAGTGGACATAAAAGGAGGAAAGATGAGAGCATTAGCATGAACATCTCAACTGAGCTTTCTTAAACACTCTTAAACACATAAAATGGTTTTAGCTTATTCTTCCAGTTAATTTATGAAATATTGCTTAGGAAGAAGAAATACACACATACATATATGAAATGTTTTTTACTGTTGTCTTCTTGGGAAAAGTGACTGGCAATACAAATTTATCTCATATCAGGTCACAGTACTTTATCCCCAGTATCTTTAGCCGTTAACAAAAGACCACAACCAATGTTTTCTCTACCACACCATGTGTCTTCCACTTGAAACTAGACATTCCACAGAAATTATTTTATAACTTTTAAAAGGTTTTTCCAATTGTGTATCAACAAGCTTTTCCCTCCTTCTGAATTCCAAGCATGTCTTCTTAAATTCTACTCACACTTGATTTATAGGAAGATCTATCAAATGTCCTTATGTAATTCTAAAGTGGTAGTTAGGTTTTAGGGAAGGCTTCCAAGGTTATAATGTAATTGTAAAGATACGGAACTGTAGGTATCCAAGCACTTTTCAACACACCGGAAGTGGGAGAGCCAAAGCAAGGGCCTTCGCTGAAGTGTGCTCTTGAGTTGTGTCAAGTGAAATTGCTTCAATAAATCACCATTACACATCACTAACGGGATAACGGATGCCTGGGTGTGTTTAATGATGTCACATCACTCTTGATCAAGATTAAACTTTAGAATGGACATGTGTTTTAATTTCGTAAGTCTGAAGGTTTAAAAAAATATTTTCTCCGTATATCTGTCCTGGAGCTAGCTTTGTATATTTCCATAAAACATATAACTCTACAGATCAACATACACATATATAATTATGTTTATTTGGTATCTAGAGACACATATCTAGTATTTTTATACATGTATTTACTTGTGTTTACATATATAGTTCACATAATTTATATTATGTAGTATATGTATATAAATTTATATATAAATATATTTGGGGGGGTGTGTGTGTATGTATATATACGTGTGTGTGTGATAAATTTTTGCTTTTCACAGATCCTGTATTAGAACAACAAACTTAATTTCAGAAGTTTCGGTTTGATGTAGCGTGTATTTGTTTAAGATTAATGTTAATTATTAAAACTAGGATCTGCTATGCAAACTTGTAAGGTGTGAAAGAACACATCTTTTTAGTGAAATAGTAGGGTACAGTTTGTTCCTAAAAGTATAGCTTTTTTGATTAGATGAATTTAATTGTGCACCTTTTTGTAAAGGCAGTGCTTTTTTGTATGTTTTTTTCTCCAGCTTTGTTGAGGTGTTGCCAAATAAAATTGCATATATTTAAAGTGTACAAGGTGAAGATTTGAGATACATTTTATATAATTTAAAAAATAATTTTACATAACATGTTACCTTTGGTGCTGTCCCCATCAAGACAATGAGAGAAGTTTGTTGGTTTGATATCCTAGCGGAGAATATTTTCCTTGCTTTTATTTGTAACCTGTGGTTGTACTCAAGGTTAACTCAAGGTATCAGGAAGGTGTGACTATGGCAAGAGGTAGGGATGACAGGGGCAAATTAATGCAAGATTAGTGGCCTGGATATTGATTCTTATCATGGGATCTTGGAGAAATGAAGTCATTTTTTAATTAGACTTTTAGTTATAATAATAAATGATGCTCAGAATAGACTGTCCGTAGCTTTCATGTTGGCAGTTTCATCACCACTTGTGAACTGAAAAGGACAGTGAGTAGGAAATTTAGAGAAATGGTAGAATCGTAATACACCCATAGGAAAATCGTATGTGCTAAGCTTCTTTTCCTGTGTAAAGAATACAAATAGTTTGTCTGTGAAGTCATCGGCTCTCAAACCCCTTGGTGAATATAAAGATGTCTAGTTGATCATTCTACAGAATTCTCATGGAGATTATCATATCTGATTTCTTTCTGATGGAAACAACTTAGTGAAGTTAACCCTGGTTTTGGAGCAATTTCAGTAAGATCTTGGAGCTCGGAAATGGCATTATGTTAGATCCCTTCCTTATGCATGGTTTTTAAATGGCTGAGTCTGAGAGCTAATAATGAAACTTCTCTCCTGCACTGTGGCACACAAGACAAATAATATATCTCTGTGTAAGCTACTTTTGCTTATGCAATAGATGGATTTGGATCTGATTCTTTCTTGCAGATCCATTTTTGCAAGAATAACAAAAAAAATAACAATAACAAAAAATTCCAATTCATGGGAATTCTTACTTTTTTCACAATAACTTATTTTCTTTTTTACTCGATCAAATATAAAAATAAACATGTCTCTCTACTGAAATTTCTGGTTTCAATTTACTTTGCTTCTAACACACTACCACTGTGCTTTGTGTGAATTAGTGCTATGAAGGTTCAGTTGGATAGATTATTTTTTAAATAATTGACACGGTTTTTTGTAAAAATCCAATGCAGCTATTACTTGATTAGTAATATGAGGTTGACAAAATTGCCAACATTTCTAAAGAATACCCTCTACATGGGCGTATTTTTTTTATTCTAAATATTGAATAAATTCAAAATAGATAAACCATCTTATGTGGTTTTCCTGATATAAAATGTATGTTGTTCCTTCATTTTACTTAAAGAGTCACAGCAGCCTGGTACAGTGAAAACAAAATGCTTGTATTTACAAGGTAGAGAAAAAGCAATGAAGACTCTGATTTTAAAAATATTCGCAAGGGAGGTTATATTTTTTTCAAATTAACAAAAGTAAATTATCATTTTTTAAAGAATAACTTCAAAGTCATATTCCTGTTTTCTTCTTTAAAAATTAAAAATTTTCAGGTAAGTAAGTGCATGAACGTAATCTAGCCCCTGGATTAACTCTTTATATTCTTGGTGGAGTGTAGGCCAATGTGATAACCTCTTACTCTGAGAATTTAATTGCATGTTCAGGAATATTTTACTTTAAAAAAAAACTACACTATTTCCTCATAAATTGGTTTTATCTTGACTAGTTAGTTTAATATTTCTTTAAGTATTGTTTGTTTTTTTTTTTCAACATTATGGCATTGTGGGTTGATGATAGAGCACATTTTTGTTCTAGCCCTGATATCCAGTTTCCATTTTTTCCCACAAAACAGGTTGAGAATCATTGCTAATTCTAAACAAGAGACTTTGACTCTATTTTACTTCATTCTTTAGCTCCGGGGAGGTGGAAATCAGTATATGCCACTCATTAACAGCTCATGGCCCAGGACAGAAGCACAAGGAGTATACGGGGAAGGTGTTATAGCAGTGACCAGAGATACTAGTTCTGGAAGGATGACTCTAATCATGTCTGTGGCTGGTCTTTAAGTTAAAGAAGCGAGTGTTTCTCATTTACAGAGTGGTGGTTTTGTTTCCCCAATCTGCACTTCAGTGATAATTTTAGTACGGTACCCAGTGCTATTTTTAAATGAACACATCCATTCATTTATTCACTCCTTTACCACATACTCATCAAACATATACTACGGGTCAAGTTATAAACTATATGCTGAGAATTCAACGGGATAGAAGATAGTCGTGAACTATGCTCAGGCAAAACTTACATGTTAGGGGTTCTGTAATGTAGGTCTCATTTTGCAATAGGGAAACAACCTGTGGGGCTTTCAGTGGAAACACCTATGGTATACCTTTCCTGGCCTGATTCTAGATCCGTGGAACAGGAGTTTGATATAAATGTTAACTTCTCATATTTTGAAGTATTACAACGGCAACAAAGCCTTTTTTTGTGTAGCTGCTGCTGACACCGGCCCTTTCCATGTTGAACCCCATGCTCCTGCTATTCTTAATTGCTTGCAATTCCCATTAAGTTCATTGCCTCAGCTTCTCTGACTTTTCACACATTAAGTATGATTAACCTGGTGTTTGTGAAAATTTGTTTTTAATTGTTTCTGGCTCCAGTGAGCAAACAGGAATGCTATGGGAGCTAGTGTTCAGTGATGACAGAAGTTTATCAAATAATCTGGGGTGCCTAGGAGGCTCTGTTGGTTAAGTGTCTGCCTTTGGCTCAGGTCATGATCTCAGGGTCCTGGGACTGAGCCCCACATCGGGCTCCCTGCTCAGTGGGGAGTCTGCTTCTCCCTTTGCCTCTGCCCCTCCCTGCCCTGCTCGTGCTCTCTCTCTCTCTCAAATAAATAAATAACATCTTAAAAAAGAAGTTTATCAAATAATCATACACAAGTGTATTTTTTCCGACTGTAATTACACAGTGATGGTATGAGAATCATTGGAATTTTAAATTAAAAAATATTTTCCTCCAACTTCATGGCAGTATTTCCCGAATATTTTCCACAGACCTCATAAAAATTAACTTGACAGTAGCCGCTAGAGACATGAGGTAGAAAAACTAGTATATTGTAATCCTTCCCAGAAAAGATGAATGAAAAAGCAAATAGCTACAAGTTGGTTTCATCATGTTGAAATATCCTAAGAAAAATTAGATTTTTGTCAGGAGGAAATTTAAAAGTAATTTTGCTTTTATAAATTTCAAGCTAGTAATTTTGATCAAGACATTGGAACTATCATTTGTGATTTCTCTGTAATTATTTCCTTGAACTATTCTTAGTTGAAATCTGACATCTTTCCCCAACCATGTTGAAGATGCAGCCCACACTGAATGAGTTTACTGTTTTTTTAAAGATTTCATTTATTTATTTCAGAGACAGAGCACAAGCAGGGGGAAGGGCAGCGTGAGAAGCAGGCTTCCCACTGAGCAGGGAGCCCGACGCTGGGGTCGATCCCAGGACCCCGGGATCATGACCTGAACTGAAGGCTGGGCCACGTGGGCACCCTGAATGACATTACTATTAAAACTACAGTTTCCCGGGGCACCTGGGTGGCTCAGTCGTTAAGCGTCTGCCTTTGGCTCAGGTCATGATCCCAGGACCCTGGGATCGAGCCCCACATCAGGCTCCCTGCTCTGCGGGAAGCCTGCTTCTCCCTCTCCCACTCCTCCTGCTTGTGTCCCTCTCGCTGTCTCTCTCTGTCAAATAAATAAATAAAATCTTAAAAAAAAAAAAAAAACTATAGTTTCCCTTAAAATGCTTGGCATGGTATAGTAGTGATTGTATACTTAAAATCTCAAGGTGCACAAAGTACATGAAGGACAGAAAACGGACTAAGGTTGATTATGAATACAGGTTCCATTGGGAATAGCTTCTGATTACTTCAGCTGCTTTACTGTGTGGTCAAGTATTTATTCTCAATTAAAAAAAAACAAAAACAAAAAAAAACCCTCCTTTTTGCCACACACTGTCCTTGAGATGATCAGACTTGGTTTCACTGAGATTTTTCCAGTGATGTGCGGCCCGCCCTGCTTTTCCAGGGGAGCACAAGTGACATTCCATCAGGAAGGTATGGAATCTTTAGGTGCATGGACCCAAGAAAATATTTTTCTCAGTGGTTAGTGCTTTTTTGTCTCCACTCACCTTTATTTTTTCAAAACACTGTGCACTCATTGTCCCTGATTAGCTAAGCACCACTCCAGCTAACAGTAAGTGGCCAATGTTATACACAAAATAATGTTTTAGAATTCTGTGGAGTTCATGCAAACTGGTCTGAGGGAACAATTTTTTTTAATAATTTTTAAATTAATTTCTTTTTAATTCCAGTATAATTAACATGCAGTGTTATACTTGCTTCAGATGTACAATGTAGTGATTCAGCAATTCTGTACATTACTCAGTGATCATCATAAGTACATTCTTAATCCCCTTCACCGATTTCACCCATCCCCCTACCCACCTCCCCTCTGGTAACCATCAGTTTCTTCTCTGTCTTTAAGAATTTGCTTTTTTGTTTGTCTCTTTTTCCCCCTTTGTTTGTTTTGTTTCTTAAATTCCACAAATGAGTGAAATCATATGGTATTTGTCTATCTCTGACTGACTTTTTTGACTTAGCATTATACCCTCTAGGTCCACCCATGTTGTTGCAAATGGCAAGATTTCACTTTTTTTGATGGCTGAGTAATATTCCAGTGTGTGTGTGTGTGTGTGTGTGTGTGTGTGTGTGTGTGTGTACACCACATGTATATAGATATAGATATAGATATATAGATATATATATACACACACATCTTCTTTATCCATTCATCTGACAGTGGACACTTGGATTTCTTCCATAATTTGGCTATTGTAAATAATGCTGCAATAAACATAGGGGTGCCGATATCTTTCTGAATTAGTGTTTTCATATTCTTTGGACAAATACCCAGTAGGGGAATTACTGGATCATATGGTAATTCTATTTTTAAGTTTTTGAGGAACTTCCACAGTGGTTTCACCAGTTTGCATTCCCACCAACAGTGCATGAGCATTCATGATGATGATGACGATGATGATGATGTCCTTCTTTGTCTCTTGTTACAGTCTGTTTTAACATCTATTCTATCAGGCTTTCTTTTTGCTCCCATTCACATGATAAATGTTTTGCCATCCCTTCACTTTCAGTCTGCATGTGTCTTTAGTTCTGAAATGAGCCTCTTGTAGGCAGCATATAGATGCATTAATTCAGGGATCCTACCCCTTTTGCTCACTACTATATTCTGAGTGCTTGGCAAATAATTGGGGCTCAATTATGTTTGCTAAATAAACTACTGAAAATAAAACACTTTTGAATTCATTTACACTCTAATGTGTGTGCTGCTATATTTATTCTTCTATCTTACATTGAAGGGATTTGTGGATGTGTGTTAACATAAGCCATAAGCCCCTTGAGGGCAGTGGCACTGTCATCTTTCTATATAAAACCAGAGCAATGTTTAGCACTCATAGCAAGAATTTAATAAATATTTATTTTATTTGAACATCTTCTAAACCTGTCTATAGCAATGAGATGTCTCCCCATGAATATAAATCATATTCAGAGTCAGACAGTAGGGGCTGAGGGCTTAGGAATGACAAGACTAAGAAAAGGTGTTTTGCTGATGATGGTGTATCATCATAAAATGTATACAAAATAGGCCTGGTAGGAACTTAAAAGGGTACATGAATTCAGTTATCATAATAAAGATAATCACTTTGCATTTACATAGCACTTTGCAGCAAAATGAATTTCAAAGCAATTTGCCAAACATTTTTACAAAGGATCACTTGGCTGAGTCCCAAAGAGTGTCTTCTGTGTGGGACCCTGCAGCTGTTCACAGAGTGTATCGAGACGCCAAAGAGCTGGCTTCCTCAGCTGTGCAGGGGAGACATGCTTCTGAGAAGCTGCCAGGGGACTGGCGCAGCTCTTCTCCAAGGATGCCTGGTCCTACTCCATTGTGGGGGCTTGTTTCCCTCAGGAAATGCTGCCATTTCTAAGAAACAACACGGGAGAAGGGTTTCTAAACTTTTTAAAACAGGCGTATTACCCAGCTTAGGAAGAAGAAATAGGCAGAGTAATTGATTTAGTACCCAGAGGACAACCTAAGTCATTACAATTCAATCCAGCAAACATTTATTGAACACCTCAGGCAAGTCACTTAAACTCTCTGAGCCTCAGTTTCCTTACTTGAAAAGTTCTTTCCTCAGAGGTTATTATGAGATTAAATGAGTGTAAATTAAATGAAGAATGAGTGTAAAGTATTTAGCATAGAGCACTTCACACATCTCCCTTTTACTTGGCATTATTTTTATTATCATCACTGATTCTATATATTAAATATCACTATGTGTCATTTGAAAAAGATAATTAGATTTCTTCTTAGAAATAGTATCTCTTTTGCATTTTTATGATTATAAATATCTTCCATGATGCCTTCATGTTATTTTTTACAAATTCAAGAATTGTCCAAAATCAGTCTTACAAAATCACATATACTCTAAAATCTCATAAAAATATGGGCTTTTGTTATATGTTATATGTAGGATTTTATATAGGATTACATTTATAATCTAATGAGTAAGAAGTATAACTATATTTAATCAGATCTAGCTAAATGCCATACTACTCTCTAAATTGTTGTACATTTCAGGGTACAATGAGAACCCCCAGAAAAATCAAAACAGGACCAAAATAGAATGCGAGATTCAAAAGTAATATACTATATATATGAATGAAAAAACAGATGATTTTATTCAAAACTATAGTAAGTCAAAGTCAATGAATTGTCAAAGAGAAATTGCAGCCCATAGAGTTAAACAGGCATGGAAGATTTTATATAAGACTATTGCAATAGGGGATCGAGACTATTGCAGTACCAGGGAAACATGGAACTCAACTCCAGAGAAATAAAAAGCAGAAGGGTTTTTAAGCACTGAGGTGAACTACTGGAAAATTACTGGAGGAGGTTGGTGGGAGGCTGGTCAGTGTTGTCAGGCCATTTCTGTTTGCTAATTGATGCTTATTGAATTGACATTAGGCTCCTGCTCTTAGAGAATAGGAGACAAGGCCCCTATCTTTTTGTTGATTCCTTTTAAAGGGATGGCTCATGTCATTGAGAAAGATATTCTTGGATTGCAAAACTGACAAAAGGCTAGGAGAAGTTTTATACCTCGAACGGATAGAGAAAGAACTTGTAATCACAAGTTTTCTAAAGTAAATGCTCTTAAAAGGGAGTTCAGGGAATAATAAGAAAGCTTTCTAAAGTTTAGTCAAGCTGAGGGGAACATTAAATTCATCTTGGCCAACACCCTCCCATGAAACTCGGTCAGCTCTGTTCTCCAGAATTGTCTTAATGCAGTGAACAGGGGTCAAAGCATGTTAGCAAAAGGATATTGTTTTTTTTCTCTATGCCTACTGATCATGCCACTAGGGAAAAGAATGTGACAGATAAATGTATTGGTAGAAGTGACTAGTTGGAGTATCTCAATATTCACCAGATTTATCTTAATTTATTCTAGAAATTAATCTATTTTTTCTTCTGCCAGAACATTTCCTTATTACAAATGAATTATCAGTATGTTAGAGAGGCACACTTGGAGTTGATATAAAACAAGGCGAAGTACAGCATAAAATGCTTAAGAATTGAAAATCCATTGCTGATTTTTATGAGTTCCATGTTTCCATGTAAATGGGAATAAGTTCAGAAAGGAAATAAGTTCTCACTGTCTCAAAATATGTGAAGATGTAGCAAATCTTAAAATTTTAGCAGAAGATTTTTGTAATTTTTTATAATTAATGGAAATTTGCATGGGGCACATAGATCTCAAAGGCACTTTGTAGAGTTCGACCCCGAGAGTTATCCCAATTAAGGCTGAACAGATTCTACTGAAGCCTGGAAAAGGGAAAAGGCCAATTGCAAAGTGCTCTAATTTGTTTCTAAATGGCTTTGCAAAACACTCAAGAAAAGTCACTTTCATTGGACCTTTGGCATGATGCTGCTATTGTTTCAGATTCAGACAGCTAAAGAAATCAACAGTAACACAGTGATCTTGAAAGAGGCAAAAGCTGACGAAAGGAAAGTGAATAATTCACATCCAGCTGAGAACGAAAATAGTCTGAAGCCACAGCTAACTAAACCACGTGCTCTTTTTCCAGTGTTGGTAACCATGGTCAATAACTAGTCACAGCTAAGAAAGCAGCATGTACTTTCTCTGAGGTTGGCAACTCCAGTCAATAAAGTATAATTGGAACCTGCCAAGAAGGTAGTGTGTCAAAGGTGTATTTAAGCAGAAGCTTAGATGTTGAACTGTTTGTATAAAAATTGAGCACATAGTCTAATTATAAGTTTAAGAACTTTAAAAAGCCTGAACATTGTAAATCTGCCATGTGAGTGACTTACCCTGATAACGGGACAAGTGCATCAATAGAGCTCAGTCAGAACTGAGGAAGAAGTGTCAACGTGACAAAGAAGGGCATTGCTTTTAGTAAGTAATTGGAGGGAAGGTGGAGAGAAATGGCCTGTTTTTAGTTGTAACTACGATTACAGTAATAACTACTGTAATATAATAATTAATATGATTAGTTATCACTAGCTATCCCCTTCGATGAGGATCAGCAAAAGGATTAAAATATCATTTCAGTGTATCTCCTTTAAAGAGACACAAGTGAAAATAAGACTTTTTGTTAAGTCAATAAACAGCAAGGTTATTCTTTTGCTTGTTATGTGTTCAATCTATTACCATGTACCGTCATACAGTCTATTTAATTCAAACTTTTTTGACACTCAAGGAAAGATTATACGACATTAAAAAGAGAATTGAAAAAATATGCGCAAGCCACTTCACTGTTGATTGGATAGGTAGAGTATGGAATAAAATAGGACTGAAGTCAGTACTAAAGATCGTAGACACTTTGGTAATCATAATTATCCCTTCTTGTGACTCCAAATCCAGAGGCTTTAACAAAATCACTGCATGTCTTTCTCTGGCTGTCTCACTTATGAGGCTGAAGAAAAAATGTTAAGTTTGTATATCTGAGCTCTGCCCTGCTCTGGGAATCAAAAGATTTCCCTTGGTGGGTGTGTCATTCAAAGAATACATTTTATTACTAGTAGTGCAAATCAAGGATACAGACTTGATTAATGGACTAGTTTGTTCAGTAGGATAAATGAAGTAGTGCCTAGGATCACTTTTGTCCACATAACTTAGCAGGTAAAATTGCATTAATCATTCCAGCATTTCCATAGAGTAATCTCAAATTTTCCTCCATGTCATCTTGCTGATAGATTGGGCCCTCGTCTGTAGTGAATGCTGCTTTGGAGAGGAGATTTTTACTTATAGCATAGATAAATTTAACATGCATTATTACAGAAAAGACCAAAAAATTGTTTGCACATTTTGGTCTTATTTGCATCTCAATTCATGTCAGATAATTAGAGGAATAATCACATGGGATACTAGGTAATATGTTTACAAGGTCTGCTTTGCTGTATTGTAGCCCAGCCAGGCTCCACTCCAACCCCTCCACCCCCGTTTCCATTTTTGGTAAATTGGCAAACAGCACTTAGAATATATTGGAGCATGTAGACATTTCAACTGAACTGAATTCTTTTTTTAAACCTTAAGATGATCAAATGACTGATTTTTTAATACTTTTGTTTTCAAAATTATATACTGCGCTTCCTCCTACCGGATTTATCAAGTTAGTCAAGTTTTACATGAAAACTCTTTATGCATATTTTGACTTTTTACTATGTCACTATGTAAAATGCAAGAACTAGAAGAATCAGAGTCGAGCTAAGGTTTCATACAATGCATGGTGACCTGTAGCCCTTTAAATATGAATGGGCATTAGGAACACGTGAACTAATATCTCCTTGCGCTTAATTAGAAGGTAGAGTTGAATTGGGATTGAAGGAGGTATGGGAAGTGAATTTAGAATTCCAAGAGGATGAAATTGATTCTTAAGATTGCTCTCTATACATGGCTCATTCTTCACCTCATTTACATAGTCTAGAATGAGGTCCCAGTTAGCATTCATTTTAATATGTCAACATTGGCACAACAGTTTACCAAGGCCATTTCAGGTTTTTATGATATTCCATGTTGGGGAGTTCTGTGATGACCTGCATAAAATAGCAGCCCCTTTGAAATCCAGACTTTCCTTGGCTTCTGGACTCACTGTTCAGTCTAATTATTTGTCCAAGTCAGCAAACCCCTCTTCACTTTACAAGGTCTAGTACAGAATCCCTATGCGTGGGTTCTTTGCAAGGTTAGAAGCTTGGATGTAGTAAAGCTATATGGAGAGAAAATAAATCAGGAGACATGGGCTCTTTTCAGTTGTGCAACTAACTAATCAGTCACAAGACATAAACAAGTCACTTCAGTTCCCAGAACTCAGTTTCCCCACCTGGCATTCCCCTGATTCTGTACTTTTTACATTATTCCTCTATTCTCAAATGTTAGCCAAAATAGGAAGTCACAAAAACAAGCCCTCAGAAGATTAGACTGGTTTATTATTTTACTCTCATCATGTTCTTTCCAGCTTATCTGTGTCTGCCTCTCCTGGTATCATTTTCTGAAGGAAAACTACATATCCTCTTAAAATAAACATTTTCTAAGGGCATGATTTATTTCTGATAAGTGTCTAAATTAGATCAGTTATTTTTTCAATAACCTTCAATACTCTCTGCCTTAAAAAACAAAAGAGAAAGAAATATTGTGCTGAGCTCTTTGATTTAGAAATGCAAATGATATTGAAATTCCTCCTTTCCTAAGGGTAAAAAAGGCTATTAACCACCCACTTGTTTATTGGCTCTACTTAATAGCTACAGTAAATGAACATGACAGATAGCACCAAATTTCAGTGTTCTAACATTCTTATATAGACAAAGCTGGCACATTAAACCAGAATCCCCATTAAACTAACCCAGGTTACTCACATACTCCTCAAAAGCAAAAATGTGTTTAAGTGTATTCTTTCGGTGCTGACACTGAAGTGGGTCAAAACATGGAGATTTATTCTAGGCTCCACCATTTACTAGATGCATGGCATTAGACAAGATATTTGGCCTTTCTCACTTCAATTCCAGAGACGAAATGGGGATCTTAAGAGGTAATTTCAAGTTTTGAATGAGGTCATATATATTGGATTATTTGGAGAACTGCAAAGTCCTGTGTAAAGAAATATCACTGTTTTTGTTTATGTCAGCAATTTGACTTATTTATTACTCATATTGGTATGAGAAATTTTCATTCTCATGTCTTCCATTTTCTGGAAAAATAAATAAACAAAATATCCTCCTCAAATCTGAATTCCTTCTCCTAGTCACTATGCTATTTCTCTCCTTAAGAATCAATTTTTGAAGGAATAGTCTTCAATTATTAACTTAAAATTCTCCAAAATGGCTTCCTAAGCCCTAGGTCCAGTCACTTCCTTTTCAGTTCCCCAAATCAACCTTAGCATTTGCCATGCATGACCACACCATTCTTCAAGTTCCTCCTTTGGCTTTCGTAATACTGAAACTGTGAACTTGAATCATTCATTCATTTATTCATTCATACAAATACCCATCCAGTGATTCAACAAGTATTTACCTTCACTGTGATTAGACACTGTTTCAAGGCACTAGAGATACAGCAGTGAACAGTGAATCCCTGCCTCCATGGAGTTTACATTCCGTGGAGACAGACAATAAACACAGAGATATTTACAGCAATTCCCCAAGTAGTATCTTTGCATACTACCCACGTCTAACACAGTGTTGCTGTTGCTGACCACAGAGAGAATTTGGAAGGTAATACGGAGAGAAGTAGAAGATACTCAACTGCCCTTAGTCCTTCATTTTGAGTCTTACTAGTCCCCCCTCTGTTTCTACTCCCCTTAAATGGGCATTATGTGATTGGTCGCCGTGACCCTTTTCTCCCTTCAAGTTTTCTTAGTTTTTTGTTTTTGTTTTTAATTTGTAAAACAATTTCCATTGCTACATTAGATCTTTATGACCTGTTAGCGTGTTTCAGTCCTTTGAGAAGCTGGACTTGTAGCTCATTGAGAGTACTAATCTCATTTTCATTTATGGAGTCCGCTCATGATAAATGATGTCAATAACTTATGCATAAGGTTTTTTTTAAATGTTTGAAATGTTTAAAATGACATTTTTTTTTCTCTAAATGTGCATCTGGCTTACATTTGTTAAAGAAAAGGTTTAAATACTGTAGACTAAAAGTAACTTCTCAAAAAAAGAGAAAGAAAAAAATTTATCGAAAATATCACCCCAAAAACAGAGCATCTATTTTTATTGCTCTGGGCTCAATTTATATCTTTGTCCACATACATTCCAAAATGTATCAATATTTTTCTATCATCCGGTAAATAACAGCATCCAATTTCCTGCATCTCTGTTCCACTGTCCACATTGTAACAAGAATTGTCTTTCCAAACAGCCCACCTCATATCTCCCACACTCACAGCCACACTGAAGCTCTCAGCAACTTTGACCCTGAGATCACACAGAAAATGGTATCTGTCCCTTCAGGGAACGATCAAAACCAGAATTAGAGGTGCAGATCCAGTGTAATTGTCTTCACAGTTTTTGTTTGTGGTCTCCTGAAAATCATTTTGAAAAATCTATATATGCTCAGGAAACTTTTTGAGTTATCTAAAATGTTTATTATAGTTTAAATAATTGCAAAGGATATAATTTCTGCTACACTGTAAACATTGACAGTTAAGACAAAGCATGACATTACTCTTTTAAACATGTTCAGTGAAATAAAAATCTAAATATCTCAGCAATGTGTAATCCATTAGGATCTGTTTAAAAAGACATGAACAAGTTTTTCTTCAACAGTTGTTTTTCTTTTTCCTGACCTCCTATTATCATTCTAATCCCCTCATAGAAATTTATGCTAATATAATATATATTTATATCTTGAACAATTTAATAACAACTCCACCATTTCTGTGACAAATGCATGTATGTAAAGTGAAATTAACCTTTTAAAAAATTTCCATGACCACAAGGGTCTAAGTGCTAACATTTTCTTCTGTATTGAATTAGCATTACAATTACCATCGGTACTAAATTGATCAAAACTACACATATATCTTATATTCATTGATAATTAAAGTTTTAAGATAAAGTTTTGTTGTAGATTTTTTCCTTAATAAAGTGGTGGGATCCCTGCCTCTACATCAGTTCATAAGTCTTTGGATGAATTCTTTCTTATATAGAGAATAGTTCTGCATCAGTTCCACTCCTTTTTATTGTTACAGAGTATGTATTGAGAAACATTATTCAAATGAATGGTTAGCTAGGAATAAAAGGAATGTTGTTAGTCAAAGTCACTCAATTCTTTGAAATTATTCCAAGCTATAGGCCAAAAATAACATAGTAGCTATCTTCAGAACCGACTTTTAATAATCTAGCAGCTGACAGTTTGACTAAGTCCTCTTTCAGTTTTGTTGAAAGCAAAATATTAAAAATGATCTGCTTTGTAAAGGATGACTGTAAGGGACCTGGACACTATAATAATTTGCTTCTCTAGATGAATAATATTTTCAATTGTTCCTAGCATCCCACCCCAATTTCTGACCCCCAGGTACTTACATTGTGGTCCTGTGCAATATAACATTTAGGCATGGATGAGAAGAATGTGTTTGTGACTTGTGGGAAGTAGATGGTGAAAGAGATGGCCTTGCCAGTAGGCTCGGTTTTGGCAGGTCTATTTCAGGAAAGAATTTGTCTAGAGGCTGAAGATGTGGAAATGGATTCACACAAAACCATCTCTGCTCAGCTGTCTCTCAGGAAGGCCTCATGTATCTTATTTAAGGCCTGGAGGATTGGAGACCAAAAACTGTATCTCTGTATCTAGAAACTCAGTGGTGGCCTGAGGTCTGCCGTCGGCGAGCAGAGAATGGACGTGGGACTCAGGAAGGCTGTCCTGAGAGTCATGTATGTTCAGCTGATGGAGAAGTTTACCATTTTTCTAGTCGAAGTCGACATGACATTGATAGCTAAACTTTAGCACCTGTGACACACCTATACTCGGCCAAGAACGTGAGTTCAGTTGACATTGCTATTAGAGTTGTTACATATTTTGATAGAAATTTCAGAAGAAATAAAGCTCTATAGATTATAGGGCTCTAAATTCATTTTCCCTGTAGGACAATAAACAGGCAGCATTTGAATCATTTAAAATAACTTCATAGCCTGCAAAAACAAACCAAAATTGAAGGTAAAATAATCTATGCATAGTATAAGAGCAAATGTGTTTTCAGTTACTCAAACATATTATGCTAACATGACTCTTCCGATGAAATCTGGGAGAAAGAAAAAGTTTAAAAAGTGAATGCCAATGAATATTTAGAAAAGAAATCTTAAAACTTCCTTCAAGAAGGACTTGAAAAGATTTAATTTTTCTTCCTAGGTGCAATAGGTACATTTAATATTCCTCTACTTTAGATGGAGATTAACATTAGAAGGGCAAGGGTAATGAAAATGCCGACAAAAAAAATTATAAAATCCAGTTTTACCCATACTTAAGTTTTTCCCTATTAACAAAGTAGGATGCCTCCAGAAACTGAATTAATTCTTTAAAGTTGTAAAAGTTTAATATATGGTCCTAAAAGATACTCTGTATGCAAATGCTTAATTACCAATAGACTCTCCATAGGTAGTTTTGGGGATCACCCTTTACTCATTAGCACTTCCACAGCAATATGGAATAAGCTAATGAATTTTGTTGTTAGATTTTTATATATTTAGAATAACACGTGAACTATGTAATAATATTTAAACACAGCAAACTCCTTGGGAACATTCATAAATTATATTTTTTAATCATCTATAGAATTTAGGATAATGTGAGATAGATATATCCTTTAGAGCTCAATAAAATTGTGCTTAATATTTTAATTTCAGCTTTGACCTAAAACTTAATTGGTGGTTTTATATAATTCTTTTTAAATATAGGAATTAACAGTGGATGACATTCCTGGAATTTGCACTGTGAGTTGAAATAACATGAGTCTAATAGGAGTTTTCATAAGAAAATGGTATTATGGGGCTTTTCCCCCAACAAGGGCTCAGTGGCTACCATAGAAAGGAATGTAAACATCATATCCTAACCACCCACATGTGTTACTAAAGTTTTCCCAGTGTTTATAAAATCACCAATTGAGCAATCACATAAAATTATGTTTGTTGATAAATTATCATGATGTTCAATGAAGCACTATTTTAGTTCTTCAGAATACCTTCCTTTTTACTAACACCTGTCAGAAAGGACAGCCACATCAGGGCCATGGAATGGGGAGGGCTTCTTTGGGGGAAAAAATTGCTGGATGAGATGTCTGGGAAAAACTTACTTTTTCTTACATTTCATCATTCTTATGAAGTAATCACTTTAAAGTAATATTGCTTATTTCCTTTTAAAAAAATTTTATTTGAGTATAGTTGACACACAATGTTACATTAGTTTCAGGTGTACAACACAGCAATTCAACTTCTCTATATATTCTGCTGTGCTCACTGCCAGTGGAACTGTCATCTGTCACCATACAACGCTCTTACAATATCATTGACTATATTCCCTATGCTGTGCCTTCCATCCCTGTGGCTTATTCATTCCATAACTGGAAGCCTTTACCTCCCACTCCCCTTAACCCACTTTGCCCATCACCCCCTTCCTCTGGCAACATCAGTTTGTTCTCTGTATTTATAGGTCTGATTCTGCTTTTTGTTTGTTTATTCATCTGTTTTGTTTTTTAGATTCCACATGAGTGAAATCATATGGTATTTGTCTTTCTCTGACTTATTTCACCCTCTAGACAGATACCCTCTAGATTCATCCATGTTGTCTCAAATGGCACAATCTCATCCTTTTTTATGGCTGCATGATATTGCTTATTTCTGTATCAAATATGCCATAACTTACACATTGGTTTCATCCTTCATAGTAAACCTCTTCTGAGACTGAAGAATTATTCAGGTAGCCCTGGATTATTTGGGGGAACAACCTTTTAAGCTGCCTTGACACAAGAAGATTAGAAACATTATTTTTATATCACTCTTCTACAAATTCTCCCATAATTCATTTCATGGACTTTTGATTTTGTTGGTATATTTTTCTCTCCCTCACACATCCCCAGAACACTTGGGAATATCAGAAGTCCTGAAAGGCACAGTGTGCCCTGTAATCCTGTAGACTCTTATCAAGTTGTCCTTATAAGATGTTTACATAAGATAAAAATAACAAAAACATTAAATCAGTGAATAGTACAAGATCACTGAATTCCCCATGCTCCTGATATTTCATTTTATGCTTCTCCTGTTCTCCTGGGAGTTTCTCATGATTAACCTCCCACTGGCCTTTCTTAGGTGAAATCAGGTTCTTCACTAGTGCTGTGTTTCTTGACCAGTCATTTGAACCCCAGGTATTTCTCACCTGCTCTCTCCCTCAGCTATGGATCTTGCTCCCTGGTAAATTTGAAATCCATTCATTTTCATTATAGCACCTCAAGCAGTTTCAGCACATGGTGATGCTTGTTAAATATTTATTGCATGAACTTAAGAATGAATTCATTCATAGCCTTCCATTCCATTAATATTGAAAGAAGAGGGAAGAAAAACCTTTCCTTGGTACACTACAATTATTTTTCAGTCTCAAAAACCATCTTAGCTTTTTTTTTTTTTTTTTGCCTTCTTCTTCTTCTTCTTCTTCTTCTTCTTCTTCTTCTTCTTCTTCT
>NW_022589708.1:15794942-16111745 GCF_004348235.1 Phoca vitulina | reverse complement strand
TTCTTCTTCTTCTTCTTCTTCTTCTTCTTCTTCTTCTTCTTCTTCTTTCTTCCTCTTCCTCTTCCTCTCCTCCTTCTCCTTCACCTTCTTCATCTTCTCCTCCTCCTCATTACTATTTGGAAGTGTAGAGTCACCATTGGCTTCTTTTGGAGGATCTCTTCCTAACCAGTTTCCCCCCATGTCCACAGAAATTTCCAAATTTAATACTCTCTTCTTTGCTAATGACAGTCCATGGCTCAATTGTCAGCCAACGTATTAGAGCATAGCCAAACTAGTGTTCTAGATTTGCCCCGAAACTTTTCTTCCTCCTTAGGACTTTTTCTGAAAAGGTCCATGTTGGTACTTTGCAGGATGAAGTAATGAATGGGAATTTTCCATGGAAATACTCTGGTGCTTTGAGCCACAGGGATTCTCATGTAGGGTTCATCAGGAACTAGAATAACTAATGTGAATCTCTGTGTGTGCTCACAACGACATTATCCATAAACTAGATGACATCAGTGCTACCAGCAGGAAGGCATATCACTATTCATGGGGAACTGTTGAGTGAGAGATAGATAAGATTAACACAAATTTCATATCCATGTGTTTTGCATCAAAAATTACCAAAACACAATATGGTGTTTGTCTATTTTCCTGTATCCATCAGACATATTTTAATATTATTCCCCTCCCACCATATGCCAGCTCTTTGCACTAGGAGTTTAAAGTTATCATGTTCATTAGAGAATGAGTGATTTGGTTTTACACTCTTGAAAATGCCACATCCCCCTACTTTCAGGGCAGATTGTGTGTATTCCAGAGCAGAAACATTACAAATATGTTAGTTCCACTGTACAGAGGCTTGGAATTCATAGCTTTTACCAAAATGGATTCTCACATCAATGACTCATATTTAAAGTCACTGCTAAAATGTTTCTTCCAAATGAAGTAATATTTAAACTATAATTTCTAACTGAGGAAGGCAGCTATTCCCTGATGAGACATTTAGGGATCTTATTTTACATTCTGCATTCCCATTTGAAGATTTACATTTGGGTAAAGTTTAGAATGTCAAGCAGACTGCACAAATAAAAGGCAATATCGCCAAGAACTCATGATGATAGAGCAAGGTAAAATTAAAATGATACTGTGTTTTATTGGGTAAACACATCAGAAAGCCCTCTGAAATATGTATTTAACTAGTAGGAAGAGCTGTTTTATTCTAATGGATGAAAAATATCCAGTCTCTGTGTGTGTGTGTGTGTGTGTGTGTATGTGTGTGTGTGTGTGTGTGTGTGTGTTTGTAATTTATTTAAATGCTATTTGGAACTATTCCAAAATGAATAATAACATTCATTTACTAACTTCTGTGGCAGTTTTATTTATGTTTTGAAGAATAAAATTAAATATAGGAACTGGATCTAGGTAACACTGAATTTGTGACATAATCTGACAAGCACTAATGGGGCTGCCAAGAACTGACATAGACCTTAACTCACCTTACTTCCCATGTCCTGATTTTAAGTGTACACAGCATCGATGTTACTTAGACTTGGCTTTGAAAGTTCTGCAGCTCCGGCTATTAGGTATGCAAATTAGGTCTGTTCCTTTTCTCCCAGACCCAACAAGCTCAATCATTTTATGGTTTGCAAATGCTTCATAAGCCTCATGCTTTTTCTAGGGGGGTTTCTAGCTAATAAGTAAATTACATTTTTAAAAATAGGCTGAATTTTTATCATGATGGCACTACAAACATTTGTCATCCATATAGGGAGTATTTTTCCTTCAGGCTCTGATTTGCAATTCATGATTGCTTCCTGTCTTATCCTTGTTCACTCTCGATGGCATGAGACAGAAGATAGTTTTAGAGCATATACATTTTAATCAACATTCAAACTGAATTAGATGACCTAAAGGTTTTCTCTTTGTGTACACGGTAATTCATTCCACCAAACCACCATTGAGTAACAGTTGAAATAATAGGTGACTTTCTCAAAAGAAAGTGTTAAAATATCATTAAAGTCATGCACATCAAACTAATTTTGGTATAATGTAATTTGAGCTTAACATTATTTAAACAATTTTTATATAACCACATGCCTAAATAAAGCCCTGGTTAGGTGACAAAGACAGTAATTCCTCCGTACAACTTACAAATATGGTAGTAGGAAATTATTTGTTAAAGGCACTTCTCTCTCTGTCTCAAACAGCTTTACTGAGATAGAATTTATATACCATAAAGTTCACTGGTAAATATAAATGGTATTTAAAGTGCAAATGTCAATGGTATTTAGTATACTTACAGTATTGGGCAATGATTAATGTTTCTGTAATTGTAGAACATTTTCAACACACAAAAAGAAAACTTGTACCTATCAGCCCCAACTTATGTTTCTTCCACTCTCTTACCCCAGCCCCTGACAACCATGGATGTGTCTATTCTGGACATTTTGTATATGCATGGAATCACACAATACATGGTCTTCTGTGACTGGTTTAACGTTCTTTCAAAGTTCATCAATGATGCAGCATCTCAGAATTTCATTCCTTTTAATTGCTGAATAATATTTCACTGAATGGATATACCACATTTTGTTTATCCATTCATCAATTGATGGAAATTTGGATTGATTCCAGGTTTTGGCTATGATGCTTTTATAAGCATTATACAAATTTTTGTATGGTGTATATTTTCATTTCTCTTGGGTACATAACTAGGAGTAGAATTGCTGAATCATATGGTAGTTTTGTTTCCACAGTGGCTGCCATTGTACATTCCCATCAGCTGTGTATGAGAGTTCCAATTTCTCCACATCCACATCAATGTTCTTTATTATCTCTCTCTTTTATTGTAGCCATCCTAGCGGTGTGAGTGATATCTCAATTTGATTTTCATTCTCTAGTGACCAACAATGTTGAGCATCTTTTCATGAGCTGCTTAGCCATTTTATATCTTCTTTGGAGAAATGTCTATTTAAGTCCTTTGCCTATTTTATAATTGGGTTGCTTGTCTTTTTTTGCTGAGCTTTAGGAATTCTGTATATATTCGAAATATAAGACCCTTATCAGATATATAATTTACAGACATTTTCTTCCATTTGTTAGGTTGCCGTTTCACTTTCTTGGTAATGTCCTTTGATGCACAAAAGCTATTAATTTTGATGAAGCCCAATTGATTTTTTTTTTCTTTTGGAGTCATATCTAAGAATCCATTGCCAAATCCATGGTCATTAAGATTTACCCTATATAGTTTTTTTCCAAGAGTTTTATTGATTTTGCTCATATTTAGGTTATTTATCCATTTTGAGAAATTTTGGTGCATGGTCTGAGGTCAGGTCCAACTTCACTATTTTTCATGAGGATATCCAGTTGTTCCAATATGATTTGTTGAAGACACTATTCTTACCCCATTAAATAATCTTCACACCCTTGTAAAAATCAATTGGCCATAAATGTGTATGTTTATTTCTGATCTTTCAACTCTATTTTACTGATTTAAATGTCTATCCTTATTCCAGTACCACAGCATTGATGATGATGGTGGTGATGATGATGATGGTGCTGGTGATGATGATGATGATGATGATGATGATAACTGTGAGAAAACACATATCTTCCTTCTTAACAAATTGTTAAATATTCCATACATATTGCTAACTATATGCACATAGTTGTACAGAAGATCTCTAGAACTTTTTCATCTTGCATGACTGAAACTCTATATCCATTGAATAGAAATTCCCCATTTCCCTCTCCCTCACAGCCCCAGCAAACACCATTTTGCTTTCTGCTGCTATGAGTTTGACTACTTTAGGTACCCCATATAAGTAGAATCATGCAGTATTTGTCCTTCTGTGACTGGCTTATTTCACTTAGTATAATGTTCTCAAGGTTTATCCATGTTGTTGCATATTGCAGGATTTCCTTCTTTTTTAAGGATGAATAATATTCCATTGTATGTACATACCTCATTTTCTTTAGCCGCTCATCAGTCAATGAACATTAGAAATAACCTCTTGGTTATTGTGATAATGCTGCAATGAACATGGGAGTACAAATATCTCTTCCAGAACCTGTTTCCAGCTTTTTTTGAAGAAATACCTAGAAGTGAGATTGAGGGACAGTACCACTGAGTTTTGATTACTTTAGCTTTACAGCAAGCTGTAGTACATTTTGAAATCAGGAAATGGGATTGCTCCAAATTTGTTATTTTTCAAAATCGTTTTGACTATTTGGGTCCCTTGCAATTCCATATGAATTTGAGGATTGTCTTTTACATTTCCTCAAGGAAAAACTGTTAGAATTTTGATAAGGTTTGCAATGAATCTATAAATTACTTTGAGTAGTACTGCTATCTTAACAATATTAAGTCTTCCAATACACAAATGCAGGATATCTTTCCATTGATTTAGGTCTTCTTTAATTTCTTTCAACAATGCTTAATAGTTTTCAGTGTAAAATTCTATCACCTTTTTGGTTAAATTTTATTCCTAAGTATTTTATTCTTTTAGATACTGTTGTAAATGAAATTGGTATCTTAATTTCCTTTTTTAGTTTGTTTATTGCTAGTGTTAGAAACTCATTGGATGTTAGAAACTGGAGAATGGCATGGACTCTTGCTTAAAAACACATTTTTAATTTATTCTGGTTAAATAGTTTACTTTCATTAACTTGTTTGTCTTTTGGGAGAAGTCAAATAGGTTTATTTGATTATTTCGGCTGTCTGATTTCCATAGAAACAAGCATTCACTAGGTATATACTCATTGTGTATAAATATAGATTTATAACTTTCACATGTTTTCTTGTTTTCTAAAAATATTTTAAGTGACAGAGTTATTTTACATTGGCTACTACTAGAAATTACTAACATGAGCATCAATGCATGAATGTTGGTCCAGTTACAAAAAAGTCTTACGTATATTAAAGACCTGAAATGAATTGCTACTGTATGAGTAAGGGTGTGCCATGCCACAAATCACATTTAGAAAATGTAAGAATTACTTGCTATAACATCCTGATACAGGTGAGGAGCCAGGTAGATAAGTCTTAGTCCTCTCTCCCCATACTGCTTTACTAAGGGTTCTTTTTGTATTTCTTGTCATGTTTCAATGTATCTTGCTTTAACCTTTTAGAAAAGAAATACAAACAACAACAGAAAAGCACAAGGTTGCAAACTAAGAACTCAATATTTTTATGTTATTTTTCTGTTATTTTACAAGAAAACTTAGTTATAAATTATATGATTACTAAAACTTGTCAATTATAATACCAACTGTACAATGATTATTAATGTCATTATATACAAACAGCTTCAAAAGAAGTTAACAGAAAGACTAACTACCCAAGATGCAAGGAATTGACCCATCAATTGCACTCTTGAGCATTTATCCCAGAGAAACAGAAACTTACATTCTTGCGAACACCCGTGCATGAATGCTCATAGAAACTTTATTTCTAATAGCCAACTACTGGAACAACCCAGATATCGTCAGTGAATGAAGAGTTGTACAAATCCTGTTATAGCCAAACAAAGGAATATAACTCAGCAATAAAAAGGAATGAGGTATTAATAATTAATTAATAATGAGGAACAACTTGGATGGACCTCAAAGGCATTATGCTCAGTTTAAAAAAAAAAAAAAAGTAAAGCTCAAAAGGTCAAAAGGTGACAGCTATGCGATTCCATTCATATAACATTTTTGAAATGATATAATTATAGAGATGGAAAATAGATTATTGCCAGGTGACAGGAACCAGGGTAGCACAGGAGGTAGCACAAAGGAGTTCTTTTGTGGTGATGAAAGGTTCTCTATGTTGGTCCTGGTATTATGACACAAGTCTGTATGTGGAACAAAATTGTACAGATGTGTACACACACAAATGAATGCAGGTTGAAAAAATCATGAAAACTGAATAAGGGCTATAGACTAGTTCATGGCAACATACCAAGGTCAGTTTCCTTGTTTTGATACTGTACCATGGCTATTTTTTTAAAAGATCTATTTATTTATTTTAGAGAGAGAGCAATAGCAGGGGGAGGGGCAGAGAGATAGAAAGAGACAGAGAGAATCTTAAATAGAGACCACAGTGAGTGTGGAGCCTGACGCAGGTCTCGATCCCACGACCCTGAGATCACAGACCTGAGCCAAAATCCAGAGTCAGATGCTTAACCAGCTGAGCCACCCAGGTGCCCCATACCACAGCTGTTTGAAATGTCACCATCAAGTGACATTGGTGAGTGAAGGGTACCCAGGACTCTACTATTTTTGCAGCATCTCATGCGTCTATATTGATTTCAAAATAAAAAGATTTTTTTAAATCACTATAGCACAATTATAAAACACTATTAAATATTTAAAAATGGAAATATCCCTCACACAACTGGCATTTAAAGCAACCTTCTTTTCAGAGGCTTACTTCTAAGTCTTCAGTTTGAAGTGATGATTTTTTTTATTTTAATTCACACATGCAGTTATGTCAATTCAACAAATATGGGTCTGTGAACATGAAAGCTTAAACTTTGATCCTCCACACTCCATTTTCTTCTTCTTCAAATGCCCTTTATTTGTCCAGGAGGGATGTCATTTCCAAAGGTACTGAGAGAGCCACATTTAACTTGAACAACATTGTTCTTTTGGGTTATTAAGGATGTTCAATTTTCTCTGTTGGTTGCTACCCTGATTTGGAGACTCTTCTAAAATGTCAGACTGAGAAAACTGTACTGGTTCCAACACAATTTAAAACAAAACAAAACAAAAAGGCCTTGGAATTAATGCAATCAATAATTACCTTTGAAAACAAACTTAAAAGGTAACAGTTGAATGCTAAGATGTATAAATCTATCTGTCTTTCTTTCTTTGAATATCAATGTGGCCAAGAAATTGAGAAACACAATAGAGAGTTCAATTCAAAAGCACTTATTGACTACCTCAATCATAATCACAATGCCTTTTAAGGATCTGCATGTTTTGCGGAGCAGTGCAGGTTATAATGATGACAGAGTCCACACTGCCTAAGAGATCCCTAGTATTGACAAATACTCCCGATTTATGCTGGCATACTGAGGGAGAAGAAGCAAAGCACTGGTCATACCAATAGCCAGAAAACCAAAAATCCAACAGAGTTAAAGGAAGAAATTGCTTAGCCAGCTCGGCTGAAAATAGGGTTGGTCTCTGGAGAAAGGCATCAGGGTCAGGACAAAAGTCACAAATCTACGGAAAACAAAATCCTACAGACACAAATTTGTAGGAATGCCACCATATCAAATAAGTAAAACGCACAAGAATTTGAAATTCCACATAAATCCTGTATGGAGAATACAGATTTTTTTTCCTCTATTTTCCGTGAATGACTTGGGATACAAGTGGATAAAAGAAAGTTTTAAGATACTATTGCTCTGGTGTGGATAAAATTTGGCATTTTCACAAAATAGCTTATCCGGAGGAGATGATACCGTGACACAAATGTGTGCTCAAGTTAAAAGCCACCAGATTCCTCAATTTTGTTCTTATGTTTTTTGTTTTGTTTTGTTCTGTTGTTGGAAAATAAGTTGTAAAATTAATGGATACTAAACCATTCTCTAAATACCTTTGTAAAGTAAGGCCAATTATATTTTACTACACTTTTTGATTTGGAGTACTTAATATGCTAACTTTCTATTGTTGATCATGTTAATTCTATCTTATTAAAGCCAACATTAAACTACAAGGAAAAGTAAAAATCAAAAGGATATTACTTTGAATGCATAAAAAGTAAGGTGATTAATGGATAGATTGAAGGATGGGCAGATATATGAAAAAGCAAGTATAGGAAAATGTTAAATGATAATCTAGGAGTGAGGCTATGGGTATATATTATAACAGTCTTTCAACTTTTCTGTATGTTTGAAAACTTCTTACAATTTTGGAAATAAAATCAAAAGAACAACCAGAATTTTCAGTGCCTAAATAAATAAATAAATAGCCTTGTTTTCTGAAACAATGTATTAAGGGCTTAGTCAGTGTACATCATTAAAGTAAGAGAATGTTACAAAAAACAAAGCCTTGCATTAAAAACCTCAAAGGTGTTGAAAGACAATTACCATACAATTTCACTCATAAGGGGAATCTAAAAAAACAAGTGAATAAGCAAACAAAAAGCAAAATCAGACCTCTAAATAGAACAAACTGATGGTTGCCAGAAGGAAAGGAGTGATGGACAAAGTGGGTGAAGGGGAATGGGAGATATAGGCTTCCAGTTATCGAATGAATAAGCTACAGAGATGGAAGGTACAGCATAGGGAATATAGTCAGTAGTATTGTAATAGTGTTGTATGGGGACAGATGGTAGCTACATTAGTGGTGACTGCAGCATAAGGTGTAGAGAAGTTGAATCACTATGTTGAAACTAATGTAAATTGTGTATCAACTATACTCAAGTTAAAAAGCTAAAAACAAATTCACATGTGGGTTCTAGGTAAAGAATAAAATGACAGAGATTGGCTCTAGTAGTGGAAAGTACCTATTTATGCAGAACTACCTTTCATCATCTCACCTTTACATTGATGTTATGCTTCATCAGTATCGACATGTTCTTGACATGGAAATGCTCCCTGCGTGCCCAGGTCGGTCTGATAAGACTGTGACTCTCCGACACATCCAAATGATACAAGTTAGGCTTGTTCTCAGATCTGGAACACAAGAACAGCAACATATGGTTACTTGACTAAGACACCAAAATTACATGGCACTAACCAGATAAATACAATAGTAATTTTGTGTCTAGTCATAAAAAGAACTTTCTGTATTTTCTTCCATTGTTGGTCCATGCTGTTTTAAATACTCTTTCCTCTTGAAGTCAAATTAGAATTTTCAATGAGTCCAAAAAAGATTTTATTGGCTTAGAATTGATTAACTTAGAAGCACCTCAGCTTTTCTTATTCAAGGCAAATGCCACTTCATTGTCGGTTGATTAGTAGCTCCTGTGAAGTACTACAAGGATTTCTCCTTACATTCAACCCTGGGTCCATTTTCCACAAAGTTCCCAGACCTGCAAAGCTTCAAATGCCTGAAGACATTCTCTCGGCAGTTCCCATTGCTTGTAAGCAGGCCTGGGTCTTAGAAATGCCAGACAAGTTGATATTGATCCTTTTTAATAAGTTACGTACAAAGGAAGTAGATCTGCCAGCCTCGTTTAGAAACAGGGTCAAATAACCAGTTGGAAAACTTTCGAAAGGTGTCACATCAAACTTTAATCATGCCTACATTTTTATGAAGCTTTTAACTTTGCAAATTGCTTTCACGTGCATTATCTCATTTCACGTGCTACGGCACTGCAACAGCGTCCAGGTTTTAGGGCTGGGTTACAATGACACAGATATCAACATGTGGACGGGGACATCTCACGAAAATTGATTATTGCCATGTCGACCTGCCTGGCATGGAGATCGAGTATGACAAAGGGTTAAGATCCTAATAGCTGCTTTGCTCCGCGGCTGCTGGCGTTTCTCAGAGCCATTTCTCCTTTTTCTTTTTCAAGGAGAAAATGGGTTACATCTTTTGTCTCCCTCCCGCCCTTCTTATTTCTGATTTTCTTTTTCTTCTCAATCGATCGGCAGGTCAGCCCGACCCCGGGGTGCATCCGAGCCCTCATGAAGATGCTGTACTGCCCGTACTGCCGAGGTCTTCCCACCGTGAGACCTTGCAAGAACTACTGCCTCAACGTCATGAAGGGCTGCCTGGCCAACCAGGCTGATCTGGACACCGAATGGAATCTGTTCATAGGTAAGGGGCGTCGCCACGGAGCCGTGACGTCATTGCGGTGACGTAGATCTCCAACGGAGCTGTGGGCCGGGTGGGCGGCTCCGACGTCGTGATGACGTACGGAGCCCGCGAGGATTACATGCAGCACCGGGAAACAGCTTTTAGCAAAGTGTTAACATCATTTTGCATTTTTTTCTTCTTTTTCTAAATCTAAAATAATAACAATAAGAAGAAGAAATCCTGGTATGTTGTGAAGGACGGTCCTGTACTGAATTCGCTGATCTCTCTGACAAAGTGAAAAGTACTCTTGTTGACTTTCTGGGAGCTCCTGTGGAAAGGGACAAGTTAGGGGAAGAAAACAAAGATCTCATTAAAAATAAATCCACAGCACTGGCTCTTATTTGTATTACCTCAACGTAGTCACAGATATTAGTAAACCACCCCTTCCTTAAACGTCCATGATGAAACTAGCTCAATATTTTTGCTAAAATATGCAAAATTTCTTCCTCATTCTGTGGAGAAGAATGCTTCCGGCGCCCTAGCGCCGAACAGCCTTGCTGTCTTTGGAAGGTAGGAGGAGAGAGGGTGGGGAAGATGCAGCGAAGGTCTGGGGAGTCAAGGCTCTCATCTTGAGTTGCAGAAATCGCTCAGGGAGTCGCACTACCAAAAGATATTTCCCAAATTGCTATCCAAGGATAAAAGGACACATTTTACAGGCAGGCTGCTCCCAGGAAAATACACAGGCCTTGAAAGAGTGTGTGTTCTCCCCCTCTGTCAAATGGCCTTCAAATAAAAGTACTTTCAATTGCATTTACTGCTATTGCGTGGTGACAGGCAGAGTGGCGCGGAGGCTTCCGTCAGCCGCATCATTTATGCAAACCTCCAAACCAGAAGGCACGCCTAACGCCTTCTGACATCTAAGATTCCCGTGGGAGGGGAAAAAAGATCTAGGATGTGTTGGAACGGAGCGAAACCTAAGCCCCTTGGACAAAGATGTGCTTAGGTTACAAGCCTTCGGCTTTGCCTCTGTCACCCACCAGCTAACATGCTATTATGCTTAGGAACGCCAAAGAAAATGGTTTTGAAGTTTTAAAAAAAGATTTGAGAGTGGGTAGATTCAAATGGAACTCATCGAACAAAACCCCAGAAATCATTTCAGAGAGAATGAATTGAAATGTTGTTCTCTCTCCCTGTAGTGGGAGTATAAAATCTGTTTGCATGATCTTGGGTTACTTTATTTGAAAAATGAGGAAGTGTTTTAAAAAGTTAATCATTAAGGTACCCTTCTAACTCAAACATGATATGATTCTTTGTTAAGATTTTGGACGGGAGTATGAATTAAAAGAAAAAATAAGAATAACTTGATCTTCTAGAACATATATTTAGATTAATTTTGGCAAAGACACTCTATCCAAATAATGCTAATCAAAAAGTACTCTCATCAAGAAACCTAAAAATATTTGCATATTTTAAAACCAGATTAAACCTCATAGCATTCCACTTTGAGTCATACAGATTATTCATACTTTTTGGTTGAAACTACCCGAATTTATAGCACAGTTAAATTGTCTTTGCTCAGCCTGCACCTTATTGATGAAAGCGGGCGTGTGGATTTTGTTACTTAGAGCAGGACATGATTAAGAATGAGATTATAGGCTTTTAACTTATAAGAGCAATGGTGACTACCTTATTGGCTTTTTCTCCTCAGTGCTGGTTGTCTATTTTAACATAAAACAAATCTTTATACTTTCTATCAATTGGGTTTCCTGGTTGCCAATTAGATGTGAAGTTGAATGTCTGGAAAACCATTTGATTTAAAAACTAAAATTTGAACCCACCGTGTGTTGGATGTACTTTAATGAAAAGGGAACGTGGTGGTTAGCCCTCCCTTAATATATCTCATACCCTTTCTCATGTTTTTTTATTAGTCTTAGATATCAGTGAGAAAAATCCTACTTCTTTCTTCTGGTTCTGCTATGGCGCTGAGAAATGACCACCAACATAGACTTTTGGAGCAAAATATGTTCTTGCTAATACTTGTCCCGAAGTGAAGTGACATAAATCAGTCAAATGTGCCAACTCTGTTTTCCACACATATGCATTCAAGATGACAGGGCTCCAGGGTTCATGAAGGCAGCAGGGAAGACCAGTGAGCAAATCAGTAACCCAACAGTAATTATATATAAAGCCCTCTCTCTGGTTGGCATCTGCAGCCCATCACTCTTGGGCTTCTCCATCTTTTCATCAACCCCTTTCCCTCCTGTTGCTGAGTCAAATACGCCATCTCTGTCTGCTACATTCATGTCCCAGCTTATACATTTTTATGGTGTTTTTTTTTGATTATGTGCTCATCAAAAATGTTAATAGTGGCATGCAATCAACAGTCAATAAAAGCAAGAATCGAACTGGTGGCACATTCTCATGATCTTTACTATGCCACAAATTAATTGCAAATGAGTTGTAATTATTTTGAATTCAGTTGTTGTTGGGTTTGTCAAAAGAAAGGCAACTCATGGACAAAATGAAATGTTTTAAGTGTCCAGCTAAACACCCCAATGGCATTCCATTCTCTTCTGAAGCTCTATAGTTTGTCAATTTTCATTTCTTTGTAATCCTAGAAAACAATCAGGAGTCTACTCGGGATGCATTTCCATAGTTTTCCTTGAGGACGTTTAATTCTGTGCCCTGCACAGAGTGGGTGTTCAAAAAATTTTTATCAACTAACTGTTGTAGGAAAAAGAATTTTAGATAAAGAGCTTTTTTGGTTTTTTTGAAAAATTACTGACAACTTTGAAGAAGTTGCTGCTAGACCCATTTTAGAGAACACAAAAGTCTCAGTTGATTTCTGCCAGAACTGTCAGCTGCTTTCTAGAAGCATGTGGGATTCCCCAGGACTGAGCCCAGCCCAGCCTCAACTTGGGGCACCCAAGCGGCTGGGCATGCTAGGCCACACCCCTGAGCTAGGTAGGACCCTGGGGACACAAGAGTGGGGATGCAGTCTGCTCTCACTACCAGGCACAATGCAGTAAGAGAACAATGTAGTTTGAGGCATTGACAGGCACTGCTTGGGCGCCTACCCCAGGTGTTGCTGTCAATTTACACTCAGCTGATTCCAGCCTAGACTTTGAATGTTGCCTGAATGCAAAAGCATTTTCTCAGAAAATGTTTATGTAAATTAAAATTTCCTAAAGGGAAACAATTTGTGGGCAGAATTTGTTTTCAGTAACATCCTGCGGTTCTTTTGAGTGTTTGTCATTGATACCAACACTCCACAGATAAGAGCTGTTCTGTTTGACAAGGGGCCATGGTGCAGATTACTCCTAGCTCAGGAGCTCAAAAGTTAAGGCTGAAATTACATTTGTGTAGCTGCAATAAATCTTGCATCTACTTTAAAATCTAGGATGTATGGGACAGCCTCCTCCAAACATCTGGTACCTTCTAAGACTTTATAGACTGTGAGAACCAGAGAGGGGAAAAAAAGGATGTGGAGAGGGAAATGCTGATGAGACCAAAGGCAGGAATTCTGTTTGTTCTGTAATATTTTTTTTCACTAAAATATTAGAGGGTGTTTACTAATGCAAGTGTAAGACTAGCATCGCTATCGTTCCATAAAACTGAGACCTGAAGATGTTTGTGTCCCGACATTGCAGCCTAATATTTTAGGCTATCCCAGTTGGTAAGACTCTAATAATCCTAACCTATTAATTGGCAACTCACTAGGGTAAAAAAAAATTTCCCCTAGGGTAAAAAATATATGTGTCTAGCTTCTTACTCAATTGAGTACGTTTTTTTACCCTAGGGGAACTTAATGCAGTTAAATGAGTTATAATCAACTGTGATTTATCCCTATTTTAGGAAAATAGAAGCACAGGATGCTAAGCATCTACTGAGCAGGGTGACTTAATCTAGACTAGGGTGTCAGGGAAGCCCTACGTTGGTAGATCTAGAAGAGTAAACAAGACTGTACTAAATTAGCATGGTCAGACATAATTGACGCTGGGTAGCTATAACATATAGAATTGCTGCGATACTGTAGAGGCCCAAATATTCATGAGAGCATCAAACATGAGGTCCCGGTGGGCACTACACCTGCGCCTGGCCAAGAGCCCCTGCTCTGGGTATCATCCATTCATCTCCTGAGATTCATGAAGACAACACGTGTTTACCAAGTGCCTGGCGCCGACCCTGTTCTGGTTTCAGCACGAGGGAGAGCGGATGAGGGCCTGCCTGCTGAGAAGAGAGCTCCCTGTATGTTCTCTGTTGAAGTCAATGAACAGCTAGACAGAGAAATGGAAGGGAATGTCGTAAGAGGCTGCTCCATTTTACTTTGTAGGTCTACTCTTTTAATGGAAGTATGACTAATTCAGTAATTTGAAAAACACATATCCCTGTTGTTAATGGACTCACGAGTGCAGGGATGGCAGAAACAAATCAGATAATGAACCTGGTTCCTTCATGGTGATAGCTGCTATCAAGGTGTAAATTAGAGCCAGCCGCCAGCAAGCTGTGGTAGGTCAGTCAGATGACTAGTATCGTGTAATAAATGGCCACTTTGGGGCACAAATGACTTTCTCAGGACCTGAAAGAGTTGTTTGTCCTCAAGGTACTTAGTATATTCACATCTTTGTGTTTGCGCGTGTTGCTAGATAAACATTTAGTGTTCCTAGTAAATAAACTTGAGTTCTCTTTTTCTAAACTACACAGGACTGTGTGATGTTGCATTTCAGCAGGATATAAAATAAACACAAAAAACTATTTCAAACATTTGTATAAGATGCTCATCTTTCAAAGACTCTCTTAAGCATGAAATTCCATAATATAAATCTGATCAATTTTTTAGTTACAAAGAATTCCATAGTAAATATGATATGACTCCACCTGATAGATCCTGAAATGCCATGTTTTAAAAACCTCTAGACCCAAAACATAGAAAATGATTTCCTTTCAACCAAAGACAAAGAAAAATTTAAGAATTATATTTAGCAGCAAGCTTCAAGGTTTCTTAGTCTCCACCTTGTATAGGACACGAGCCTATTCACTAATACAGTCTAGAAACATAACTCTTAAATTGAGGAACAAAAGCCAAAGCAATTATTTTAGAATCTGATCTCACCGTTAGCTATAGAACTTGCTTTTGCCCTTGTGCATTCCTAAAAGCACCAAGAGAGATTAAAAAAAATAAATAAATAAAACACTTTATTTTCTATCAGTTGAAATCTAACCCCACCCATCTCCCTGCCTTCCTTTTATACTCATTGATTCGGTATTTCTCATTTCTCATGGACATTTATCATATGCTGTGTTCTCTCTGTAATGCTAGCAGAATGCACAAGCAGTACTAACTACTCAGGAAAAAAAAAAAAAGAGAGAGAGAGAGAAAAAGAAAGAAAGAAAGAAAAGAAAGAAAGAAAGAAAGAAAGAAAGAAAGAAAGAAAGAAAGAAAGAAAGAAAAAGAAAGAGAAAGAAAACAGTTAGATGGTACCCAGCAGCCTTTCACATTTGCTATCAATTTTCTGTTTAGAGAATGGTTTACTTCTGAACTCTGCATATGTGAAAAGTATTTTTATGTGGTGCAATCGGGTTAATTCCTTAAGGGTGATATAATGTCAGAGGCTGTTCAGCAAACAGAGAAGCAGGCATTTCCTCACCTCTGAACGCTTACTAATGTTCATCTTGTGGCAACAACTCAAGGGATTCATGGGACTGCAATTTCTGTTCTGCATCAGGAAGATTTTCCCAAGGATCAAAGCAGGCAAAGCACATCAATCTTAAAATTATTTGGTGCAAAAGACAAGTAGTCATTCAAAGGTGCATGCATTTCCTTTGCCCGCAGTGCCAACTCTTATACAAACATCCACTCCAGTTCCCACATATTCAACTCCTATTGAGCTTACAATTACTGATGACTGCAAATATGATATTCTGAACTAGACTTTCAAGTTGGAATCCATGGTGCTATCAATGATCACACCAACCAATTGCCTGTACCAAGGCATACCTATTTTTGCAAGTAGAACATTCCTTAGGCTACAAGATGTTCCATTTCTAATAAGAAGTTCATTGAAATACCTCTTGTGCCTTATTAAGCTCTCCAATTTCTATGAGAAACAGCAACAGAAGGATTTAGTTTACCAGGATAAAGCAGAGCCATATCACAAATGATGAGAATTGCCTTTGTATTGGGGATTTTGCTTCTAATTTACACTTCAATTTCAGTGTTTTCTATAGGTAAATGGCTTAATTTATATCCAAAGGACCTTGTTTTTAATGATGGACATCTGATTTTAATGAATTGTGATCATTTTCACTGTTAGGTCTCAACTTTAAGCTAAAACACAGGATGTCTGGCTTTTGGCATGCTGAGAGAAAATATTTGATGATTCCTTAGAATGGAATTAAATGAATTCCCAAAGGCCCAGAAACCCAAGTAAAATTCAAACACTGTGAACATTAGTCTGATGACTTTCTTAGCAGTTTCAATCCCAGGAAATAAAAGTAGCATGAGGTAGAAGAAATTGTTGTGTTGTAGAAACCAGAAAATAAGGAATATAAATAGAGCTAAATAAGTGGATTGTTAAAGAAAGCATTCAACTATGTGGCTATTCACAAATAGCAAACTTATAACAAGTCCCAGGGCTACCATAACCAAAAAGTCTTTCAGACGGTGACTGATCTAATAGAATAAAGGAAAGGGTTACCTTCTGAGGCATTTAGATCACTGTAAAAGTCCTGATTAGCAGCCAAAGTGAAAGTCTTTATTTTAACCCAAATAATAAATCCTGTGTGATGTTGCAATGCTCTACTAAATGTCTTAATAATAGTAGTGTTGGGTGCCTGGGTGGCTCAGTTGGTTAAGCATCTGCCTTTGGCTCAGGTCATGATCCCAGGGTCTTGGGCTCCAGCCCTCCCCATCAGGCTCCTTGCTCAGAAGGGAGTCTGCTTCTCCCTTTCCCTCTGCCCCTCCCTCCGACCCATGCACTCTCTCTTTCTCTCTCAAATAAAAAATAAAACTCTTTAAAATAAAAAAAATAGTAGTGTTAATGAGGGTACTTAGATTTCTTTTCCTGTAAACATACACTTACCTTTATGTATGTATGTATAATTAAATATACATATGTATCTATCTCTCTACAGATAGATAGATCTTCCAATTGCTCTAAAAGCTCCTTTAATTCATGATTGTCTCAGGAGTAGAACTGCTGATCATGTCTTTATGTTTGAGTCATTTTTGAAATTAGTTTTAATTTTCCTCAGGCTTGTTTCTATAACAATTATAGAGACTTTTAGAATCTTATTATCTTCATCTTGTTGTCTTTGTGGCTTGTTTATTATGAACAACCCTCCAAGGAACCAGGAGTGGAAGCCAGGTTAGAAGAGATGGCGCATGAATTATTCTGATGGTTAAAGGCATGTTTTCATTGGTTACTCTAGAGGGGAAATAGATATAAATGTCCTTGGGAGTAATTTAAACTTTGAGAACCTTCATGATATATGAAAACTTTGAGCTTATAATTCATTTAAAAATATCATGCCTACAGATACTTGGTAAGGTAGCCAGGAGAGAATTTAAATTAAAATAGAACATGAAATATTCCTTGTCCTTCAAATAACAGCTTATATATAAATCCCACATAAAAAAAGATATGCCCTCAATTTTTTTCTTTGCATGGATTTAAATAATTTGCTACACTAAGAATGTTCTTTATTATAACCTCTGAAAAAGTGAAAATTACAAAAAGAAATGAAAACAAGTCATTGAATATATGACATTACACCAAAAAGCGATGCATCTCTATGCATCACATTTTTATTCTTTAAGGTTCGGGATCTTTTAGAAAAATAACACTGATAATTAAATGTCAAAAAAGTCAGTCAGTATTCACTACTAAAATCTCAATGCTTAGGAGATGAACCAAAATAATGAGAGGCCTAAGAATATTGTTGAATGGCCATGAATAAATTAGTGGATGTGAGAGACCTTGGGATGTAACAAGGATCGCTGGAGCTGATGTGGTTTTCAGATTGACTCAATCAGAAACTGACCCTGCCCTATCTCAGCCCTACATCTATCTCTCTGGTAGTTTCCCATGAGCTTGAAGTCTTTCCTCCCAGGGAAGCAGGACCATGTTCCATAAGAGAATTTATTGACTTCAAGAGGAAGAGTACTCTCAAAATCTACAGCCATCAACTGCTGGTGAAGGCTGTTTGGAGCCCTTGATATTATCACTTGTTCATGTGCCTCCAAGGTTTTCCAAATTCAATGTCCTTGATTATTGTTAGATTAATTCCTTGTTTTTAAAATAGTTTAGTGTTCCAAACTACTCAGTATTAAGTGTTCCAAACTCTTCTGTGTTGACATAGTCATAGAAACATATTCCATAGTCCAAAATCTATGGGTAATACCCAACCAGAGGGGAGAACTGAAATTGTCAATAGTCCTAAGAATGTTAGGAATAATTCTACAAATACCAATACTCAGTGCATTTTGAGGGTATGGATCATGCATAGAAGCTGACTTCTAGAAGGTAATTCCATAAAGCGAAATACACATGTTCCTTCATTAATCAGCCTTGTAGTATTTTTTATTGAATCACTGTGTCTATTGAATAATAAAGTATTTGGCAAGTTCTTGGTGACCGAATTTAATATGTGCCTAATACTGCCTTTATCAGTTGAAGATCCAGATATGTATTTCCCAAGGCTGTCCATGAAAGAATGTTTAAATGTGTCTTGCTACTCAATTACAATCATAGTATCCAAATTCTAAAACTATGAGAGAGTTGTAAGAAACTTTATTCTCTATGGTTCTGAGTTCCATCTGGAGAACATTATTATATCCATAGCAATAATAGCTAACAGTGATTTGACACTTGCTTTACACCAGGTAGTACTGTAATCACTTTACACTTTTAATCCTTAAAACAATCCTGTGAAGTAGTTAATATTATGATTCCCATTGTACAGATGGGAAAACTGAGACCAGATAAATTAAGTGACATGTCCAAGGTCATACAACTTGTAAATTGCAATGCCAGGATTTGGCTTTAGAGCCCAGATTCTTAACCATGAACAAATTAATTCCTACTAAGTGTTTAGGAAGTAACCCTTAGTCTCTGGCTACAGAGGTTGATGGAGTATGTTGGGAGAAATAGAGTATTGCCAGCACTATCTAATAGAATCTTCTGTAACGATGGAAATGTTCTGTGTCTGTATTGTCCAAGATAGTCGCACTAGCCACATGTGGCTATTGAGCACTTGAAATATATCTAGTGAGACTAAAAAACTGAGTTTTTATTTTATTTAATTTTAAGTAATCTAAATTTAGTCACATGTGGCTATTGAGCATCTAATATATGGCTAGTATTTCTGAGAAGCTAAATTTTTCATTTATTTTTAGTTAATTTACATTTTAATCACTATATATGACTAGCAGCTACTGTGTTGGATACTGTAGGTTTAGACCATTAAAACACCTAGAATGTCCATGATGTGGCTCAGCATCTGAGTATGTCTGATTATCTTCAAAAGTTATTTAATAGACACCTTTCTCGTGCTTAGATCTAGACTATGCATATGGTAGACATAAAAGAAATAAAAACTGTACCGCCTGATCCTTGGAAATTATAATTTTCCAAACAGACAAAATGTATATTTTCAAAGTGGGAGTTTGGTTAAGAGAAGACAACATAGTTAAGAGCAGTAGTTCTTGAATCGCTGCATGAGTTCAAATTCTGACTTCACCATTTATTTTTTTTTATTTAAAATCTTTTAGCCAACATATAGTACATCATTAGTTTTTGATGTAGTGCTCAATGATTCATCAGTTGCATATAACACCAGTGCTCATCCCATCACGTGCCCTCCTTAATGCCCATCACCCAGTTACCCCATCCCCCCATCCATCTCCCTTTCAGCAACCCTCAGTTTGTTACCATTTATTACCTGTTTGTTACTTGGGGAACATTATTAACCTTCATAAATCTCACTTTTCTCATCAATAAACTAGCGATAATAGTACCCATCTCTTAGCATTGTATGGATTAAACTAGGTAATGCATGTAAATCTGAGGGGTTGAGTTGTGTCCACAGAGATAGCACTGAAGGAGAAGCACCATGGTTCCCTATTCAGGTGAATAACCCGTGAAGGTATGAAGAAAATAGAAAGTAGAAAGCAGGGGCTCCTGGGTGGCTCAGTCAGTTAAGCATCCGACTCTTGGTTTCAGCTCAGGTCATGATCTCAGGACCCTGAGATCAAGCCCCGCATCGGGCTCTGTGCTCAGCACGAAGTCTGCTCTTCCCCCTGCTCATTCTCTCTCTCTCTCTCTCTCTCATAAATAAATAAATAAAATCTTTAAAAAATAGTAAAGAAAGTAGAAAGCAACAGCGTAGGCAAAGAGATGGGAGAACATCAGGTACCAGAAACATAGAAAAGAGAACAAGGGTGGGCTGAAAACCACAGGAAAATGGTCAGAAGAGAGGTAATCAGTAAGAAATGAAGGTACAAGATTAAAGGAAGTGCATTTCATCAAGCTAGCTTCTTCTTTTCCCTGCTCTGGATTTGCCTAAATTCCTAGGAGATGGGATTTATCCCAGTAGAGATGAACTCGCCCTTGCTCAAGTGAATAAGCACTTGGTGGGACCAGGTTGGGAAAACAGTAGTATGTAAGTTAGAATAAGCATGATGTGCTCAGGAAACCAAACTGAAAAAAAGTACTTGCTGGTGTGTCCTGGGAGGAAAGATTGGTTGGGATTGGACTGCTTAAACTTTGAAAGAGAGGTCAAATAGTTGACTTTCTCTTGTCTTGTAGGCACTGACTAGTCACAGGTATCATCTCATTCAGAGATGAGCAGGATATAAGTAGCAATGTGGCAGCCAAGTAAAGGATGGATTCTAGTGGTAGAGTGACTAGTGGTAGAGACTGGAGGGGTTATCTCAGCATGGAAGGAGAAAAGAAGGAGAAAGGAAGGCAGCACTCACGGCAGAGTTGGAAATAAAAATTTATAGGACTTCATGCCTCAGTATTGGTGACTAGGTGTAGAGGGCAAGAAAAGAAACACATCAGATAAGACTGAGATAAGCACACGCAAGAAAGATGGTACTGTCAGCAAATACAGAAGCTAGTCTGGGGTATGGCAAACATCGATTTCTTCAGTCTGTTTACGGTTTGCTGGATTTGAGAAACAGTGGTACCAAAAAATGGGACTATCCAATTGGATGCTGAAAAGAGTAGTGTTCTGGAGTAGTGTTCACAAAACAGGAGCATCGGGATGCCAAGAAACACTGGAAGGTTTCCACAGCCCAAACGGTCCTGTGGCCAACATCCCTAATCAACTCCAACAGATTGTGCCCCAGATTCTCTCTCCTGGGTACCACGCGGGTGCCTGCATGTTCCTTCCCTGTGAAATTCTACTGCATTCACCTCTAAATGTTAAATATTTAACAGCCTGCTCATCAATATGTATTCTCTGAATGAGCCTCTATCTATAATCCCCAACCTCTGTAATTAAGCGTAGTTAGAATGTCAACTGTACAAATATGAGAATGCTTAACATAATGATTCAGCAGAGACAGGCCCAGATTGCTCCCCCAAATATATTTTCTCAAGATTCAGGAACCCCTGGATGGTCATATTTATCATGCACATCGACATTTTATAATTGCAGTCAATCCAAGAGGAAATTTATTTTCTATTGGCTTTGGCTTTTGCAATCCTCAATGCATGAAATCCAGGATTACTATGTTTCTGGCCACTGCCAAGTTCTGGATTTCAAGTTGAGGCATGAAATTTGTTAATTTTATTAAAAAACTTGCCCCAGGGTATTCATTTTCTTCACTGGCAAGAATACCATGTATCAGGAAGCAGCCCCTGACTTCTTTGCCTGCCTTGTAGCACAATTGTCTCCAATGAAAACTTCACATGTGAGGATCTTTGTAATCCCTTCATTGGTATCTGAACATGGAGTCCACCCCCCAAGGAGCAAGACAAACATACACGACACAGCTTTTGCAATGCAACATTGCAAGAAGCAGTGAGACTTTTTTTTCGAATCCCATATTGCCGAGTTACTGATTTAAGAATGCCCTAGAGTATAAATTATTTCTCTAAACCTCTATGGTGACTTTTGTCAAATGCCTTCTGCTTAGCCCATTAAAGGTGAAAACCATGAGATATTATTTGATTTATAACCCAAGAAAATGCCCTAAAACCACCTGTCCCTCTTTGGAAAGCTGCCAGAACAAAGTGAGAGGAAAGGTCGAGCCTGAGAACAATAATTTGAGGTTGCTGCATGTGGCTCCGATCAAAGGTTGAGCCTATGGGCTGCATTCAGGCTTCCAGTCTCTTCAGGAGGATTTACATTTATTTTTCTTAACCCACATGGGAGTCCTGGGTTTTGAGATCAACATTTCAAATAGTTTAATAGTGGCCATGCAACATTTTAAAAATAAAATCTGACAGTGAATTGTGTTGAATAGTTATTGCATTTCCTTTGAATTCCATTTGGAGAAGTTAGTTTCAGGATACATTTAATTTCCATGTGGAATTGGTAGATATTAAATTCCATTTCTCCTGAATGCCTCAGGATTTTTAAAAAATCGCTTTAATTCTGTTGTGCTATGCATCGATTCCTATCCATTTGATCTGTGATCACTGGGCATCAGATTGCTTGTGTTCATCACACACTTGTTAAATCAACCTTTAAGATGTAAGACAAGAAAAGTTTAATTTAAAGTTGCACCCAGGCATTTTTTTAAGATGCAGAAGTTAATAGTTTGGAAATGCAAAATGATAAAGAATAAGCCTCAATTGACAAGTTGATTAAAAGATAAAAATCAAATTCTTTAATCAGAAATTTCTGACCTGGCTGAGAAAGAGCCACTTGAGAGCTAGTTTAGCTAGGTGCCCGTGATCCTCTCTGATAAATCTGTGTCCATTTATACAGAAAAATCACAGTAATCTGTCCTAATTGAGAGAATAAGGACGCCAACATCAAATTATTGACTGCTGGAAGGCATTCGGAGACTTATTTTAACATTTAGGTTTGACTTTTTATTGAGTACCTACTGTCTGCCAGGTAATATCATATATGGTATTTTTATGCATTAAGAAATAAGAATGAGTTGTGATTAGTATGTCATTTTTGCTTACAGTGTTCCTCTATTTCATTTAAATATCTTAAGATCCTCCCAAACATACACAATCTTTTTGTTGATCATTTGAAGAGACATTTTTAGCCAAACCCTTACCTGAATGAATAAAATTTCAAATTAGAGGATACTTAACCAGGGCTTTAATATATATGCATTAAACTTGACAGACAGGTTTTGTATCCAAAGGACTATGATAAAGAAATAGCATTATAAACAGTTAATCTCCAATCTTGATTTGCTTGAAATCAAATTGCATTTTAATGCTTATTTGAAATAATTTTGACTTACATAGAAAAGTTGCAAAAATAGTACAGAATTCACATACACTACCCTGTACGCAGTTTATCCTAATGTTAACAACATACATACATAAGCATAATACAACATTCAAAACCAGGAAATTAACATTGATACAATGTTATTAACTAGAGTACAGGCCTTATTCTAATTTTGCTAGTTTATCATTTTCATATTTCAGGATCCAATCCAGGATCCCACATGCATTTATATATTTTATCTCTTAGTCTCCTTCAATCTGTGACAGTTTCTCAATTTACCTTATCTTTTATGACCTTTATACTCTTGATGAGGACTAGTCAGTCATTCTGCAGAATATTTTTCAATTTGAAAAACATTCTCTCATGATTAGATCAAGGTTATGCATTGGGCAAGAATGTTACAGAAATGATGTTGTGTCCTTCTTATATATCATATTGGAGTGTACATTGCAGTATCTGCTGGATTTTTCCACTGTGAAGTTACTAATTTTTTCCTTCTATCGATAATACATATTTCAGAGGAGACACTTGAAGTCTATGATAATATCCTGCTTTTCCTCACACTTTTCGCCACCGATGTGACTTTCACATCCTTAAGAGGGTCTTGCTTGCAGTATTACTGTAGCATTTGCAAAATGACAATTTTGTATTTCTCTTTTTCCCTCTGTATGTATTAATGGGAATCTTTCCAAAAATTGGACTTTTTTTTCCTCTCCCAACTACTTATTTATTCAATTATTTATTTATATCAGTATGAACTCATGGATATTTATTTTATTTATGGGTAAAGCCAATAATATTATTTTCTGTGTTGCTCAAATTGTTCCAGTTTGTATATTGGGATCACCTTACAGTTAGATCCTGTATTGTTCTGACGTGCTCCCCATTCTTTTTTGAGCATTTCTTTTTTTTTTTTTTTTTGCCATCACAAGTTATCCCATAATGTTACCTTATTTTCCTTATTCCAGTCCTGGAATCAATCTTTTCTCCAAGGAGCACTCGTTCTTTTTATTGAAGGACGATATTAGAAACCAAGATCTGGACACTGGATGTGCACATTGCTCCTGGAGTGTCACTGCTGTTAAAGCCTTTCTGGGGCACCTGGGTGGTTCAGTTGCTTGGGGCTCTGACTCAGTATCAGCTTGGGTCGTGATCTCAGGGTGGTGGGATCAAGCCCTGCATCGGGCTCTGCCCTCAGCACGGAGTCTGCTTGTCCCTCTCCTCCCTCTCTCTCTCTCAATCTCTCTCTCTGTCTCTCTTTCTCTGTTTCTCTCTCACACATGAATGGGTAAATAAAATCTTTTACAAAAATAAAAAATAAACCCTTTCCGTGTGCAGAGCTAGGAGATATATACATACATACATATACATATATATATATATATATATATATATATATATATATATATATTCTATTCCACACATATGCATTTTTGCCTATGTTTATTTATTTTCTATGTTTATTTATTTGTCTATCTCTCCATCTCCCCACCAACAATGGATATATATATACTGGAGTTCATACTGATTCCCGTTCAACACTACAAAGTTCATTCTAGCGTCTTTCTTTCTTTGTAACTTCTGTCTCCATCAGTGAGAAACCTGGCTTTCATGATCTTCAATATGTCAACGTATTTGCCCAACCCGAGTATATACCTAAGTTAGAGTTCCTAACTCATAACCCTTTAGGAAACTTATCTACCAGCTAGAGTATAGTATTTGTATACAGTTCTTTTTGTCTTTACAGGATCCAGTCAAAATGCAGTTTTTCAAAGTTATATCAATTATTTTCTTCTCTGTCTTCCTGAAAGTGATCCTATTATTTATTGGTCACAGAATGAGGTTTGTTACAGTTTGTATTTCATGTATTTTCTCCTACATCATTTCTTTCAATTATTTCATTATTTGGGGGTAGAATGTGAAACCTTTCTGTAGTTCTAAGTCCCAAAACTATATACAAAATTTATATTCTGAAAAGTGTCTATACTAACCCAGGACCACCCTCCACCCTTCCTTCTTCCCATCCCATTCCCACCCACCATTTGTAGGTTGATCAATCCACTTGATTTCTGGTTTATCTTTTCTGTGCATCTTTTGCATGAATGAGCCGATAACTGTGTGTTTTCTTATATCTCCTTTTTTCTTACATGAAGGGTGGCATACTACGCTCTTTCACACATGCTATTTTTACATAATTGTGGAAATCATTCCAGATCAGTCTGTAGAGATCATCCTCCTTTTCTGCAGCTGCATAGCCCTCCTTTGTCTGGAAGAACCTTTTGCTATTGCAAATGATGCTACAATGATTAACTTAGTGCATATCTATTTTTGGAGGTGTATTTTCTGGGCAGATTCCTAGAAATGGGATTGTGAGTCAAAATGTAAGTGCATATGTGGTTTAATTACGTATTGTCCATTTTCCTCCTGGAGGTCTGTTTGTACCAATTTGCATTCCCACCTGCCACTAGTGTAAATGTTTCTTTCCCTATAGCCTTAGCAACAGAATGTGTTGTCATACTTTTTTATTTTTGTCAGTCTGATAGATAAGAAATTCTATCAAATTATTTTTTACTATCAAATTATTTTTTAATTTTTTCTCTTATCATTATGATATTGTTTAACAGGATAAATTAACAACTTTTTTCACTCATCATGAGTATCACATGAGAGTTTTTTGTTTACTGGTGTATTCTTATCAAGAAAACTCAAAAAACATCCTAATAGGTGAGATATGAGTGAGAGATATGTTAATTGATGAATAAGTAGAGCAGATTTATTCTTTAATACTTTTTTTTAATGTTAGGAAAACATTTTTATTGTTCCCTGAACTCTCATAATGTATCTGGACTTCATCACAAATGATTTCCTGTAGTAGAATTCTAAGAAATAAGTATGAACATATGAAGAGGGCTGTAATTACTGCAATTATGGAAAAGTAATTTACTGGCTTTATAAATTCAACAGATTTCAAATAGAGTGGATAGGCCATAAAAAGCAAGCAGGATATTGAAAATAAATATTTTGGGAGCTAGGAAATTGCTGGTTAAATGCACATACCAAATGTAAATGCTTTGTTAACATTTATATAATTTAGTTTCTTAAAACTAAAAACCATCAGGTTTTTTTTTATCTAAAAAAATCAAATAGATGCTAAGATGATCAAGTGTTTGCAGACATCATTCTCCCTCTTGTCTATCTGGTAGATATGAGACACCTAAAAAAAAGTTTCATTTTGTGATAATTGGGTTAAAATTAAGCAAAAAAACAAAAACAAAAAAATGAACAAAACTAGCAGAATTCTTCTTAAAGTTAGAAATGTTAGAGCCCATTTGGGAAAGAATTATTGTGGAATATGGTAAAAATATTTAAAAGCGGTAGGGAGCAGAATAGAGGGGAAAGGTCATAGACCTTCCTTCAAGAGAGACCTCAAGGGAACCCCTACTTGGCCACTTTTTAGTTGCATAGTAACCTGCAGCCACCTGCATTCACAGGGTCTTATACTAAAACAAGGTGGTTTTCCAAGAAAATAGCCCTATCATGAAATATGCCCTCTACAATCACTGTGCTCCCATCCATTCAAGCAAAACCTCTAGTAGTAGGCCCCGTAAGTTTCAGAAGAGGCTGTCTTATTCTTTCTCTGTCAAATAAATAAATAAAATCTTTATTAAAAACAAAGCAAAACAAAAAAACAGTAAGTTCTTTTGCATTTTTTTTTTAATTCACCGAAACAGTTCCAAAAGAGAGGTGAAATTATTGTCCCCATTTTAGAGAGCAGGAAAGTGAGCGTCAGAGAGCACAAGGTCATGCTGCCATTAAGTGGTGAAGCCGGGGTTCCATGCCAGATTTGTCCAAAGCAAAGCCCATGTTTTAACCTGCAGGCTACAATTTCCCTCCACCCAGCTCTATACTCCACCCAGAGGGCTGCCAAAGAAAATAGATATGCTGTGAACCACAGACCTAGCATAACTGATCCCCATGTCCCATCCATGGCAATAACAGGGAACTCACTTTTTTTTTGGTTCTTGGTCAAAAAATAACATTTCTAAATTGTTGCACACAGCTCACTCATTTATTCATCTTGAATAAGATGTTTTTCTGAATTCTAACACTGAATCCTGGGCCATATTTCTTTGAATGTTTATAGAATTGTTTTTACAAAATGATATTCTGTACCCTTACTGGCCATCTACAGTGAGGTCTTACAAGAATCGTCTGAGTTGAGCTCACCATTGAACTTCCTATGGAGATGCCCTGGAGAAAGCACTCCACTATATCATACAGGATCCCCTTGAACTGACTCGGAACAGAGTCAAGAAAAAAGCTAGTTCCCAAGCAACCAGTTTGATTTAATATCATGGAAGTATCGTGAACAGAAATGTTTCCCAGATTCATTTGACCCGTTGACTGTCAGAAGGCAGCCCACTGTTATTCCATATAACATGAAACTTTTATTATTGTACCTTCTCCCTGGAGTCCTCTCATTTTTCACTTTTTTTGAATTTCTCCTTTATTTATGTTCTTTTCCTGTGTGTCTGTGTCTATATGCCACGTAAGTTCAGTTTTCAATGAAGTTAAATTTAAATAAACTTGCTCTACATGTCCCTGGGCAAATTACTTAAGATTTCTGATTCTTAGTCTCATTCGTTATAAGGTGCTTGCCTTTCTTAGTTGTTAGAACTAAAAGTAGTGTGTGTAAAATATGTAACATAATACAACTTTGAGATAAATAGGAATTACGCATGCTGAGAAGTTTAAGGATTGTACTTGTTAAAAACAAGTTTAAAGGTAAGAAAGGAACTTAAAATCTGTAGTAATAAGGGAGATAATATAATTCTTAATTATATTATCAGTAATTTGATATTAATTTGATAATACTATTATATCATCGATTTGAATACTATTAATGATTGCAGAAGTCTAATTAGGAGCTTGAGTACTAGTTCCTATATTTCTGACTACCCAATAGGTCCACCTTAGTATGCCATTGAATATTTTTCAAATGTAGTGTTATTCTTGGAAAATGATAAGGGATAATAAAATGAGGAAACAGCACTAAGAATTGCTAAAAACCACAAATTGCCAAACGACAAATCAGCAATTAAATATTACCAAAATATTTGAGTACATTGCTCTTCCCAGTGCTCTGAGTTATGGGTGAATGGAATACAGCAGGATCTCTGCTTATTAATCCACTCTAGTTTGTTGAATGCACTGAGTATAGAATAGTTTACCACCTCAAATCAGTGACACCCTCTTCCCTTTCTATTCAGTATCCTTCTGTCTTCTTTCCCAGGAAGAGACAAGAACATGATTAAAGCAGGATCCCCTGGTCTTCTTTCACCTGCAAAACCAAAAAGTAGTGTGGAAGAGAAAAATTATATAAAAAACATCGAGGATCTTAATGATTCCTCTAAAGCAAATAATATACAATATGCTTAGGAATAATTTGAGTTGAGAAATTCCAATTTAAATTTGCAAATATTGCTGGACACATGCCAATGTAGTAACTATAAATACTCATTATAATAATAAAAAAAAAATCTGTTTTGCAAGGTGTGAATGGCCTTTGCCAAACTATTTAATCAATGTTATTTGAAAGGCTCTTTAAATTATCGTACCAGATGTCAGTAAAATATAAACCCTGCATTTGTATGGAACATTTTGTTAACTGACATTTCTTCACTGAATTCTCAAATCCAGAGAGTAACCGAGCTTCTGAGTTTTCATGTTTGGCCAAATCACAGCATCTGACTCCAAATTCACAATTGATAGATAATCCCCAAATTTAGTTAAAGCATTTTTTAAATAAATATTTATTTACAGATTTATTTCAAACACAAAAGGAAGTAACACTGCTGAGAAAATTTCAAGCTTTATCTCTGGAAAAGTGGGGAATTTGGAGGTTTTTTGGGTTTTTTTGTTGTTGTTGTTTGTTTTTTGGTTAGACTTGCCCATAAGAAAAGAAGAAAGGTACAAGAGCTGTGGAAAAAGAGACTATTAATGAGTACAGAAAGGAAAAGGTGAGGAGCCTTCCATACTTTTAGGCCTAAGAATGTGCAAAGGGCCTGTGGCCAGAAAACAGATAGTATTGAGTGCAAGAATGAAGGGTTATAAATATATTTTTGCAGTCATGGGAAGAGCTGTAAGAATGAAATGGTGGTGTCAAAAATGGCAGTTGATTAAGAAATGGCATTGATTTTTCCATAGAACTAGAGGCACAGAAATTAGAAACCAGGATAAATGATGTTAGTGTTGGGTGACACAGGAAAAGCCTGACTTGCAAGTCAAAAGGAAGAAAGGAAATACGTTTAGGATGAGCAGTGAGTGCCTTTTGCTTCCTCTCTGAGGAATATTAACCCTTCAGCTTCCAAATTAATCATTAATTTATTAAAGCTTCTTTAGCCATTTCCTCTATGCCTGGCACTAGGCTAGATGCTGTTAGATGCTGTGGGACCAAGAAAAAAAAGAAAAAAAGGAAAGAAAAAGAAATCCTAGTATCAGAGCTCTGTGGGCAGCTGGATAAACAGTGCCAACCAAGGTGTCTCCCAGGTGGATGTATCTGAGTCGGCAGCAGGTTGTAAGGGTGGGCAGATGACAACAGGGAGAAGGTGGTGAGTGTGTCTTTAAAATACCTCTGACTTGTCCCCTGCTGCTGTCACCTTCTGACCCTGGGCCCCACTGCCCTTACTTTGCTTCTTATTCTGTATTCATCCAGGCATACTTCTGGGTGATATTTCTCCTGCGTCTTGTGTTCTCTGCTCCTGTTTGGCCATTATGTCATATGCATCTACGTACGGATATACATGGAATGTGTCAGCACCGTGGTCTCCCCCAGATGACCCTAGTAGAGTGCTCTCCACATTATGGACTGATGAATTCATAATTATGAGCAATAATTTACTGATTTAAAAGGGTCTTGTATGGATTGAGGAAATCAAAGATACCTGTGATAACGACCCACAATTTGCATATGACACCTGGGTTCTGGCCCAGCAAACAAGGCTGTGGGACCCACTGAGCTCTTTTCCACACACAGGCCTCCTCACTATTGCTCAAGCCCTCCCGGCATGGTCTCACCGAGGGCCCTTGCACCCTCTCCCTACGTTGCTCTTCCCACAGATTTCCACACGGGAGCTTCCCTCACTCTATTGAGGTTTCCACTCCAAATTTACCTTCTCGGTGAGGCTTTCCCTTCTTATTGGCTTAAAATGGTAACCATTCTCCCTGCCAACCATTCCTATTCTGCTTCTCTCCTTAATTTATTAGCATATTGTACCGATCCATTTGGGTATTTGGGATCCATTTCACCAATGAGGGCACTGGGTCTGTTTCGTTTTGCTCTATCCCCAGTTCCATTCCCAGCAACAATTCCTAGTATTCAGTAGGTGCTGAATAGTTGTTAAATTAATTATGAATAACAGAGTGCTGTTAGCTTCTGCTTTCTCCTCCATATTGTGGATTTAATAACACTTGACCTACCTACATCACAATTATTGATAATCAGATGAAATTATAGATGCATATGTGAAAACTCTATGGTGCTTTTTCATAATAGTAGCAGTATTATCATTATCTTCAACATCACTATAACTTTCTAATCTCATTGATGTCCTATGAGGTTTCTAGCTGTTTAGCTGGCATAGCATGTTGTTCTAGAAGACACCACCATCACATTATGAGGCTGTCACTAGCAAAAGCTAATCTGTTAAGGAGGCGAGGTAGTGTGCACCAACCGGCAATCACTGTGAGACCCAGACTGCTGGGTTGCCGCCTGGAACCAAGGCCAAACACCCAAGACGGCCTTCAGGAAGCGATGATTGTTCTACTCTCCTCATCCCCTCAGGGAGACAGGCCAGGAAGAACCAGTGGCAATTTGCAACCAACACCACAAATGTCATTCATAACCTGGCTAGTAGTTTTGTAAATACATCCACCAAGTCACACACTGAGCCCAGTAAATCTAATGCCCCTACTAGATAATCCACTCCAAGTACTATCCTCATTGACTGAGGGCAAGAAATATTTATTTCGTTCACATGTGTAAGTTCTGACCCAAACAAGTGGTATATCGGTCGTCTAGATTTAGGCCTGCTTTCTCAAGGACTTGGAGCCCTGTAATGGAGTATTACTGGACTGATCACTCTGCCTCAATAATTAGGTCTTAATAAGCTGTTTACCCTCGGTAAATAGGATTGTTGAAACCACCAGGCTTATTGTGGACTACTGAGGTTGAAGTGTCAAGTTTCCTAATACAATCTTAGCACAACACAATTCTTCAAACGTATCCATTATCTGCCCTTTAAAAAGCCACCGCAGTCACACCTTATGGCATGTCTTGCAAACCCAGTTTCTAAAAGTTAAGGCATTTCAACAGCTTGGTAGGCCATTTTGTATTATGGGCTATATATTTTATTTCAAAATTCACTTATCCACATGTATCCACATGCAACTAGGCATACCCTGTTGTCATTTTTTGCGATTTGTCTATGGCCTTCCCTGAGCTTGGTTTGTTTCCTCAAGATGAAGAGCACTTTACAAAAATAGATGTTTGTTTACAAATTCCATATTGCTAGAGACATCCAAATGAGTATAAAGTATAATAGGCATACTTAAAGGAAAATTTAAGAAGTTATTCTTAAAAGAATGCATAACGATTACATGAAATTAAAGGGCTCTTATTTAGAAAGTATAACTTTTTTTTTTAGGATAACAATCTTGCAGACTCCATGCTATATTCAACATAGGTTCAAGGAGATTTTTGCCCTAGCCTTCAGTTTTACTGCATAAATTTGGAGCTGAAAGTGATGTAAGCTATAGAAACAACTTTCAGTGAATTTTAGAAATTTTTAAAAGTTTATTATTTCTCATGAAAGACCTCATAAACACTATGAATCATATAAAAGGTTTTTTGATTCAACATTACTTAATAGCTATCTAGTGAGCCCACTAGCTGGAGTTCTACCAGGTAAGGCGGTGTGAATAAAAACATGAATAAGACATGGTCTTTGTACACTGAGCTCCCAGTCTAGGGAGAGAGACACGTAAGTAGTTAACTGTAGAATCATGTTAATCTTGCTAAAATCCAGCTACACATGTTGAAAATGCTAGGGAGAAACAGATGGGAGTGATTAATGTTACCTAGATGAGGACAAAGAAGGCTTATCATAGGAGGTGCTATTTGAACTGGATCTTAAACTACGAAAGGAAATTGACCAGCCGTTCTGGCCAGGTCACGCGTTACGAGCAGAGGGCACAGCACACGCAAAGAAACGGTGTGATAAAGGTACATGGCTTATCTAAAGAATAGTCTAACTAAACCGTGGAGTGCATAGATGGGTTGGCAGGTTTGAGGAAGGAGAGGAAATGCCTAAAGGTATAATTATTAAAGGACTGGCTTAGGCCAGGTTATGAACTACTTCATATGCTATGCTATGGAGTTGATGTATTTATGCTGTGGACATTCCAATTTATGCCACAGGACTGGAAAACGATTAATTGTACTCAAAATATATCAAACCCAGTGCCTCTCCTTTAAAACTTCTCTAACGGTTTCCACTCTCCTAAACTGCTCTCGTTTGCTATATCACTCAGGGTCTGCCCCACAAAGTTCCACAGTAAGTGCACCCTGATTTGTACAGGCTATTTCTTTTTCATTTGGGTCGTTCTTTGCCCCCATCAAGCTTTTCCAAACCTACGTTTAAGCTTCTTGGAGGCAGGTCTAAGCCAAGCAATTAATTATGTGAGTCTTCATCACCTCACCAGAGCTAAGGTCAGAAGCCCCCTTGCTAAGGGTTCTCCACCAAAGCTCTGCCCCCAGGGGTCTCTGGTTCTGTGGGCTCTCAGGGGATCCTTAAGGAAAGCCAAGGTAGAAGCTCTCCCGCCTGCACCAGCTTCTCGCCTTCACTGCTCAACTCTCACACGACACGTCTTACACACACAGCCGCCTTAGATAGCGGTCACACCGTCCCCCATGTTCGCAGCACTCAGTGTCTACCAAATAAGCATGTCACAAAGGATTTTAAGGGAACTTAAAATCAGCGACTTCATTTTCAAAGGGAATGACTGTCATGGGTAGTTGACAGAATTCCTCCATCTTCACTATCGAAGCATTGGAGATCATGCAGAAGCGCAACGTTTTTGCCACTCCACACACTTAAATTCTGGAACTACTTTCAGAGGATATGTGATTAGTGTTTTTCAACCCCCACTTCCTGAATTGGGATTCCAGAAGTCCACTAGTATTTTTTAAAAGCTTCATAGGCAATTTTGATAAAAAACTCAAGTAGAGTACCTCTAGATTAGAAAGTTAGCACTACTTTTGAAATGTAATAGGGACTATAGTTGTCACATTCTGTGTAGAATGGGATGCTCTTTGGTTGTTGAGAAAACCAAAGATAATAACTGTTTAAATGATGTTTTAGAATTTGTACCGCATCCTTTTGGGTGTTACCCAACAAACTCACAGGAGACTCTGAGAAAGAAATAGAAGGTGCAGGGAACCAGGATCGTGTGTAAATCTGACCACATGTCCAATTAGTCCAGGACAGTCCCTGCTGACCCAGCATGGTTACAAATAGACCTCCTTTTGCTTTCAAAAGTGTTCCAGTTTGGACAATAAATGTTATGCTCACTCTACCTATATTTGACTCCTGGGCTGTAAGAGCCCATTTTCTGTGTAGTTGTTACTTGAGGGAACATTGAGATACCTTTTTTTTTTTTCCCAGAAAGACCAAGAGGAAAGGAAAACCAAGTAGCTTTCTAGGTGTTAAACTAATAAATCAACACAAAGTATTTCCTTATTTCAGAGACTCAGATACTTATATCTAGAAAAACTACCTAGCTCAATCAGGTATTTTAATACATCTATAGAAAAGAAGTATTAGCAGAAATAAGTGGTCATATTTTTTTAAACAGTTTCAGAAAAACTAATGTGGTCAGAGTATGCCTTGGTGAAAAAGATACTAAATTAGAGGGACATGAACATCCTGCTAAAAATAGAAAGGATGAAAAGTCCTAGCAGTCATTTTTCTTAGTTTCTTCTGATTCTTTGCTCACCAGATGACATTCTGAGTCCTCATATGAATTGTTTAGGTCGGATGATCGAAAGAGGGGAGTTTCAACAAAGAAGCTGAGCCTCACACGTTCTGCAGAGGAACACCTCCACTGTCACTCTTAACTTTAAAAATTGCCATTTTGGTGTATACATTAACCCATGTGGTTGTGTGTGGGACCAGGCTCAGTGAGGGTGACCAGTTGCCACTGAGCCCAGCCCCTGTGCCAGCAAACCCAACGGGTGTACCTGAACCAATGGCAAACCCATTTAGGTTGGTGGATCTCAAGCTCGGGGGAGCTCTGAAATCAGCTGGAGGACTTGTTAAGACCCAGAGCACTGGGTGCCGCCCCCAAAGCTTCTAATTCATTTTGTCTGGTGTGGGGAAGGTATAATTCTAATAAGCCCCCAAGCGCTCCTGATACTGGGCCATGCTTTATTAACCACTCATCCAAATAATCCCACCTTTTGATACCTCTTGGCAGCTACCTGCTGGCCTCCCCAAGGCTTTGCTCTACCTTTTCTCCTATTTGGAACCCCAGCAATCAGCTTACCCGCCTTCAAACCTGTCTTGTAGAAAACAGAGTTCAGAATAGTGCATCTAATTCACACACATGGCTCACAAAGCCAATTGTGGGGTCGTTTGTTTGTACTTCGTAAGAATGTATTTACTATGTGGGTAAGGAGACCCATGGGAAATTCACAGAATTTCTTATATTCATCTCTCAGAGTAAATCACCGGGGAGTGGTTTTGACTTTAAAGCAAGCACTTCTTGTACACTCTATTTTAGAGAGCAGTGGAGTGATCTCAGTTTGAAACTTGATTCATCGTTTACTCTCCAAACACACTCATGGGCATACACATGCACACACGTGTATGCATGCGCATATACACACCCTACGAAATTCATATTCCAAAAGCACAGAAATGATTAGAAAATGAAACTCACCATGCATCTCAAAAGGTTTGTATGACTCAAGTCACAGGCCAGCTTTATGCCTTTTATACGTTTGGATATTGTCATCTGACATGGGCAGAAAGTCGCCAGTTTTTCCACTGCTCTCTCCTGCCTCGGTGCCTGAGAGAGTGGCCTCTGAGTGAAGACAATGAGGGAGTGGAGAAGCATCCCTAATAAAATCATGAGGGTCTGTTTTAGGAAGGGTCATCTTAACTCACATACAGAATCCTTTAATTACAACTGAATGAAGCAGTGAGGTACTTTAAATCTCCTAGCTACAATTATACGTTAACAGGAGTAACAAGAGTAATATTACAATCTCTAGTCACTAGCAAAGAAAGGAGGAAAAAAACAAAAGGAACAATCATCAAGAATAGAACTGGCCAAAAATCCTGCTCACCAAAAGATTAAAGTGAAATCACTCTAAAAATGTCCAAAAATTTTTTAAATGTAAATTTAAATGTAGTAACATGCAATTTGATAGTTGCCTTAATCTCGGGGTCTTCTGGCCTAATCCTGACCTAAAGCTTTTTTGACTGCTTGAAAAAGAAAAAGTTTGGGCGCCTGGGTGGCTCAGTTGGTTAAGTGACTGCCTTCGGCTCAGGTCATGATCCTGGAGTCCTGGGATCGAGTCCCGCATCGGACTCCCTGCTCAGTGGGGAATCTGCTTCTCCCTCTGACCCTACCCCCTCTCGTGCACTCTCTCTCACTCTCTCTCTCTCTCAAATAAATAAATAAAATCTTTAAAAAAAAGAAGAAAAGAAAAAGTTTATGGATTGAAGATAGATTTGTCATTTAACTTTATATTCTGTTATATTCTATAAGTAAACCAAATTAATGTGTGTGCATTAGCAAAGGACAATTGTCACTTGGATTCTCAGCAAAAATTGTTTTTGTATTCAAATACATTTTTTAAAGCTTGGAATTTGACTGATTTTCCAATAAATATAGTCCAGTAGGTTTAACTAGTTTTGGATCCTGGATCCCTTTGAGAAGTCTTTGAAAGCCAGGCACCCTCTCCCTAGAAAAAGAAATGTGACTGCACAGACAGAATTTTGAGGCTGCATCAGAGCATCCTTCGATTCCCTAAAACTCACCGATGAGCCCCCAGTTGAGGGTCCTATCTGCAGTTACAAGAAGGAGGCTGAACTTGAAGTTAGATGTCCTGTCCTGACACTTTTCTGATCACAGCACTGCACCAACCTGGTATCTGACCCCAACCAAGGCACACCTCATTTTGGCTTCCTCATCAGTTAAAAGGAGTAGCTGAGCCAGGGGACTGGTTTGGAGACCAGTCTCCAAATATGTGATCATCAGTCATCTGTGATGAATCCTCAAGGCTGGTTCTTTTCCTTTTATTTGTTCCTTCTTTCCTATAGCTATTTCTGGAGTTTTGGACCCATATCCTTTTTGATTCTCCCTAACCCCTTTTTTAATTAATTTAAGGAAACTCTTCTTTCTGTCATTCCCTCACTCCACCACTTTCTTCGCTTTATATAAGGCCTAACTTTTGATATAGAGTATTTTATTTTTTAATTTTTTTAATTTAGTTTTATTTTAGTATGTTATGTTAGTCACCATACATTACATCATTAGTTTTTGATGTAGTGATCCACGATTCATTGTTTTCGTATAACACCCAGTGCTCCATGCAGTATGTGCCCTCCTTAATACCCATCACTGGACTAACCCATCCCCACAACCCCTCCCCTCTAAAACCCTCAGTTTGTTTCTCAGAGTTCATAGTCTCTCATGGTTCATCTCTCTCTCCGATTTCCCCCCCTTCATTTTCCCTTCCTTCTCCTAATGTCTTCCATGCTATTCCTTATGTTCCACAAATAAGTGAAACCATATGATAATTGACTTTCTCTGTTTGACTTATTTCACTTAGCATAATCTCCTCCAGTCCCATCCATGTTGATGTAAAAGTTGGCTATTCATCCTTTCTGATGGCTGAGTAATAGTCCATTGTATATATGGACCACATCTTCTTTATCCAGTCATCTGTTGAAGGTCATCTCGGCTCTTTCCACAGTTCGGCTATTGCGGACATTGCTGCTATGAATGCTGGGGTGCATATGGCCCTTCTTTTTGCTACATCTGTGTCTTTGGGGTAAATACCCAGGAGTGCAATTGCTGGCTCATAGGGTAGCTCTATTTTTAATTTTCTAAGGCACCTCCACACTGTTTTCCAAAGTGGCTGTACCAACTTGCATTCCCACCAACAGTGTAAGAGGGTTCCCCTTTCTCCACAACCTCTCCAACATTCGTTGTTTATTGTCTTGTCAATTTTTGCCATTCTAACTGGTGTAAGGTGGTATCTCAATGTGGTTTTGATTTGAATTTCCCTGGTGGCTAATGATGATGAACATTTTTTTCATGTGTCTGTTAGCTATTTGTATGTCTTCTTTTGAGAAGTGTCTGTTCATGTCTTCTGCCCTTTTTTTTTTGCATTTTTTAAATTTTATTATGTTATGTTAATCACCATACATTACATCATTAGTTTTTGATGTAGTGTTCCATGATTCATTGTTTGCATATAACACCCAGTGCTCCATTCAATACGTGCCCCCTTTAATACCCATTACCAGGCTAACCCTGCCCATGTTTTGACTTGATTATTTGTTTTTTGGGTGTTAAGTTTTAGAAGTTCTTTATAGATCTTAGATATCAGCCCTTTGTCTGTAGTGTCATTTGCAAATATCTTCTCCCATTCTGTGGGTTGCCTCTTTGTTTTGTTGACTGTTCCCTTTGCTGTGCAGAAGCTTTTTGTCTTGATGAAGTCCCAAAAGTTCATTTTCGCTTTTGTTTCACTTGCCTTTGGAGATGTATCTTGAACGAAGTTGCTGTGGCCGGTCTCGAAGAGGTTACTGCCTATGTTCTCCTCTAGGGTTTTGATGGATTCTTGTCTCACATTGAGGTCTTCCATCCATTTTGAGTTTATCTTTGTGTATGATGTTAGAGAATGGTCGAGTTTCATTCTTCTATATATAGCTGCCCAATTTTCCCAGCACCATTTATTGAAGAGAATGTCTTTTTTCCATTGCATCTTTTTTTCCTGCTTTGTTGAAATTTATTTGACCATAGAGTTGAGAGTCCATATCTGGGCTCTCTATTCTGTCCCATTGGTCTATATGTCTGTTTGTGTTCCAGTACCATGCTGTCTTGGTGATCATGGCTTTGTAATATAGCTTGAAATCAGGCAATATGATGCCCCCAGCTTTGTTTTTCTTTTTCAACATTCCCTTGGCGATTCGGGGTCTTTTCTGATTCCATACAAATTTTAGGATTGTTTGTTCCAGCACTTTGAAAAATGTCATTGGAATTTTGATCGGGATGGCATTGAAGGTATAGATTGCTCTAGGTAGCATAGACATTTTAACAATGTTTATTCTTCTGATCCATGAGCATGGAATGGTTTTCCATCTTTTTGTGTCTTCTTCAATTTCTTTCATGAGTGTTCTGTATTTCCTAGAGTATAGATCCTTTGCTTCTTTGGTTAGGTTTATTCCAAGGTATCTTATGGTTTTTGGTGCTATTTTAAATGGAATCAATTCTCTAATTTCTCTTGCTACAGTTACATTGTTAGTGTATAAGAAAGCAACTGATTTCTGTGCATTGATTTTGTATCCTGCCACATTACTGAATATAGGGCATTTTAAAGGAAGAAGGGACAACTCCCAACTCCACAGAGGCCGCACTGGGCCTGTGTAGGTTGGGTTGGTTATTGGAGACTTTCTTGTCTCAAACTTCCATAGGAGAAGATGGGTGGGAAGGTAACTGCATTTAGCAGAAGCTAATTTATGTTAACTGAGGTGACACAAACTGTGTCACTTATATTCTATGAAGCTTTTCTATTATGCTCTGATTTTTAAAATATATATTTTAATGTTGCTTCTTAAGGACTGAAAAATGCAAATAAGGTTTTGATGGAAAAAGCTAAATTTACAGTAGAAAGGATAAGAGAAACAGTGGCAAAGTAGTGGCGGGGAAGAGAACTCTCTGGGGACACACTGGGGCACTGGGGGTTGGGGGGGTTACACCTTAGAGCAGCCTTATCCTAAGCAGTACTTTTCAAGAATGTTCTGAAGCCTTTTCAAAATCCTGACATTGCTTATTCCCTTTGTGTGCTTCTCATTTTGCTGATACTTGTGCTATAGATCATAGTACATTGTTTGCACTTATTAGTTTTTCCTCCTGTCTTTACCAGGAAAGTATGAATTCCTCCACAGATGCCCCACATTATCCTTTTAATTCCAAGAATGCATACTTAAGAGATGCCCTAAATATTACTAGTAATATCTACTATAATATCCCTATAATTATTACTGGTCAAGTAATAAAAGAAACGGAGAAATAGTTCAGTAAACTTTTCTATAGTGATCTTCTGTCTGCTGTATCCACTGACAAATGACAAAAGCCTAGAACAGTGCTTGGCACCATGGTACTCTCTTATCAAGTATATTAATAATAAATATATTAATTCATATATATTTGAATGAGTATACATATTCAAGAACGTATTAGGGAGTTACTCAAAGATTAATACAAATGAACATATAATTAAGAAATTTTGTGACCAAATTCAGTGCACATGGAGAATATCACATTGAAAACATATTAATGGGTAATTATTTTCCATTACAGACAAGGCCCTGAAAAGTGATAGTTTGTCCCTTCTGAGTAAGTCTGTGAGGATTCTTATAGGCCCAGGGAGCTAGAGGATGAAGTCAGTGTCTGAGAATCTGGAAGAAGCATATCAAATTTTAAAGTATCATCTAGTTAAGATAAACAAATCTCCTATAGTTATTATAATTATTCTCATGAGTAGTAGATATATATTTAATTACTGAGAAATTCATTAGAGGTACTAATGATCAATATTGGAAAAACCATTAGTCCAATGATAATTTCTCCCATAACACTTAAATCCAATCTGTGTGGTCATGTAGTTAAAACATAACAAATGTCTTCTAAATCAGCAATTCTTTGCACTTTCATCCAAAGCCATTATTCTTGATGAGACAGAACAATCAAAAGAGAAATGGCCATACCCTGTTCTGGATGTCATTAACATTACCTGAAATTTCAGTAATGGGAAAAAGATGCTTATAGTTCTCTCATCAACTTATTATGTTGTAATCTTCTGTCATGACCACTCATATTTACATCCATAGGATGGATGAAACAAAGCTATTAGATTGGCTTGTCAGAGTTCTTTTAAAAATCTATTTCCTTTTGCCTTTTGCACTTGACATATTCAAAATTGTTGTTTGCAATTTGAAAAATAAACTCTGTATAACGTAGTTAATAGAACTTAGAAGTGGGTTATGTTCAAATTATTCACATTATTGTCAGTAAAATAATTGAAGGAAAGAATGTCCTATTTGGGAAATATGGGTCAAGTGCCAGCCTATTGTTGCCTATAGGAATAATATGATATACAGATTTTTAAAACATTCTTCCAAATTAGTTCTATTCAGGGATGAAAACATTCAGAATATTGAAACTTCTAACATTATCTGAAGATCATTATCCAATGCCCACTGAGACTATTACTACAGAGTCTAAATATTTGGCAATCTCAGTGTTTGCTGTTGCAATACTAAGTAGGATTACATTTTTGTGTGTCATTGGTTCATTTAAAATGGCAAGTAGCAGAAAGGAAAGAATTACAAGGAAATAAAAAAGAGGAAGAATCTTCTAGAAAGGACACATCTATACTAGAAACTACCATGGTGAAGTATGTGCCATAATTCTACTACTGTTTCACACATGTGTAGTTTATGTGAAGGTTTTCTAATAAGTGTTTGAATGTGTGAACTTTCAAAAGAAGCCGACTTATTGGATGAAAGAGAATTGACAGAAACCAAGTGTTTCTAAGAGAGCATATGGTCTTAATCAGGAAAAGACCAGCAGAAATTAAAGAGGACAGCTGATAAAAGACAGAAGATCATTCAGATGTATAGATTTAAAAAGAAAACATGCTATATTCAAACCTATTATAAATTTATCTTGAGAATAAATTAATTTCATAACTGCACTCAGTATCTGAAACATATACCCCCAGAGATTCTGCTCATTACCTGCTACCCCCAAAACTCTGGAAGTAGAACTTAATTAATATCATAAACAACTCAAGAGAAAGACTTAGTAAGAGTCCAGCTATTCCTTAAACAGCAGGAAAACAAATGTAGACCACTATTACAGAAAACATTTGTCTTTGGAGGAATTAAGAGCCTAACACTGAAGACTTACCCAAATCAAACTTAACTCATTTTAGAAAATCAGCAATTGTTTTTAATTTATATGTGTGTGTGTGTCTACACACACAAACACACACACACACACACACACACATACACTTGATTTTATAAGCTTAATCCTGGAGTATTGGAACATAAATATTTAAGGTAGGCAAATCAAGATGATATCGGGCCTCTATTTTCCCCATCTGGCACTGGAGATACCTAGTCCAGTGGAAATGGTCACTTACCTTGCATTGCTTATCTGCTAGGTAAGGACTATTCATTCGTTCATTCTACAAATACATATTAATGTTCTTGAACTAACCTAAGCTAGTTTGGCTGTTCAGTGATTGTCAGGTTCTTTGGCAGCTACCAGAAGTAAAATGTTTTGGAGGTTTGTAAGACCCATCCCATCTCCTAGCCCCTTGGTGGTTACAATCAAAGCCAGCAACAGACCAGGTTGTGACAATCTACACTTAACAAATAGGAATAAAAACATCACACAGCATGTCCTTATAACCCTGGGGGTAGTCCTTCTTTCTGTTCTCAAGAGACCCCAGCAGTTTCTTGCATGACTGGCTCACTCCAAGTATATAGGGCACAATTTTGACTGCAGAACTATCCAGCCCTACGTGGGATCAGGCAACAGAGACCCCAAGGAAGTAGCAAACATGGCTTCTGCAGACCAGTAGACCTACAATGGAAAGATGTGAGACTCAGGACCGTGTCTCTTCAGACGTTGCATTCATCCAGGTGGATGAAGTGGCTCAACAGCCTTGTATTCTGCATGCTCATTTCACCAGCAACAAAATGACTCAGAAAACCCATCTATGCTAATTAACCAACTCTCTGGTGTAGATTTCAGTAATGATGTTTGATGTGAAGAAGCTACCTCTGGATGTTGGTTACTAATTAGGGTACTTCAAATACTAACTACTGTCTCTGGTTTGTAGATTAAAGATTAAAATTAATTTATACATATACACTGTACCATTTTATAATTAGAGTCCTAGATAAATATTAGACTCTCCTCGATGGCAGGAACAGCACTGGGTCTGATGTGTACATGATGAGCAAAACAAGAAGGTAAACACTCAGGTTAATATAGAATTGAAATTTTCAGCAAGACTAATTAGGGTGGCCGATGATCTCTGAGGCACTGATGGGGGATGACAGTTGAAGAAAAGGAACAACGATTGATGAAAGCCAACTAGTCACTCTCACTGGCTGGTGAGTTTCCTTCTTATATTTCTCTTATTTTGGATATTTGGAACACAGTGTTGGCATGTGAAGCATATCGAGCATTTGTGGGTCCAGATAAATGAGAATAAATGCAGACAAGTCCCGAAATACATGCTACTCAATACTTTCTTCAGCATTCCTTCAATCATGCTATTTCTATCTGAAGTCAGTGCTCCAAAGTGTCTTTAAAATTTTCAGCTCAAGGTTTAGCCAACATTCTTGGCTCAGCCACAGTGTTCTCTTGATTAAACGTTTAAAAGTGAAACCCAAAATAGCTTTATATTTTGTTTATAGAGTTTTTGGTTGTTTTTTTTTTCTTTTTTTTAAGAAGGCAAAATATCTTACTCAGTTTAACTTTGAAGGCTAAAATCAGGATTAGGCATTAACGTTTTGTTCACTTACACAATGATGCTTGTAGTCAGAGAAGCATTTTTCTTGTTTTCAGTAATCAGATACTGTTGTTCAGGCAAAATAACAATTGCTGGTTGTGGATTAATGGACACTGTTCCATGTTTGTATGTCTCTCAAAAGAAGGTCTACCTATGGAAAGAAAATGTATTTTCTGCTCACCTTTCCTTCTAGCTTCTCCCGTCATTCTCCAGCTTACCACCCTCCACCTCCTCATCTTCTTCATCTTGGTGGAGTCTGCAAAGTGTTACCTGTAATACCTCCAGCCAACCTGTGGCTACAAATATGACACAGGAGAAACAGGGTTAAGGGGTGGGGATGAGTCCGAAACCAAACATGCATGTGCTCTGCTTTCTCTTTAAACTCCTCCCTTAATCCCAACTTCGAAGAAGTGTGTCATCCTTCAGAGAGGCCACGAGACCCATCCATGCATTTCTTCTGTATTGTTCTTCATCTCACCACCTCTTCCCAAACACAATCTCCCTTCAAACCAACAAAAGAAATGTTGTCAACTTTTCTAAAAGTTTCTTTTTATTTGCTTGATTCACTTCCTTCTTTGGAATAGTCCTTTCCTTCCTGAACAAAAAAGAACAATTTGGACCTTCTGTTGATGGTTTTAGAACTTTGGAGGTGGAGGGGAGGACACGCTGGTGTCTCCCACGAAGAGGGCTAACTGGATGATTTTAACTTAACAGGTAACACGAAAACTTACCAATTAAAAATTGCTGCCTGCCCTCTCTCCAATTCCCGATACCCTGCTCCATTGGTCCCTCCCACCCCCCATCATGGCACTCATCACCTCCTACCAGTCTATATCATTTATTATTCCTTATTTTGAGTGTCTGTTATCTCTCACTAGAGCTAACATGTAAGCTCCACAAGGGGAAGGATCCAAAACAGTGCCTGGCATAGAGTAAGTGCTCAAGAAATATGTGCTGAATTGAAGCAGGGAGGATTCCTTCCTAAGTTGAGGGTGAATGACTGTCTCTGTTCATGTCATGTACTCCATCAGGTCAGTAAAGACCCAAGAAATTGCAGCAGTCCTCAATAACCACCATACCCCAAAAGGATGATAATATCTGTACTTTAATAGGTAGTTTCACAGACACCCCAGAATGTTTGTGCTTCTAGTAGAACTAGAAAAGCCAACAAGAAGGAAGAGTGCAAAACCAAATCTTAAGGTGCGTCTGAAGACTGTCTTTGATAATTAAGAGATCATCACTCAACCAGGTGTCATCCTACACTAATCCTAAAGACTAATATTTAAGAGTAATAATATAGTCAAGTGTCTTCCTGGGAGAGTATTAATATCATGCAAATTTTTTTTAATGTGGCAAACTTTCCGAATAAAATGACTAAGTAGTTTCCTTTTGCAAAGAGCTATTGAAAGTAATTGTACATTCAACACTTATAGTATTTTTTTCATGTTGTAAGAGGATAATTTGCTAAACTTGATTAAAAGTCAGACATTGAACTAGATCTATCTGAGGTTGTCGAATATACTATTGAGTGACTTTAATCAAATTCAGCATTATTATCTTTTTATTTGCCTTTACTCTGCCTGCAGGTACAATAAAGTGAAAATATGTAAGCAATGGAGCATATTTATAATACTAGTCAGAGTGCCAGGTGGGTTGCAAAATAAATGTAATTGTTTTCAAAGATTGAACCAGATTAGCATGGATTAACACATTCATTTTGAAATCCACGGCACAAAGTATTCTCAGCATGCCTTCAAACAGCCCTTGTTACTCTGTGTATATCCTATATTACTATTACAAAATCACTACCCCATAAAACAGGGAGCATTTTAACTTCGTTCATTTTCATATGAAAGAAATACAATTTATTAAACAAGACAAGAAAGCAGTTGTCTCCCATATTGAAGGCCAGATTTGCAATGATTTGCACTCTGGCTTTCAGCAGATGAACAACAGTGACAGACATGGAAACCAGAATTGTGACAGCAATAAATATTCATAACTGCACCTGCCCAAGGAGTGAAGGGAAGGTGTCTGTGTTTGCAACACATGGCTAACAGAGGATGAATCAGGGTTCGACTGTCCAACACACACTGGCTCAGAAGCCGTGGGCAATGCCATGCTGGAATCTCTCATCCAGGAGCGGCATTACTGGGTGATTTTGTAGTGCCCTTGACTCGTGTGAAGTGAAATCTTTCAGATATGCCCTGCTGGTGCCATTAACCCTCCTCTCTAGCCTTAAATAAACCTCCTTGAGAAAGTGTGTTGTCAGTGTATGATATCCAGCAGCGGAGATCAGCCCTGGGGGAAAAAGTGGTTTCTGATGCAATTTAGGACCCAAGGCTGACTACAAGAAACCTGCCCAATTTTAAGAGCAATCAGTCCTTGGTGAATTATACTCAGGGAAGCTCAAAGAAATGTATGTTTTATAGAGTCTCCGGACAGGCTCAATGCTGGCAGATCTTCTTGATCCTCTTACTCTAGCTCTAAGTATCCCTTCATTTTAAAATGAAGGACTAGAAGCCATTCCTGTATTTACTGTAGGGTTCTTGTCTACTGAGCAATGTAGAAATGTCATGCAAGAAATGTCAATTGGATTTCCTGAGCAACTGGTCAGTCTTCCAAACTAATCATATTCCTTTGTTTTGTTTTGTTTTGGGCACTTAGGAAACTTGGAGTAGCAAAATTTGTGTTCCTGATTTAGTAACTATGAGATCTTCCCATTGAATTTCTATGTACTGCTTCTCCTATGTTTTCATCCAAATATCCCACCATTCTCCACTTGGCTTGATTGCTTTTAGTCCTACTTTATTTATTTTATCTCTTTTTGTAAATGAGGCTAAGTCCTTTATGGAAAGAACACATTATCTAATGTATGCACAGCTGTATTGACTAATAAAATGACCAATGGTATGAAGAAGTGGCTACAGTTATGGACATATGCATCATTAAGCTGAGGTTATTCATCCTCCCCATGGTGCAGTCAGAATCATAGATATTCTAACATCACCCAATGCAGTACCTGTAGATATATAGAGATACGAACTATTTCTGCAATACTTAACCTGATAGATTCCCTATGGTTATTGACTGATATCTAAATAATTTACTGGGTGCAATGCTATCAATCTCACAATAGAAATGGAATAATGTCTCAGGATGTTTTCTTCTGGCTCTTAGTGAATTCTGGATGCTGTACATGTGATCAGGTATCATTTCTCCCATGCATCTGATTGCTGTGTGAGGTTTGGTGCACCACTGTCAGGCTTGTTTTCAATGATGTCATTGATTGCTCCTGTGATGAGTACTTAGAAAGCTTTCACTTTCAGACGTTCACTGACTCTTCCAGCTTCCCAGAACAATCGTGAGTGAGATCTCTTCAAGAATGAAATAATTTCTGCCTTTCCAACTGCCATGAACAGTTCACATGATCAGCAAATGTAAAACATGCTTGATTCTGAGCAAGTAGATTTTGCAGCATCCCGGCCCTGTTTGGGAATCCCTGTGTGATCCAAACAGAGAGTTTTTCAACAAAACACTTGGATGTTGTTGCAAGGAGAATGCTATTATGTTTTTCCATGCAGTTGCGCTTAGCCCTGGTGTAGAATGTTAGGGGGTGAAAACAACAGATTCTATTCCCTGAGACTACAAAAGTAGGACTTTTTTAAAACATGGCTGTGAAATATTATTCTCAGGCCAAATTGCCTTGTTTGTGCTTTGATCTGCACTTGTTTGTCTATCTGTCTACATTGGGTTGTTTACAGTGTCCTATTAAACATCAGATGTGTCCATGAAGTAACAACTATAGAAAGAAAAACCAGGATTGGTTTGTCCTTTCTCATGTTTTCATGCTAAGAGAACAGATACTTACATCAGGAAAACACATTATTCAGAACTACAAGCAAAGAGAGGCGTCTCTGAAATTGTTTTCTCTGGAGTCCTTAACCACAGTTATACGAAATATGGATGAAAACATCCTCAAGTTTCAGCATTTTATCCACAATTTGTTTATATCTTTGTCTCATTTGTCTTTAATTCTTTCAAGAAAAGATGCTTCCACCAATTACTTTAGAGTTCTTGTGGTTGGAAGGATCTTCCTGACAGAGTAACAACATGCACAATGGAGAGCTGAGTACCTTGGTTGAATAATGCGTGTCATAGAACTTGTGCTGCCATTTTGGCCCACTGGGTAGAGAGTTTGTTGCCTGGGGTATGTAGATGGCATTCGGGAGACCCGATCGAGGCCTCAGCTTTGGCTCCTACTATGCTACCTCAACCAAATAATTTAGCTGCTCGGGACTACTTTTATTTCATATGTTACTGAGGGGGTTATACTAAATTATCTCTAAAGCGTTTTCTAAGCTCAAACTGGCTACTGTATTCATATTTCATCTATATAACAAATACTTACCTAGATTGATTGGCCTTTTAGAAAAAGCATTCCAAGTAATGAGCTTTGTTTATTTTTTCTCATTTAATCTCCTTTACCACTATCAGTACTTCTCCATCTCATTCCCATCCTAACACATCTGAGAAAGGTGATACCCTCCCATCAGAGACACTGGCTCCCTTGCTCCACAGTGGGTGCAGCCAGGGAACTGGCCCAGGGAAGCATCAGAATTTTGGATGGAGGAAGGGAATGTGTATTGAGTAAGTCCCCCACCTGATTCAGCTCATTAAGAATCAATGAACTGCATTGTTCATTATGAGTAACAGGGAAACTTGTTCTTTGCGGATAATCAGGACTACTCTTGAATTTCTAAAGTGGCCCCACTTAAGTTTATTTCAAAGCCACTAAAGCACCATTCTCAAAAGCCTGCCTGCCTCCCTAAAACCTTCTGATGCAGTCATTCTTTGCTTATACTGTTCAAAATCCATACTGAGCATTGGGTTAAAACTCCCAGCTCTAGGAGATTAAAAGCTCTCCTGTTTAGCATCCGCCTTGCAGTTCTTATCCTACCTACCTGAATGTCTGCTACAAACTGAGTTGCATGTTCAGATAGACATGTTCAGATAGACAATATCATAATTTATTTATCATCCCCCAAATGTCCCAAGTACTCCTGGTATCTTCAGATGTTCGCACTCTACTAAGTATTTTCCTAAATGAATCTTGACCAGTAGGCATGATTTACTCCTCATTTACCTTGTGGTAATTAAGCATGGTTCTAAGACTTCACGAAAATGGCATCAGGGAATTTTAGCATTTTCACAAACACCTAAGTAAATGTGGATTAGGTAATTATCATCTTTAGAAACATGTCAACTTTTGATCTTTGTGCCTATTTTTTGTGTGATGTGTCACCTCAATAGTAAATTTTCACATGGCTTTGAAGATGACACACTAATAAAACTCATGACATATGGCTTGCCCATTAATCTTTCCTCCGCCAATCTGCAATGGAAAAGGAATAAAGGTTAGCCAGGCTTTACAGTAAAGAAACCAAGGCAGTGTGATCAGTGTAAGCTATTAGCTCAGAGAGAAATGGGGTTAAAAATGATCCCTAGCTTCTCAGTGCTCCATCTATGATGAGCGCATGCCTTACAACCCTGAGATGAACTCCATGATCAAGGCTAACTGGCCAAAGCCACCATTTGCAAAATTTGATGGGAAATCTTGCATGGCATTCTTGTGTTAGGTGTAAAGAATAGCTCAAATGTCGTTCTTACACATGACAGAAATTATGTACAATTAAATGCCTTTCCTGCAACAAACAGCGCTAAACAGTGCTGTGATTTTGCTATATTCTCATTTTCTGACACTACTATGTAAGTCCTTAACATTCATATATACTACAGGCAGAAGGGCTGAATTTTGACCACCTAGCAAAGGTTCGCGCTTCTCATGATTTAAGAAACCTAAGTTATGGTCCTGGTATGGTTCTAATGCTGACCAGGCTTGTGGCTTTAGGCAAATGACTTAACCTTATCACACTCCACCATCTCTCTGTACAGTTAAAGTAATGATATCCTATTTTGTGATCCTATTAATTTGTTCATTCAGTATTTATTGAGTGTCTACTATAAGACAGCCACTGTTAGAAGTAAAATGAGCTAGGCTGAGCATCCTTTGATCTTCCTTAGATACCCTGAATTACTCACTAAAATAACATTTATATTTTGATGAATCAGCAAAGAGTTAAGCAATGCTAAGTGCTTGAGATATTTTATTAGGTTTTTTGGGAAGCATAACTCTTTGTTATTCTTAACCTTTGTTATTTGCTTTTAATCTTATTTTCCTACACATGATCAAGTCTGGTTTCTCGGACAGTGCTCAGTGAATTATAATAGACAGTATAAATTAATTTTGTGAATAAAATTTTATGAGACACTATATCAAATACTTCAGCAAAATCAAGATATATTATTATACCCATTGTAGATATTCATGGTCTAATCTTGTAATTATATTTTTTTAAATTGGATTTGTACAGCCTTATTATCCAATTATTCACCCCATGCTGTTCATAGGTACATAAATGTTTATAGCTGTGTTCCTTAATGTTGGCTCATTGTATTTACTAGAAAGAATAATAGCAGAAGCAATTTCCATGATTGTTCTACTTTCTCTATTGTCAATATGTAATTTGTGTATACTTGTTCAATGCTCTGACATTTTTTTAGATAATATAAGTTAATAGAGCAATATAACATATAAAATTGACCCTTGAATGACAAAAGGGCACCAACCCCTCCCCCGCTCCCCAGTGCCATTATAAATCCATATGTAACTTTTGTCTCCCCCAGAACTTAACTACTATTAGCCTACTGTTGACCGAAAGCCTTACTGATAACACAGTCAATTACCACATATTTTGTATGTTATATGTATCCTATACTACATTCTTACTATAAAGTGAGCTAGAGGAAAAAAATACTATTAAGAAAATCATAAGGAAAGGAAAATACATTTACAGTACTGTACTGTGTTTATTGGGGGAAAAAATCCACATATAAATGGGTAAGTGGTTTCACGCAGTTCAAACCCCTGTTGTTCAAAGGTCAACTGTACTCTTTTTTTTTTTTTTCCCCAGTGCATAAGTTTGGGTGCTGTTAAGCAATCATTTGGGGCTGAAGTGCCTTTAGCATGCAATTTTTAATAAGAGGAACATTTTTAATGTAACTCCATCTAAACATGATTTTGTCTTCACTGGGCCAGTTCTCTGGGTTCCTAGGAGATTGTGAAGCTCAGTGAGGGACCCTGAGGAGCATATAAGCAAGTCAGCATTCACTCATAAAGATCTTTTGAGTGTCTGTCTACACTGTGCCTTGTACTGTAGAAACCAGAGGTGAATGAGACAGCTCCCTTTTTGCAAGGAGCTCACAGTTTTATTTAACTACTGACCACTTTTCCTTTATAATGTGGGTATAAAAGCTAAGCATCTAGATATAAATATTAATTTTCCTTCTGGAAAAGGTACCTGGGATAGATGTGGGATACCTTTAGTCAGTTCCAGCTAGCATCCTTGTATGGATTACAACTCGATAGTTTTAATATTTTCAGGCTATATGTTTGGGGGCATGTTGGTGATCATCAAAACATTAATTCCACTGGTTTTCTTCACTTTCAAAATATTTTGAACCATAATGTGAATTAAGGTGTAACCTTTTTTAGATAGTAAGTTAGGCCACTAGACTTTCTTTGTAATTAGTGAGGAGTATACTGCACAACAGACAAATTCCTCTTAATTGAAAAAATATCTCCTACTCAAATTCCCAAGTTATCAAGGACTGCATTAAGATAGTGTGGTGAATGTGTAATATATAATAACTGATTATATATCCGATTGGAACTTGGAGAACGTTTGTAATCAAGTAATAAAACTGGGGGCTAGAACTTTATTTAACTACTAAGGAAAAGGAGATCTACTGAAGCAAAGATACTTGCCCCAAGATACGAGAAAGAGTGAACACTAATCCATATTCCCCCTCCCCCTTGATATCCTTTTTAATATGCCTTATTCTACTACCAAAACTGTGAAGAAGGGTCATAGAACACAGGGATATATTGGTCTACCTATATCTACATCTATACCATCAAAATATTGTGTCCATATTTGCCATCTGTACATTCTCGTAATCTAAGCAGATAACCTGTATGTGGCTGAAGAATGTGAGATGAGAGTATATTTGTGTGTTGGCAACAGTAGATATGAATCAATAGCACGTGAATGGTCAAAAGGATGGAAGCACAATCCTCTGGTTTTCCAACCGCAGCCAAAGAGAAGGATTACACGTGGGGATATATGTAAATGTAGAGAACAAAGATGATCTAACCTTACCCCAGACACACCACTGTGTTCAGTTTCATGGAAGAAAAATAAGTATTTGTGTGTTTCCCAGCAGTAGATGCTTCACAATTAAAAGATGGACATTGATAAACAAAATTAAATAAGATCTAATCATTTTCTAATCATTTTTAAAAGCTCTGGTCTCTCTAAATGCAAAGAAAACTCAGATGATACAGTTTTTACATTTTGTCTTTTTTTTTTTTACTCCTTAAAAATGGATTTATTTCATCAGTTGGTGGATATAGTAATTAAAATATTAATTGTAACTAATAATTAAAAAGAATAATTGTTCTTATTAGCTGATAAAGGACCTGGAAACTGTGCCACGTGAGGTACTAGTAAAGTTTTTAAATATATTTTTAGCAAAGTGAAACCTATAAGGAGAAACTATGAGATAACTCAGTGTCGAATACTTACAGTCCATCTTTTTTAGTGGAATTTGATTTACTCTGTGAGGACATTACAGAAAGACATATTTTGAATTAACATCAGGAACAAATTTCTAACCTTTCTAGGAGCTGGTGTCCTCAAGCGATGTGAGTACTAATGAGGCGGGGTTTCTGCCCCTAAAAGTTTCAAATAGAGGTTACACCTTTCCTGGATGATTCTGCCGCAATTGTTTGAACCAGATGACCTCTAGTCCCTTTTCAACAGTGAATGTGTAACCCTGCTAAGACATTATTGGGCAATTATGCCAACTGGGGGTACAAAGGAAGTCTAAAAACAGAGATGGTTTCATGGATCCAATAGAAGGGTTGTGGTTACCTGGAATTCTGTGTTGAGTAGGAGGAGCCTGAGATCACCTCTGGGCTCACGATGAACGAGCGCTGTGATGAATTAATGGTACTGCATGGGGAAAGAAGTGAAGAAATGATTTCATCCTGGCACACATGCTTGGCATGTGCCATCTTTACCTTAAAAGGCAATCTGTCTTTTTTCCATTTTCTAGCATTTGATTATTCATTCTATTCCATCTTTGTTCTTTAGGCACCTAAGCATATTTGGTTAACTCAGCTTTGAAATCTCAATGATGAATAGTCTCCCATGTAGAGGATTTTTTAAATTAACTGAAAATTATACATTTATAACTTAGAATAAAGCATGTGGTGTATGTTCTAGTCCCTTTTCAGATGACTTATGATTTGATTAAAGATTTTAATGAACAATCAGAAGATTTAACTAATATAAAATTGTATCTAAATTGGTCATTTAAATTATTGAAAATCTATCTGGCTTCATGTTTTGGGAATCTTCGTGTCTGACTTCCACATGCCCTTTGTTCTTTTTTAAAGTTTGCCTGGCTTAAAGGAAATTGTTCAGTGTAGAGCTCAATTACAAATGTGCTCTGACAATCAGGAAGCTGTATCTGAGGTTTTATCTGGAACTCCAACAGAGGTGATAAAAAAGTCCCATGGTCTGGAATATAAACTCATATATCCACAAGCAGTGGCGGTGACTCTCCTTAGTCTAAACCCCCAGAAAAGACAAAATTTCAGAGAGCTTCTGCTTCGGAAGAGCAGCAATATCTCCATGACTTCTCTTCTGATCAAATCTTCTTGTCTTAAAAATAATGCATTGAAGTATATGTGAATTGTTATATTGTGCAGCCAGCATAAAAAATTAAAATTTAAAAATTAAAAAGGTAATGATACCTATCAGTATTTTCATGTTTGCCAAAAATACAAATATTATAGGACATCCAAAAGTCTAATGACCTTGAGAGAATTAGACAGCTTGAATTTTCATAGAGATGAACTCTCCTAAGTGTTTTTTGCAGATATTTGTACACAGTTAAGCATTTATTCAATGTCAAGCATGATTAATGTTTTTTCTTCCATCTATTTCCCCTTCTAAATATATTTATTTTGACCATGCCCTCTGGTGATTTTTTTTTTTCCCTCTGAGACCTTGTACAGAGAAGGTAATAAATATAACAGAACCTTAAAACTGAGGAAGGGCCATTGATTTGAGTTTTATTAAAACTTACTATCGAATTGTGTTACTGAGAGTTTACATGTGTCTGTTTTTAACATTTTATATATAACCTATACATAATTTTCCTAAAATAAGTATTTAATGAAGATTGGCACTCATAGTGTGAATGTCTTAGAATATCACGTGACTTGTTTAAAATCCTTCTTACCTTCTCACAAAGGGCAAGAGAAAGCCCTTCAGATATTAACTCGCACTCCGCGAGGCACCAGAGAAACATATACTGCAGATGCATCCTGATTTCAAGATGTGTGCATCTCACAGGGGGGACAGACTGACTGCCAACAAGACCAGGGCAATGCGGTATGTGTTTCATGCACATTGAAGACCATAGGATGCCACTTAAGCCAGACCAGGGGGGTCATACCCAGGGTCTTGAGGAGGATGGCACCTGGGTGACACCAGAAGGACAATACTTGTGAGAGAGATGAAGGGTGAGTGAGGTCGGGAGAGTGGAGTGCATGCAAGGGAAGGAAGCAACATGTGCATGGGCCTTGAGTTTAAAAATGCCGGGCCCTATTCAGGAAATTGTGGCTGTTAGAAAAAGAATATCTCCACACTGGAGAGAGGAAGAGAGTCGTGTCTACATCTAATTATTCTCCAGCTCACACATGAACTCTCCAGACAGTTCTCTTCCTCCTTGACTTCTGCATTGAATGGCCATAAACATGAGTGCCAGCTCTGCACTAGAATAAGGACTTTAGTAATGACTTTGAACCAAGCAATTGTTTGATTCCAATCCAGGAATGCCGGCGTCATTACCCTCTCCTAAAGTACTCGCAGATGAAAGCAGTATACTCATGAAATGTGCAGGGCTCTTTACATAAGCTTCTTTTAAAAAAAAATTGTTTCTTTCATCCTGTCTCACAATCTCCTTAAAATAAAATACTTTCAAGATTTTGCTGTGACCGTGCTCAGCACAAAATGGAGCTACCAGAATGCCAGCAAGAATGTGGTCACACGTGTTACAAAGGGAGGCATTCTCTGGTTAAGCATTTTTTTGGGGGGAGGGCACTGATTAGATTTCCATTTGCCTATACTTAGCATGAGGAGTAGCCCTGGCCCTAAGAATAAATTATTTTCCATTTTAACATCTTCACTCTTCATTCCCCTCCCGATGGCTCTCTTGGCACCAGGAAGAGATCTTTCCCAGGGTCGACCCCGAGTTGGAGAACATAGTCATTGGGGGTAATGTTTCAGATCACATGGACACTCTGCCAGTGAGACCCGTTACACAGGTCCAACTATCAGATGGTTCTATGCATCCATGCTGTGGTCTTTCTCTTCTGAGCCACTAAGAGGCCTGGAGACCCTCCGGCACAAGCCTTTAAATAACCTTGGACTTTTCACTAGAGGCTTGTTTAACTTTCGAGAGGAAATTTATGACTTACAAATAATGATATATGAAAATAAGAAGTCACAGTCAACCATCCAAACTGCACAGTTTCCATCTCTTTGTCACTCAGGAAATCATACTATTTGCAAGAATAAATACAATACTGTTGTCATTTAAAAATAAAGATGAAGCTATATGTTAGAATTTAGACACGATCTGTGAATTTGGTCTGGTTTTTGTTGTTTTAGAAATCAGTGCATATTAGAGAACCATACATTAGCAGTTTGCATATTTTCCCAGCAGTGCACACCCCTTCTGACCAATGGTATAACGAAGCATAAAAACATCATCAGATTTTATTTGACAAAGATCTTCAATAGCACCTGTGCATTTTTTCAGGATAGTAATTATCATGTGAACGTACAGATTAAATAACTCATACTCAATAGCTCAGCAAAAGTAATACTTTTGTATATGCAGTATAATATTTTCAAAAGAACATTAAATGCAATATAATGTTTTAAACATTACAGTGGAGGTTTAAAAGTGGTTTTCAAGCAATTTTAAAAATGACATTGGATTTAAACAGCTTGAATCCCTCTTGCTAACTTGCAGCCCTCAAAATTTCCTCCCCCTCAGAATGCCCCTACTTGACAATATGGCGGTTGAATTTTATGCCCCTACAATAGCAAACAGGCTTTGCATACCCTTGCCTTCAGATGGAAAGATCACCAATGGTTGTTCTTTGATGCCCAGTGTTGAAAATGGAAACAGAGCAGACAGTTACCCAAACTCCACCAGGCTTCCAACCCATCATCACCAGATGCCTGCTGAATATTTTCCCTCCGACTCTTGCAAGTGAGTAGGTAGAGCTGTCATTGGAGTTCAGTCAGCAAAATGATTACATTTTTGCCTTGCATTGGAAGATGACCTACATAACATAAAAGAAACAAAGAACATTGTCTCACCATAATTTGTCTATGCTTTCTTAGGTTAAAATTTGATTCTATCACCATGAATCTTATCAAACATATAAATTTCGTACAGTGAATAAACTTGAGAAAAAAAATGGAAACTTTAACCTCTTTCCAGGGTTGAGGTGGTTATTTAAAATTTTAAAAGCTGGTCAACAAATAGAGAGGCTGGCCTACCAGACATTTTGACTTCTAGAAGTTAAAATTCTTGATATACTCATCTGCTGATAAATTTGTACACATCCTTAAATTATAGAACATGGGGAAAATATCTTCACAGCCATCATGGAATAGTAGCTCTACAGAATCATCTGCATTAATGGTGTGTGAAGTCATAACCACTTTACAAATATAATAATATAGTCAGCCTAAAAACATAATTAGTCTTCAAACTCTAGCATGGTATTTTTCATACAAATAAAATCTTCCCAGGCACATAACACTGTTTGAGGTAGAACTGCCAATTAAAATCTGTGAGTCTCGTCTTTCCCTTTCAGTTGTAGACACAGTGGTATTTCAGAGATTTCTAACAAGACAGTTTAAAAGTACAGGATAAATGTAAAAACAGGGAAATGCTCTTATTTAGCGGTACTAACAGATCCACACTGGAGGTGTTTTTCATGCCAAGGAATGTTTGTAGCGTCACTGAGATCTCTGCAGATGATATATTTGAGTTTATTGAGGACAGTTATTTCACCCATGGTGAACTTAATGCAAAAATGTTTCTGCAAGCTGCTTTACACTTTAATATTTCCAACTAATAGGACATTTCAAGTGTGCACGCTCCACTTGTACATATGTGTATACCTGCATTCCTCCTGACAATATACATTTTTTTCAATTGGTAAATAACATAGACAATGCTTCCACAGGGTTCCAGAACCACTGTATAATTTGTCTCCATTAGGACTCCTCACATTGTTGTGCAGTTATTTACGTGTCTGTCTCCTGCACTGGACTTTTTAGCTCCGTGGGTGAAAGAGTCAAATATCATTCCCTTCCCCAGCTCAGATCATGTTGTCGGGCACGAGGGGAGTGCCACAGCCAATGTTTGCTAGTTGAGTAAAGTATGTGGTTAATACATTTGGTATCCAGACTACTGAGAGGGCACAATATCCTGGTGTTTTCATTATTTTAACGTGTCGTAAGAAATGCCGTAAATACTACCATTTGTTCTAGTTCTTTCTGTCTTTCAAGGTATAAAGCAATCATTTACAACAATCCCAATGAGAGTTCATTGCTCATAGAGGAGAAAACCAGAGTTAGTCCTTTGAAATTCATCAAGCCAGAATCCGAGCTCAGAAGAACTCTCAGGTGAAACTCCTTAAGAAAAGACAGACTGGCTTAGCGTCTGGGAATTTCGGGTCTGTGCGTCCCAGTGCCTACAGTGATCGAGACAGTCATTTCCTCCCTGGCCTCATCTACTCATTGAGATTAAAAAGCTGAGAATTTGAAGAAAAGGCTGATAAGCAATTCCAATTATATTTGAAAAAATAAGTTGTGTAAAAAGAGCAAATAACATAGAGAAATCTACTCTAATGTATTAATCTGTGGAGAAATCTCTCATAGACATTCAGATGATTAGCCATTACCTTAGATAAATGGAATGGAGAAATCCAGTGAGAACAGTGAGAAGGATAATCAATTTAATAAATTTCTCCATTCTGAGGGGAAACATTTCACTTTATTTTTCTTTAGCCTATCAATGCCAAAGAATGTTCTCCTAGAGTCTTCTGATGGTCTTCATCGACAGGAGTTATCAATTTAATTGAATATTTAAAATTGTAACAAGTCCCAATGGAGGGAGTATAAGCTCTGCACACTGGTCCAGAGCAACAGGATTAGCATCCAGATATTGTTATTAATGTTGACTAACTCTTAAAAGATTAATTAATTAAGAGGGTAAAGGACTATCTCTGACTTTTTAATATTTATATTAGTCAACTATTCACATCTCAGATTGGTTTATTGTGTTTATCAAAAAATATTTGTGGCACTAATAATAATGCTTAGTTGTGAAACATCCTGAATTATTTATTCTCCATATTGGAAGAAGCAGTTTTCTGGAGCTCAAAAAACATATTTTCTCTTCAACTATTCTCTCACTGGCTTATCCCATAAACTGAAATTCCTGTATTCGATGTCTCTTTAAACTCAAATGGTTAGGGGTGCCTGGGTGGCTCAGTCAGTTTAGTGTCTGCCTTCGGCCCAGGTCCTGATCCCAGGGTCCTGGGATCGAGCCCCGCTTCGGGCTCCCTGCTCCCTGGGAAGCCTGCTTCTCCCTCTGCCTGCCGCTCCCCCTGCTTGTGCTCTCTCCCTCTCTCTCTTCAAATAAATTAATAAAATCTTGAAAAAATAAAAAGCAAACTCAAATGGTTGTAACAAAGTGTATGTTAACTTGGTTAGACAATGCATCCCACCACCACCATCCATAAAATACCGCTACCCAGAATTACAAGAGTAGGACATGGGAGAGGGGGGTTTTGATGAGGAAAGGAGCAGAAGAAGAGGTCAGAATGAGGCAGTGCCTCCTGGCAAGCAGTCAGAGTTCCCACAAATGCACTCCATACATAGTCCTGTTGGGTTTGAAGAGGAAGAAGCTAAATGTCCTAGAACGAAGTGTGGTTACAGGGAAAGACACAGGTTGCAAAGACCAACTCTATATTTAATTTTCCAGTTAAGTCCATGCAATATACAATAAATGTGGTTACTAAATAACCTATTAGTATGTACAGATTGAACCCATGGCTCTGCAGTTAGGCTCAGCGCTGACCTGATCCACATTGTGGTCCACTCCCGAACCCTCCCATTCCCATACTTCCACTGCATTCCCTTCTTCTGTTCTCTTACAAAATCCATTGAGATGACATCTCCTTAGTCTCTTCCATCCAGCCTGTCTCCGTGTCCTCCAGATGACACTTCGCTCCCCAACTCCACTGCCTCTACTCAAAATCAGGACTGTTACTCACGCCCAGGTTCCTGCCACCACCTGTTAGCTGGTCTTCCTATCCTCAGGCTCTGGATACTCTACTCCCCAGGTACTTTGCAGCCCCTCCCTGAACCCATCCAACCTATCCAACCTTATCTGCTTCCATCCTCTAAAACATTAACTTTACAAGGGAAGTAGTGTCCTCACTCTCTCTTGTGAATCTTTTTTTAAATTTTATTTTATTATGTTATGTTAGTCACCATACATTACATCATTAGTTTTTGATGTAGTGTTCCATGATTCATTCTTAGCATATAACACCCAGTGCTCCATGTAATACATGCCTTCCTTAATACCCATCACTGGGCTAACCCATCCCCCCCCCAAAAACCCTCAGTTTATTTCTCTAGAGTCCACAGTCTCTCATGGTTTGTTTCCCCCTCCGATTCTCCCCCCTTCATTTTTCCCTTCCTACTATCTTTTTTTTTTTTTTTTTAACATATAATGTATTATTTGTTTCAGGGGTACAAGTCTGTGATTCATCAGTCTTACACATTTCTCAGCGCTTGCCATAGCACATACCCTCCCCAATGTCCATCACCCAGCCACCCCATCCCTCCCAACCCCCTCTACTCCAGCAACCAGAAAGGGAGACAAACCATAACAGACTTAATCTCAGGAAACAAACTGAGGGTCTCTTGTGAATCTTTAAAACGAGTATGGCCATGGAGAAGACCTTAGCCTCTATAAATTTAACCAGCTCTTCCCATAGTAATACCTCCTTCATGTGTAGTTAAAGAATACGAGAAAATAACCTCCATCAGCCACCTTCCACAGGACCTGGCATACAGTTGGTATTCAGTAGACTTTCTGCTCCTCTCACATGCCTTCCCTGATCTTCCCATTCTTTGCCCATGCTCTTCATATATTCTTTCCTTTCATCCTTCATGTTCCTGGATTCTTTTTAGCTTCAGAAGTTTAAAGTATACGTTTTCCATGAAACTTCCCCCAGGTACCCAGCAAATGCTTAAACATCTACCTCTGGACCCGTTCTGGACCCAGAATCAGTAACATGCAGTCTATCATCTGTTACTCTCTAATAATCCCATGTGTGCTAGGCCAGTTTTTGCAGCCAAATTATAGGTTCTTTAAGGGCTGGACCCTTTTTATTTCTTGTAGAACCCAGCACAGTATAGAATGCTTAGGGATTGACCACGGCATAGCTGATCCATGGAGTGACGTGTGATCTGTCAGATATTTCCACTTAGGTCTCTGCTGGAATGTCATCTGCTTGAGGGGTTTATCTAACCACTCCATCTAAAGTAGCCCTTCCATCATACAGCACCCTCACTTTGCTCCCGGGTTTCTTTATAGCACTTATCTCTACTTGGTAGTATGTCCATTATTTATTACTGTATTTCTTTACTGTCTGTCCCACTGCTATACAAATGCAAGTCCCATGAGGTCAGGCACTTTATTTTTAACATTGCCATAGCCTCAGGGATGAGAAGAATGCCTGGCACTTGATAGTGTGGAAAGAAGGAGTGAATCTGTTTAGGATCTAGTTCTCTGATTGGCAATAAACTCTTATGACTTTGACTCAAATCCTAGTTCAAGTAAGCAGGTATGGGTTTTATATATCATTAAAAGGAATAAATGACTAGTATTAATAAACACTCACATGGACAACTGTAACAGGAAGCCCAGAAATCCCCCCATTAGAAAGAAGGCTTTACTACTCATGGTCCTTTCCTCTTACTTTTCTGATAAAACCCAGGACTAAGATATAAATGTCTTTTTATTAATCTGTCCTCTGTCCACTTACTTAAAGATAAACAGAGCCCAGGGCTGTATCATTATCTCAAATGAGAAGGGGAGTGTTTGGATAAATGAAGAATGACCTAAAACATGTTATGCAAGGTGCGAAGGGCTTTCCCATGCATGGCCAATGACTCAGACCTCCTACTACCATGTATTGGACGTAGTTCTCTTGTCTCCCAAGAAGCTAAGGTTTATAAAGTGTGCTTCTTAACAAAATGACTTTATGTCATTGTTTAGTTACCATTATTAATGAAAGTACTTGTAGCGCTTTGTGAAATGTGCTGTGGACATTTTTTTTTTATTAACTGCACATAAATCCAGAGAAACCATGCTCTGTTGGTGCCACCTCTTCCTTTAGAGATTTGCATCCAAGGCCAAAACCTGAGTCATAATGAGAAAACCTGCTGAATCCAAATTCTTTCTCTATGTGCTTCTCTCATGCTGCATGGAGCATTTCATTTCTCTACACAGTAAAGTATCATATATATATATATATATATATATAAAATTTGATCAAGGAGGAAACTGACATATGAAAAGTTTTACTTTGCTATGATTCATGATAGAAATCACCTGAAATTCATATGATTCATTATCTGCAAGAATATGCGTTCATACCCTCAGGTCGGCAATTACAAAAGTTAGTCATATGCAAGTGAATTCAAATGTCAGTTACCTATTTCATGTAAGACTAAGCACTATTTGTGATGAAGAAATAAATACTCTTAGAGCTTCTCTCAAAAACATGTGGGGGTTTTGTTTGTTTGTTTGTTTGTTTGTTCTAAATGTCCTCAGTTGAAAAGGTAGTGAGAAATTCTCTTATCCAGACCTTGAGACTATTATTATCCCATCTTAAGTTAATCAAGTTGAAGGCCAGACAGTTTGATTACTTGTCCAAGATTGCAAAGCTTTTTTGGCACAAGAAGCAGGCCAGAACTCAAGTACAGTGCTTTTTATACAATGCTGAGTCACTTGAAGACGCTGTATTGGAGCGCGCAGTCTTGGAGGCTAGGTATCACAGCAACGGGCGTAGAAGCTGGAAATCTCAGGACAAGATTAGAGGCAGTGAGAAGAATGGTTTGACGGCAAGTGAGGTGAGAGATTATGTCAAGGATAAACTATATCCTGGATTTTTCTTTCTCTAGTAAACAGTGGTACAATTACAAAGTTGTTACTTGGGTTGGGGGGTGTGTATTTTTGCTTTTGAGCAGGAAAATGGCATGAGCAAAGCAGTGTTTTGAATGACTAAACTAGCACTGAGGCGCATGTTGAATAGGATGAGATGCACCAAGAAGCCAAGAGATAGGCTGGGAGGCTACTTACAATGGTCTTTCTAGCTTATAATAAGGGCCTTCCACCAATATTAGTATCTTCCATTTTTGTGACCGTATGCTTTTCAAACACTTCTCACAAATATTATTACATTTCATCATGACGGGGCTGCAAAGAAGGCAGGGGAAATTGTAACCACTGTACAAGATATAAGAAATAGCAGCCTGGAGACAACAGGTAACTTGTCCTCACTGCTAATGTGGTTATTGAGCTGAGAGTGGAATCCTTGACTAAGGTCTGAAAGCCCTTTCCACTATACATCTTGTTCTTTGTTCCCTTAACTATTTATATACTGGAAATACACATACCAAATATATATATTTATACACACACACATACCGTATATAACATATATATGTGTATTTCATTGGTTACACATGTCTTAGACTTTCTAATTTAAATAACATACAGCCAACTTACTCCTTAGCTCTCAGAAAGGAACTTCCCTTGATGGATGATTGGGCGAGATAATCCTCCTTTTCTTCTCCAAAAACACTGAATTCCACCTTCTTTCTTTTCTTTTTCATTTTGATTTTTGTTTTTTTCCTTTTTGGTTCTAGGTTAGAAATCCATGAGAACAGTCTCTGCTTCTATGAATTTTTAAAAATGCCTTATCCATTTGACCTAGCCACTGATCCACATTTTTAATTACAGAAGGCTTTAGGAAGAGAATTCAATAAAGATGCTCAAACTGTCATGCCCAACAGCATTCTTGAAGCATGCATTTACAGGGCTCTATCTTGAGTGCTAGAATATCTGGTGACAGAGAGGCTGGTATACGCATGACTGGGTTGTCCTCCCTGGAGGGACAGAAAGCAGGTGGCTAATGTGAGAGCATACTGGTGGAGTGGAATGCTGGGGAGTGCCTTTTTGTATTGCATATCACAGAGATACTGTCACAAGAGTTTGTAGGAAGTGGATCACATTCAAATATACTTTCTTCATGGTGAAGAAAAAATAATCTGTAAGTATGGTCATCGCTCCTTAGGTGGACATGGGTCTTTAAAATGGCAGGCAAAAGAGTCTGACTTAGCAAAGAGAACACAAGAGGCCAAGAATAGAAGTCCCAGTCCCAGTTCCTTACACAGCCTCACTCACCTGGATGGATCTCATTTCCCACAGCTGAATGCAGCAAGATCCTCCCAACTTTGACCTTAAGGGGCAGGATTGATTATACATCAGATAAGTCTGTATTTTAACACTAATTGTACAAAATGCTACAATATCACTAGAAAACCAAAGGGTCTTTATTTTAACAATCTTTAAAGGAAAAGCTTTCTCAGGATAAAGGAAGGACATTATCTGGGAATTCCTTTTATTAAGAAGCAATTTTCCTAGTGAAGAATTCTGAATACAAGTAAGGACATGTGTTTTTATTTGACAGACTATCTTATTAGTGGTTCAAAAGCAAGACTTGTAATTGCTTTCCCTTAAGAACAGACAAGTTGAGTTTCTCAGGAAGCCTACTGTAATGTGAGCCACTATGGAAAATTAGAGAAATGATGACTTTTAATTATTAATGAACTAGAGAAAGAGGTGGAATTTGGTCATGGAAAAGCTCTCACCAACACCTTATAGAATATTATGAAGAAAGTCCCAGTCCTACTTTATCACATGGATGGGGGGTTGAAGTGGGATGTTTGAAGGTATTCATGCATGTTCCCTCTTGGGGAAAGTAGATGAATGAGCAGCTCTAAGAAATTCTGTCTCTCACATTTGGGGATATGCCAAGAATCTGGGCAGAGGCCTGCAAGCTATTGTAGGTGTCAAAGCGCGTGTGATCTGGGAAACAAACCAGAGCCAGGACCTGTAAAACAAGGCCAAGGTGATTAAGTCACCCCCAAGGTGTAAAATATGAGCCAGACCTCAGAAACAGAAGCAAATCAGAACCAAGAATCCAGCTCTTAGCCAACACAAAGTAGAGAACAGAAACAAGAGCAAGCCAACCCAGGTATCATTGTTTGATCAACTTCTTGGAACAAACAGGCAAAGACTGATGTTTATTAAGAGCCCAAAGCGTGCCAGACACTGTTCCTTTCCCTTCAGGATCTCATCAAGTCTGCCTGCAGTCCTAACAGCTTGTTGATAAAGATAACGACCTCTCAGAAGAGATTTAGTAACCTGCCGAAGGTCACTTAGCTAATAAACCATAAAATCAGATCTGTGTAATTTCAGAGCTGGTGGTTCTTCACTACCTGGTGCCCTACACTGGGGAAAAATGAATAGATGAGACATGCTCCGCATTTCCAGATTTAATTACGTGACAGCCCTATAGTCATCTTTGACTGAGTTTGCTTTGGAGTCTAACACTGAATGGGAACTTGGATTTGCAGTCCTGAGCATCTGGGAAGGTCGTTTTAGATCCCATGGAGAAACCCTGAATATCTAATCATTCCTAGGGGGGCATAGATATTAGCCCACTGAACACTATTTACAGCAGAGTGGTCTCCAGTCTTTTCTTTTTGAAACCTTTAAACCCAGTGCTATTAGCATTTTGCCAATGTTGGCAGACCGAGGAGGCATAGATGAAGTTTAGGAACTCTTCTGTGAGGTCTTCTGCAGCCCTAGGACAGGTCCAATTTCATAACAATTAAGAAATCTGAACACAGTGGAGCACTAGAGAGCCCCTGTTCCCAAGCCACAAGCCACTGTGGTGGTAGTCCCCAGCTACCAACCTCCCAAAGGCTACAGAAGCCCATTCTATTGATTTCCTAGGGCTGAAGATTAGATAGCCACAGGATTGTGTGAAACCTACATGGCCAAATTCACTGGCATCTCTCCTTCTACACTGTCATCAAAAATCTTTGCCTGGATTTAGGGTTTCCTTGGTAGGAGCTGTGACCCAATCCATCTCTCAGGCTCAACAGCCCAGTCAGCGCAGAGTCTGCAAGAGGCTGGGTGATCATTTTCACGTCCTCTTACCCATGGGCTTTGAGAGCACAGCCATTAACATACAGCAGCTCCTGGATTACTGTACAAAGGACTTTTAATCATGTTCTAAATCAATTGAATTGGAGGACTTTCTCAGAGAAACTTCGTGGTGCCAACTTCTATGTCCTTTATTAAGTACTCAAGCATGGCTGCATAAAACCAATTAAGCCTGAACGTATTATGCTTTCAGTTCTTTGCTACACTGGCAAGGGAGAATATGGCAGATAATCTTACCAATTCTGACAAAATCAATTTTAAGTCAGGTAGAGAACTTTAGGATATCAGTGACCCCAAGGCAGTTAAAAGTGTTTAATACTTAAGTCTCAGACTACCGAGACCATCAAATAATTTTGTAAAGCCAGTGAATGAAGATATCTTGATTTTTTTCCTCAAATTTCAGTTTTCAACATTCTGCTGTACTCAGAATCGAGAGCCATATTGAAATTCCAGGAGGACATCATTGGTAATGCCATTCAATAATAAATCCCAATTGATTCAGGCCAGTTTCCTGTTTGGCAACTATCAATGGAGAGGAGATGTTGTAGTAGCCAGCAAAGTTAAATTTCCTCCTTTTCTTCTTAAAGTTCCTATAAATTCCCTTAAAATTTAATGTATTCCAAATCAATGCAATAATGGTAATTATTATTATTATTTATAATTATTATAATTGACATTATGTGAGCATTTATTATGTGTCAGGCTCTGAGTTATGTACAGTCAATTCTCTTTATTCATAGTAGTTAGGTTGTATAAAGTCACTGAATGCAAGCACTGAATTAGTGAACACTGAATTATTGCTCCTAGGTGAAATACAGGGTTGCGTTTCTGTGAGTCTGTGTTCACAACATTCTCATCAACCAGTCAATACAGAACCTTGTTTTATATGTTTCTCCCTAAGGACACCTTATTTAATGTATATTGTTAATTCATTAATGTTGACCTCATGGCCAATAGCACTATAACTCATGCCTGAATGAAGCTTATCTAACAAATGTTATTTTCTCCATAAAGCACATCCCAGCCTTCTTGATCTCAGAAACACCAGACATCACTTCAGCTCTGCACTTGGGGCCCTTTTTTTTTTTTTTAAGATTTTATTTATTTGACAGAGAGAGCATAAGCAGAGGGAGAGAGAGGGAGAAGCAGGCTCCCTGCTGAGCAAGGAGCCCGATGTGGGACTCGATCCCAGGACCCTGGGATCATGACCCAGGTCGAAGGCAGCCACTTAACCGACTGAGCCACCCAGGCGTCCCCTTGGGGCCCTTTTTAAACAGTGAAATCACCAACAAAAAGCATAAAAATGTGAAAAACATAACACTAAAGAGGCTGCAAAAAGGACACTGGTTTACAGCATGAGAGCTGAAACAAGAAGGCAGACCTTTCTTTTGTTCAACCTCAGTAGAGAATGTGGGCATCAGGTGAATCAAATTTTTCATAGCTCTACCCACGCGCATATCCACAAATGACGTCAAATATTGAGTTGGAGGTTGCAAACAAATTTTAGCGAGTAGGCTAATTTGCAAATACGGAATCTGCAAATAATGAGGATCCACTGTATTGAGCAAGCATTACTTATTTATTCCTCATCTCAACACCACAAGATGGGAATTATTATTATGATCTCAGTTTTATAGCTGAGTAAATGGAAGCTTGTGGGGGCGCTGGTGAGGAAAGTGACGAAGGCCAAGCAGTTGGTAAAGGGAAGAACCAAGATTGAGACCCCAGCTGTCTGACTCTATAACTTGTTTACTGCACAATGGCTCTCTCATCCCTCACCTGCCAATATAATGCAATGTTTGAAATTTATCAGATTATGCAGCAGCGTATCTGGAAGGCTAGAATTGTTCCTGACTCTTACAAGACCTCAAAATAGAAAGTGGAAGTTAATTTTTGTTGCTTCGGTAGATGCTGCCTTTAGGGTACTTCATATCCTGTCACAAAAGGCCAGTGGGTGCCAATGTGTTTCTATCATTTTGTCAAGATGTACCTCTTCTCTGCGATGTAGTTAGAACCCATTTTCTGCAATTCTGTGAAAGACTTAAAAAGAACAAGTACAGAAAGACCTCGCCAAAGATTTGTTGGGTTTTTTGTTTTGTTTTGTTTTGTTTTGTTTTGTTGGCTTCAGGTTGCTATGATTGGGGAGGGTAATTGTATCATCTATTTACCGATCTATGAAAATGGTAAAAATGGAAAGAGAAACAATCAAGGTAGGGAGGCCACTTCGGTACAACTTGGATTCTTACCATTTCTGTACCAGGATATAAGGGTGTACTTTGAAATTTTAGGTATCTCTCCTGAAACAAACAGAAACATCTGAAGGAGTCTGATGTTGTTGATATTCCCATTCCATAATGGAAATGAGCTATGCTGTCTACTAACCTGACTCTAGTTTTGTAAATCAATCAATAGAGCACTTCAAAATTATATAAAAGATCATATTCTTTTGATTCACCTTTGGATAGCAAAGCAGGCAAATGATCTGTGGTGTTCTGAAGGAGACTACACAAAAACATTCGCATCAGAATTATAATAGACGTAGCCAGCCCAAGTCGACAAGCAATTAATTTTGTTACATAGACCTCTGGAACCAGTGATCCATGAATTGGTATTCACTAGGTGGTTATTTAAATCCAATCTTGAAAACTTGATACAGTCCTCACTCATTAAAATATGAAAGATGATGATGACCAGGAGATATGGGTGCTTGGGATCATCAGTTTCAACCTGGCTTATGGAGTCACTAAAATGAAAAGAGAACACAAGAGGCATAACCCTTTTTAAGTCCATTCCTCACTATGGTAACTGGCATGAAAGAAACCACAGAGCCAGAGATCAAAGCATGTGTGTGCGTATGAGAGAGAGAGTGTGTGTGTGTTTTAAAGGTATCTTAAGCATATATTTTTAATTCTAAGTAGTTCTAAAGAATGAACACTTGCTTACAGGATTCAGGACTTATTTGAATTTATTTCACTTAATGACCTGATGGCAGAAGTTGTAAAATGAAGCCATCTGGATGTGATCAGCACATCTAATCCTGGAGAGAACTCACTGAGTATTCCATGTACATGCAGAATTCCTGTGAAGTTTGAAACGATGCTAGCACAGGCAAAAGTACAAGAAAATTGGCCCTGAAATCTAAATGTATGCATTTGAAAATGCAATATTTCAATTAAATATGAAAAAGAGTCCTATGGCTGTGGAAAAATACCTAAGGATGTTAAATGCAGCGACAAGACTGAGAGGTCCTCCCATTGCTATTTATTTAGCTTGTTCCCAAGTTTATATCAGGGCATCATTCAACTTTACAATGACACTAGATTCAGCCACAGAGCTTGAAGATGTTACTTCTATTATTTCTAAAAAATGGAACAGCTGAAGGCTTCCTTCCTGTTTACAGTGTTCAGAGGGAAATTGTACAGCTCCAACAGGGTAGAGATGGGAAAGCAATAGTGCTAGATAAACAAATGATATTATGGCTTAGATATGGCAGCACGAGTTTGAAAGTTTAATCAGATAGCTGGAAAAAAACATGGCTGCGTACTGGGGTATCAGTGAAGGAAAGTCTGTTACAGAAATTACCGGTACCTCTTGCTTCTCCTATGAGCCCAACAGTTCCACAAAGCCTTTTAAATATAAAGGTAAACTATTACACATAAAATTTAAATATGGTTTGGTTCAAACTGAGAAGTCATGAGAAAAAAAGATACAAACATCGGAAAAAGAGTTCTCCATTGGTGATGCTATTTCTCATTATCTGGTGTCAGGAATGTTTTCCTTCTGTTTTTTCCCAAATGTACCTCAAAATATGAGCAGTGTTCTTCCTCTATAAAGAAGAAATTGTAGTAAAGTTTACAGTCCCTCTTGTATTAACTCAGTTTTATGATTTTATTTCAATTATTTTCTTAATCTTAAAGAAATTGTGAACCTCACAGTTAGTAGAATAATCAAGACTCTACAACACTAATGTAGATTACTTTTCCCTTCATTTTCTCACCACTTAAATATTTTACGTGTATGCTTTCTAGTGCAATTATTGTATGAAGAATTGTGGAATGCCTACTATGTAGGATTGCTATGTAGGATTGCAAATAAAAATTCAGGGCACATGGTTGAATTTGAATTTCAAATAACCAACAAATAATTTTTTTTAGTATAAGTATGTCCTAAATATTGCAATGCTAAAAAAATTACATCTTGGTTATCTGAAATTCAAATGTAACTGGCCATCTTATTTCTTATATGGCCACCCTACCTAAAGGAAATGTGTCATGCTAGAATCTTAGAGGGATACATTAAAAGATAGATTTGGGCACTACCTTGACAGAAGCATGCCCATAAATTAAGATAAAATGTAATCAACAGTGTTGAATTCCCTCAGATATGCATACATGTCAGTGAGTTAAAAAGACCCAAAGAAAGAGAAGTACTAGGAAGGGAATGTACTGGAAGCAGTGAGCTTTCCAATTTTGTCATGTGGTATATGAAAAAGAGACTAGTGGGAAGTAAGAGTGAGACCGGGCTCCTCCCAGGCTAAGGAGTTTAAACTTGGTTCTCCAGATCAGCACTGTCCAATTAGAAAAATAATGGGAGCCACCAATGCAAATCACAAATGTAATTTTAAATTTTCTAGCAGCCATATTGAACATGTAAAAAGAAGCAGGTGGGTAGCCAGCCCCCAAGATGACCCCTGGTTAAGTCATGCTCTTACACAACCCCTTTCATCCGTGGATTTGGGCTGGCCCTGTGCAGCCAGTAGAATATAGCAAAAGGGATGATGTGTGACTTAATGCACACGGGTCATTGCAAGTAGTGCAGCTTCAGCCTTGGTCTCTTGGATCACTTTTTCTGCAGGAAGTCAGCTATCATGACACAAAGGCACTCAAGAAGCCCCATGGAGAGGCCCCCAGCTAACAGATCGAACCAACCTGGCAGCCATATGAGTAAACCACTTTAGAAAGGATCCTCTAGTCCTTGTCAGCCTAGCAGATAATCTGACAGCAACTGCATGAAAAAATGCAAGTGAGAACTGCCCCGTCAAGGTCTTTCCAAGGTCCTGAACAAAAACTAGAAGAGATAATAAATGATTCCTGTTGTTTAATACCACTAAGTTTTAGTTGTGATTGGTTATGCAACAATAGTTAACCATACCGTGGTGAAATAAATTATGGTTCCTCCATACCATAGAATACCCTATAGCAATGAAAATATCCTACAGCAGTGTGCAGTTATTTGCAGCTATCTCTGGTTAATTTTAAAAAACAAACTATTAAGTAGCATGTATTACATGATCTTATATATTTTTTGTAAATGACTTTTGTATGGATAGAGAAAAGACTGAAAGCATAGTCACCAAAATATAAATAGGAAATATTTATAATGGTGAGACTATGGATCATTTTCATTATATTCTTTCTAACTTTAAGTATTATCTACATTTTTATCAATGACCATGTACTTATTTTATAATAAAAAAGCAGTTGAAATTTGTTTTAATAACATATTTTATTTAATTCCATATATCCACAATATTATCATTTCAACATGTAATTGGTATAAAATTATTAATGAGATAGGTTGTTTTTGTTTTGTTTTGCTTACTAACTGTTCAAAGTCTATTGTGCAATTTACACTTTCAGGACATTTTAATTCAGACCAACCACGTTTCAAGGGATCGATAGTCCCATGTGGCTAGTGGCTGGCATGCTGGACAGCACAACTCTGAGGAGGGAGGAATCACTAGTGGTTTGGGAGCAGAAGAGTCATGGTATCAGCGGCGAGCTTCAGTTCAGCCATGTTATTACATGAGATAAGTTGGAGAGGTTGGAAAGGGAGAGAACATTTAATAGGGCATTCCAATAATGGGTAACATGTAAAGAAAATCTGACCTGTCATGGAAATAGAAAAGGGGATAAAGGAATTACAATAGAGGTGATGTTTACGAATGCTTATTCTATACACAGTACTTTTACAGTACCCTGCCGATGTGGTAGAAGCAGGTAACAGATATTTTCTCCAATGTCGTCAAGTATGCCGCCCAAATAGAGAAAGCCACACAGCTTTCTTCAAGTGGAAAGATCTTTAGTCAGAAGATACTCAAATTGCATATATAAACATAGAGGGAGAAAAAAGCAAAAGTTTTGTAGTAAAGGCTTCTTCCTGGAATTTTTCACTTCTCCCAGTTTCTAGAGATAAACACAGAAAGATATATTTTTAACAGAGCGAAAATGTCTGAAACTTTCTTTGGTACTGACAACTCAAAATACAGAATTCTGTTTCATTGGAATTTGTAAACTGAGAAAAAATATTTTTATGAGTATAAAAGGAGCCAAGAAGGGACTACATCACTGAACCTGCCACAGAATCAGAAATTTAAATGTATCTCAGGACCCATTTTTTTGTCACAAGAGATATAATTCTATTGAGTCATTAAGAATATAGAGTTCTAGCTACAGTAGTTCACACATACACATTTTAATGAATGAATCTTGCCGTTAGCCAGGCTCTTGTGTATAAACCAGTTTATTTGAGAGGGACTTTATTGTTTTAGAGTGTTTCACATCCATTATTACATATGATTTTTTTTCCAGTAACTCCCTTGACATGGCATTATTACCTACATTTTTGCAGATGAGGAAATTGAAATTCTGAGAGAAGTAACTTGTCCTCAATCACAGAAATTCATAGGCCAGATCAGAAATAAGAATCCCAGGCATTTGTATTCAAGTCTAACTGATAAGACTTCCGTGTCCAATAAATTGAGAATTAACCATGTTGGTAGTTACAGCCAAACAGAATATTCCCAGTCTCTTAGGAATAGACTATAAGCATTTTAGAGTGGATGAATTTTTAAATGTTAGATATTAAGATGAACAAATATGGGGATGTATGAGGAAAAACCAGAAGGAAGAGAATTAATGATTCCATTTCCCTCAAAACTTGGCTGCTGCAGCATTGAGTCTATAATACCTCGTGACAGTAGAATAATACTAATCATCATATCCACTGTCACTAGTAAAATGTTGAGGAATGAGACTAAAACATATAATAACTTTTTTAAAATGTCAGTATAAAGACAGCAATATTGCAAAGTAAAAAGGACCATAAAGTTAACATCGATTGAACTTTTTAATGATAATGGTATGTTTAATATTTTTTCCATATTCCATAGTGAGTCATTTTCCATAAAGTGTTTTAGATTACATATGAAGGTGCCAATATAAAGCGATAGACTCAGAAAAACGTAGTTCCTGTAGTGATTCATTTGCTACAGATGTTTTGAGTAACTATAATGTATTTAGCACAATACCAAGCACATAGTAAGTGCTCAAGTTTATGTAGTATTACTAACATTTTGAGTAAAGGAAATACCAAATAAGGTAATGGATGTGATAGTAGTCTGAAGACAATAAAACAAGGTACAGATAAAGGTATGTTTAAAATGAGTCAAGTTGGAGGCACTTGGGTGGCTCAGTCGGTTAAGCATCTGTCTTTGGCTCAGGTCATGATCCTGGGACCCTGGGATCAAGCCCCATATCAGGCTTCTCTGCTCAGCAGGGAGGTGGGTGAGGGGAGGGTCTGCTCTCTCTCTCTCCAATGAATAAACAAAAAATCTTTTTAAAAACTGAGGCAAGTTGTTTAACGAGTATAGAGTTTCAGATTTGCAGGATGAAAAAGTACTGGAGATTTGTTTCACAACAACATGAAGATACTTAACACTGCTGAACTGTCCACATAAACATAATTAAGATGGCAAATGTTCAGTTGTGTGTTTTATCCCAATAAACACAAATGAGGCACCACAGCTGGAGGAAGAATTGGACAGGCTTCCTGGCATTAGCATGTTATCAAGTGCCCTTTCCCTCCATAGCCATTACATTGTGCTGGATTCCCTGTGCTCTCTTCTTCCACAGGTAGGTTAATTTGAGGCCACCAGGGTTCACAGATCAGCTGACTGCTACAACCTTTCTATTTGTAGTCCTTAAAAATGTTAAAGAAAATAGAGTCGCCACTCTGCAAATAGAAAACCACATCCAGGAAATTTCCCTCATTCAAAACCAGTGCTAATAGCAGCAACAACTAAAAGCATTAACACAAGTTTCTCAGGCCCTGAGAGAAATGTACGTGAAGACAAGGAGAGTCAGACAAAATGTCCATTAAGAAATGTAATGTGGAAACTCTTCAATGTCATTTAATTCTACTTGCAATCCCTTTCCTGGGATTCTTCCTTCACAGCTATTGTGGTACAACACCAAACAGTTTAATATAAAGTGAAAAAGAGTCAGATGTTTCACTTATAGGAAGTCAAGCATTTGGACATTTTGGACAAAAGTCATTGATTAGTTGATATGTCACCCCTGTACACCATTCTGAGTGTATTTGTTATCTTCTTTATCCTAATAATCTCAAGAATTGTAAAAGGATGTATGCTGAGGAAAGAATGATGTAAATCGTTAGGTATAGAGTTTCTGCAATATTAGAAACATGTTAGAATACTTATCAAATTTCAATATCCTGCATTTATTTTGCAATCAAACAGAGCCCCTGTAAGAAAGAATGCGGGCAATAGCAGGCAAGGGACCCAGGCTGTTAGGAATCTTTTGACTCTCTATTAAATAGGTCCATTTACGCCACAGCTGGATTCTTTGTTGGATTGTTTCTTTCTCTAGTGAATGCAGGTGAGCCTGAGGAGTTTATAAATGATTTTCTGAGTAGGAAAGATGGGAGATTAAACTTTAGCATGCTTTAGTCTGATCTCCTAAGAGGCAGGTATTTAATCTTGCTGAAGTGTCTTGATGCACATTATTTGACTAAATGAGAAGGCAAAATATTTGACAGGACAATAAGACTAATATATATTTTTTTATTTCTTGACATTCTGCATTTATTTGGGAATAAATCTGCAAATTTCTGCTTAACATAGTCAGTACGCATATCATGAGGGGATACACCCATAGAAATAAATTTATATACCCATGAACCTGAAAGCCTTGTGAAGCCCTTAGCAGTCTACAAGAATGCATGATGACTGCAGTAAAAAATATTTAACCCACAAGTGAGGAAAGGATTGATTGCTCTAGAGAGCTCACACCATACCTAATTCACAGAGACTCTTCCTTATGACGAAGATAAATAGTCTATGTCATTCTGACCCATAAAGTGTACTGTTTTTACAACAAACTTATTGTAATAATTCATCTTAAATGCCTTATGGACATATTTTCTTGTGATTTTCAAATAAGAATCATTTGGTATTCTTGTTTTCAAAATAAGTTTGGGGATTAAAAATGATAAGTAGCATTAAGTAGCATTGTTATATTTGCTTCAGAAATATAGAGATATAATATTGCATATAAGATGTAAATGTTCCCTTCTTAATATTTACGAAAGAAATATTATTGTGCACATTCCTGGGTATTTTTGCACTTTAAAGCTCATTTGGGGAGATACTGAAGCTGCATACAGACGACTTTATTCACAAATGAACAAATGGGCAATAACTAATCCCTGGTGTGATTTTTTAATCCAAGTAAAAATAATTTCCAATTTCTTCTCATGCACTGCTTTACCACTGCTCTGTCAATTTGAAACTCATTTTTTATTAAAAAGTAAAGGCATATGCTTATTACCTCTATAAATTCTTTGACACTTTTTTTAATCCATTATTAGAAGTTTGGCATTTTGTCTTTTTTAAATTAGAAAGTTGATGGAAGGTAGAAGTGCATAATAGAGTATCTGGGGATAGGGCACTGTGAAAGCTTTTTAATAAACCATTTTTCTTTTGGTTCATGTAAATCATCTTATCTGATGGCTTAGAACACATTTGAGTGCCTTGTGTACTAGGCTTAATGTTGGCAGAAAGGGGAGATATTTTAACTAGAAGTCTGAGTTACAATGGCATGAATTAGGAATGTTGGTGTTGATATCTTCTTAGACTTACTGATGTCATAGACTGTTAGCCTGAGTCAGAGTTAATAGTAGCTGCAGGCATCAACTGGTAAGAAAATCAGACACAAATAAGTAAATGTTCCCAAATCACACAGATAATTAAGCACAAACAAAGAAAAGCTAAACAAATACATTTCTATTCTTATTGTTTGAAGGAAATGCAATTGGGAAAGGAAAAGTCAAAGTAGCTACATGAATTTTTTTGGATACAATTTCCTCAAATATGATGTCCAAGAATATAAGACAAAGGACTGTAAAGCTAGGCATTGGTTTCTGCATCACTACATTCGGGGTCACTTAAACAAAGACTGGCTTTTAATTTTTTTATTGAGGTATAATTGACATATAACACTATATTAGTTTCCAGTGTACAGCATAGTGATTTGGTAGTACTGCAAATGATCACTACAATAAGTCTAGTTAAAATTCATCGCCATTTTTTTCTTATGATGAGAACTTTTAAGATCTACTTTCTTAGTAACTTTCAAATATGCAATTCATGGGGCACCTGGGTGCTCAGTGGGTTAGGCGTCTGCCTTCAGCTCAGGTCATGATCTTAGGGTCCTGTGATCAAGCCCCACAAGGAGACCCACTTCGGGCTCCCTGCTCAGCACGGAGTCTGCTTCTCCTTCTCCCTCTGCCCCTCCCCTGCTGCTTGTGCTCTCTCTCTCTCTCTCTCTCTCTCAAATAAATAAATAAATAAATAAATAAAATCTTTTTAAAAATATGCAATTCAGTATTATTAACTGTAGGACTGGCTTTTTAACAGCCTCGGCCAACACATTCTTTTCCTAGAAGAGCTGCAAAACTTTCCGTAATCTCACATTTGGAACTCAGGGTTTGGAGGGTCATTTCTAGTCTGAGTACTTTCTAGAGGTCTGAACTTATTGAAATGAGTCACTTGGTTCAGTCCAGTTGGTCACTGGCCTGGCTAAAATCTATGATTCCGTCTTTGCCCGAATTGGTAGGTGATAGAACATAGCCTTGGTGGATTTTTTCATTCTTTTTCTTACTGACCATTGGTATTCATCCTCTTTCTACATGTGGCAATAATGCTAATGGTAAAGATTATTTTACAGAAATATGGCACCAGTTTAGAGTCCTCAGAGGACTTTTGCATAGAGCATTTACAGATTGATTGATTAGTTGGTTGGTTGAGTCTCACCATAACAATCTGAGAGTGTGTAAGAAGCCATACGAGGGAGTATTGCCGTCAATAGGTTGCAAGATTTGCAACCGGTCATACATTTATTAAGCATCTGCTAAGCACCGGAGGCGGGGTTAGGCCAATTTATTATGGTGAAGCCAGGACTGGAACGTACAGCCTCTGATTCTTAGCCCTGTACTTCCCATTGTCTACACCCACATAGGGCTGAAGCTTCATTGAGGCCTATTAACTGGCCTTCCAGTTTCCACTAACCATTAGTCCGTTCTCAGTTCAGAGGAGTAGATCTTGTCCCATCCTGGTGGGAGGCCGAATCAGCTCAGGTGAGGAGCAGCTTGACCCGTGGAGCTACAGGAAATGGTGTGCCCCATTAAAGGTGCTGCAATGCTCCGTCTTATCAACAGAAGCCGCTCAATTGTACACACCTGAAAAAGGAAGCTTCCCTGAAAATCTCCACTTGATCTGATGTCTGTGGACTCTGTGCACCCTAAGCCCCATCTTTAAGCCATCTGAAGTAGAGCATCTGTGTTGTATGTGATTTCATCTCCGTGGCAGAGCGATTCAGCAAGTTAGAGAACCCTCATATGTTAAACGAATAATAAAAGTGGAACCAGCTCACAAATGCTTTAAATATCCTATTTTATGGAAGATCTCATATAGATAATTCTGTTCATGGAAAGCAACTATACTTCGGATAATGCAGGAAAAGATTGTTTTTTCAGTTTGGGGCTGATGATTCATGTATCTGTGAGTGAAAAAGCAACAGTAAAAGGTAGGGCTTGGATTCTTCCCTATAAGCTATTTCTAAAATGTAAATGTTTGTCTATTAAATGCATTTCAGTCGCCAATATTAACATGCCTGGGAACAACAACAACAACAAAAAAGCCAGCAAATATTTATTATCATGAGTTATGTGCCCATACTCTGAATGCATAATAAAAAGTTAGGGGAAGACTCAAATATTGCTGCTTAACTTTATCATCTATGGAGCTGTGGATTGTTTTTCTTCATTTATTAATGCAAAAACGGATTCAAAAACAAGATTTGATCAAATGAGAAATTATCAATTTCTTTTTTTTTATTAAGAAGGACATTTTAAATGTACTTCTAAAAAACTACACTTTTGGAATGTATAAAACTTTTGCACACTAGTGATACTACTAAACTATATATACTACTATTGTATAATAATTATACAATTATACTATCATCTTCAAACTATGTTCACCATGTAAACTGGCAACAGGGAACGAAAATTTAACTCAGCTCTTCCCCTATTCTTGCTCTTTTCCAGTCATTTTAAATCACTTTAGATTATAATTCTCTAGTAAATGGTCTAAGTAGGCAGCCAGGACTCTCCCAAAGCTTTTTAGGTGGGAAGAATATATGTACCTGACAGAAGTGTCCAATGAGTTCATTAAAGCCATCTTTAATATGTTCATCCTATACACTCATAATCATCCCCTTGGTGCCTGGCCCTGTATCTTTATGTGGTCCTCAGGTGCCTGCATTTGGAAACTCCACCTGAGCCCCCTCTTCCAAGGCTATGCTATATTTCCTAAATCTTTCTGTGGCCTTACCACCAACATAGGCCTGCTTTCTGACCCAATTTTTTAAAAATGTATTTCTGGACCTTAAGCTAATGCATTATGCATCCTCAGTAAGGCAAAAATATACATTCTCAGAAGTAGCCTTACAAATTCTCTCTTATATATTTATGCATATTTTATTTGTCTAATTAGGGGGGAAAAGATGACAGGACAAGATAGTACGATGATACTCCACTATATATTTAAGGTGATAGAAAGTATGGTTGTGTTTTCCTTTTTAAATGCAACAAGAAAGAATACCTGAGTCCTACTCTCAGCCCTGCCACAAACTAGCTTTGCAGTCTTTTGCAACTTAATTATTTATGTCTCTTCCACTAGATTTTGAAATTCTTGAGGGTAGAATTTATGTCCATTTCATTTTTATCTTTGACAGTGCTTAGCACAATGCCAGTTGCATAGTAGATTCTCAATACACAGATATTTCCATTGGTTAGCAGACAGAGAATTAAGGGTGGACCCCAAAAAAGAAGTCAAAACTTTTTTTAAAATGTAGATTTTTGTGTTATCAGCATTGAGGTGCAACCCCAAGACCTCTGAGTGAATGGGATGGGGGAAGGTGAGAGAGAGGGAGAGTGAAGACATCTGTTAAAGAACTTTGGGGCCATGAGGTCCAGGGTGATTGTAAGAAGAGAAGACAATTAATCAGACTGCTAAGGTACATCAGTTAAATAGAAAACAACCAGGTTAGCGCAATGTGTGGAAGCTCACAGAGGACATCATTACAACAGTGGTTCTTTACCTGAGGCAGTTTTAACCCTGAGGGACATTTGGCAATGTCTGGAAATATTGCCGATTGCTGCCACTGGGGGGCGTGATGCTGGCATCCAGTGGGGGAGGCCAGGGATGCTGCTAAACATCCTGTAATGCGTAGGACACCCCAGCAACAAAGACTTATCCAGCATAAAAGTATCATTAGTGCTGAGGTTGAGAAACTATGATTTATAAAGACCGTTGAACAATGTTAGAGAATCTGAGAAAAGGTCAATTTATTTGGTAATTAGGAAGCTAGTGGTGACTTTAAAAGAAAAGTCTCCAAGTTGTGAGAGAATAGAGCTGGAGGAAGTAGGTAGCAAGACAGAGTTCACAAGACATAATGACTTCTGAGATGTTATAAGAAGGTGGGTGGGAAGCAATGTTTGTTTTGTTTCTGAGCCAAGGGAAATTGAACCTATTTATACACCAAGAAAAAGGAGCCAGGAGAGAAATAGGGAGAGAGATTAAAAATGTGAGAAAGAGAAGAGCAATACTACAAAAATTGGAAAATTAAGTTAAAAAGCACAAAAAGAAGTCAGGGCCAAGATGGTGTTGAAGGTGAGGATGAAGAAGGGGAGGATAGGCAAATGAATGGAATTTGAAGGTGCAGAGATGAGACGCTAAAGAACTTCACAAGAGATGATCTTTCTCAGTGAAATTGAAAAGTATAAGTTGCTAAGACTAAAGGGGGAGGTTTGGGGCTTGGAAACAAATTTATAGCAGTCTGCATGGAAGATAGATAAGGAATAGGCTCACGATGACTGAAAGAATCATGGAACAACGTAAACTCAGCTGACATTGTGAAGCATAAAGAGTAGGTTTCAATCATCGCATTTAGAGTATCTCCTCTAAAAATGCTTTGTAGACCAAAGGAAAGCAAAGAAAACTGATGTCCTGCTGGATTAAGGGCAAGATGTCAGCAAGGTATCTGTGGTATAACACCAAGGGAATGAAAGGAGCTAAGAAGGACAAAGTTGAAAGAATGAACCGTGGTTTATGGCTGAGTTAGGGGGTCAGGAAGACCATTGCCTGGGTGGTCGTGGTGGGGGTAAGGATGGGGAGGACTGATAAACAAGGGAAGAAGGGATCAAGGAACTGGAAATCTTGGACAGGACAAAGAGCTGGTTCAGAAAGTGTGAGGGAAGACAAGAGGTTGTGATCAAGGGAACAATTCTGGGCAATGAGAACATTGCTTCTCTGTCACCATAGAAGGTGGAAGAATGTTACTGGAGAGAAACATGTTCTATCTAACGCCCTTATCTCTACAATCTCTCTCTTTTATAGATATAATTAGAAACTGTCCCTATCATCAGGGAGATTATAGGGAAAATAGTCTATGAATTATTTCTTAATTTGCTGGCCTACTTTGATCATTCTCTTCTGATAGTCGTAACTACACAATGTCTACAATCCATTCTTTTCAAGCTCAAATACAGATCTAGTCCAGGATCTGCATTTGACTCTACCCTTACTAGATAAGTAACCTCAGGCAAGACATTTCACCAAACTTATTTTTGTTTCATCTGCAAAATGGGAGTAATGAACAAGACTGTTTTGAAGGCAATTTGTGTAAAAAAAAATATTAGGTTTTTAATAATTTAAAAAATTTACAACTATCTTTCTATCTTCATCTGTACTTCAGGAAACCTCACTGGTGAGCCATGCTCTACCCGATTGACTTATTACCTACTATTCTTCAACCTGAGTTTTCTTTTGCAAACATGATCACCTTTATTGTCTTTTCCCTTCCTTGAAACTATGATGTTCTCCTCTAAATGCCACATGTGAAAGCTTTATATCCCCTTAGGGAAATTGCTAAACTATGTGAAGTTCTGTTTTCCTCTTAGGTGGTTTGGCAGGATCTTTGCAATGAGCAGAGTTAATGCCTTTATAGTGCCCAGCACTGTGCCTTCCATACCTCGGCACCCAGTGGATGGAAGCTATGATGGCACTGAGTTTATGAGAGTGACACACTCCCCAAACCTTACTTCCACAAGCATAACTGTAACTTTATTAGACTCTGGAGAACTTAACACTTGTCATTATTATGACACTAATCATCAACCTATGCGTCTTGTGGTCCTCACTAAATGGTAAACTTCTTGACACAGCAATGAGCTTTAAATTCTGAAATATATATTTCACGTCTCCAGTTCAGGGACAATGGACATTCCATAAATACTTGCCCTAAAGTATGACATTGTAACGCCACAGCACCTAGACATTAATGAGAAGAAAAAAGTCCTCTGTATGTTTTTTAACTGAATTCTACTAGTTCTGGAAATAGGTTCTGCAATCCAATTATGGGTGTTCTTTCAAATGTGGTCAGTACCTACAAATCATAACTCTTCTGTATTAGAAGCAAAAATCAGTTGCGATTCTAAAAATAAGTGTTTTGAAGCCAAGAGTCTGTTTGGCATATTTATACAGCTTGTATTTACTTTTGCTAAAATAATTGAATTTGTAACAATTATAAGGCTGCCCAGATCTCTTTAGCAATGGGTATTGATTGTTACACAAAGGAGATTTACCTCATTAAAAACAAAGTGTTTTAGTCATCATGGCTCCATCCACAGAACCTGGTGTCATCATTACAATAATCATGTGTTTGATGGATATATTAGGGTCTCTTGAAAGCTTCACTTCTAACACAATGATTTGCAAAGCTTTCAACAGTTAATTATCTTGTATGTTGCAGACAAAAACAAAAGTCTCTTCACCCTGGTCGGAAAGAAAACTGGAGCTAATGGCAAGATTCACCTACTGGAGGGCATTTACAGAGGTCATGCTGGCTTGTTCTTGTCTGTGATCCAGAGTTCAGTGGGATAGGAGTGTACAGAATTATTCAAACATTTGGGGTGGCCAGTATCTGAGTAATCATGGCATACTTAATACCTGTCATGGAATAGTGGAAAATGCGATCAGCAAACTTACCCAGGGCCAGACATGGGTAACAGAGCATGACTTCCAGATGAATAAGGTGGACATTCTATAATACTCAATAGAGAGCCAGGGAAGATTCCTGAGCAGGGGATGACGGCCTTGGTTCAGAAAGATTAATCTGGCTATGACAGTGAGTAGAGTACGAGGTTGTGGGGTGAGTGGGCTGGAAAAAGAGAGAGGAAGAAAAATCTGGAGACCAATAGAACACATAGAAAGGTATTGCAATTGGTCTGGCAAACTAATAAAGGAGTGATTTATTGACAGAGTGGGAAAGGAGTGAGGAAATGAACAGGATGTATTTTGGATCTCTGTGTGCCTTTATTTGGGAAATCATTAAATGTAGGATAGGGATCGGGCTGGAGTCAAAGATAATATTGAGGCTTGCAGGTTGAGTGATATTTAAATCATGAATGCAATTAAATTAAAAGACCCAATATTTTAAAATAGTTGATGTAATGAAAGATTTAGTCTTGTTGAATTGAAAATACTAGCAGAAAAACCAAATCGAAATACTTCAACAGAGAGTTAGAGTACATGTTATTCTACAGTACATTTCTTTTTGTAAAAATGTGCAATGGTTTTTGTTTGTTTGTTTTACTAATTTCTGGGTCATGGTTATGGGCATTTTCAATATTATTTGACATTGCCATCTTGCTCTCTGAAGTGCCTGTACAAATTTAAATTTCCATTTGCTCTTTATAGGAGTTTTCCTTCTGCAATACTTATTATCAGAATTTTTTACATGCTGCTAATACTCTCTCTTTTGTTGACATTTCCTGGATTACTAATAAAAATGAGCATTTCTAAATATGTTTAATGACAATTTAGAGTTTCTATTCTTTGAATATCCTGTTCATATTCTTTGTCTAATTATTTTCCTGTTATAATCTTGTTTTTCTTATTGGTCTCATAGGCATTCTTTATTTAATATGATGCTAATCCTTTGTTTACTGTATGTCTTGCAAATACTTTTTTCCAGTCTGTCTTGTTTAATTCCACATGTGTTCCTCTGTTTCTAAAATAAAACTTTAAAGAAATGGTTCCAAACTATTTGTTCATGGACATTTTATCCTGTCAGTCTCACTTAATACGTCTTTCCTTCTGTGACGCATTCTCTGATTTCCCCTGTGAAACTGTCTGTTCTTGCCTTTCTTCCTTCTTCTATATTTTGTACTCTAATTTAGAGTACATGAACATAGAGTCAATATAGTACCTCTGACAGGTCGTTTTATTGGTTTATTTACATGAAAATCTCTAGATTATAAACTCCTGATGGCACTTTTGTATTTACCTTTGTCTTCCTAAAAGCCGGCCCAAGGTCCAGGAAATAGTAGGTATTCAGTAATTGTTTTTCAGTATGAATTCCCTTTGAAAACTGAGGTTATCATCTTAACTTACTTCTGGGAGATTTTCCCTTTTTTGAATCATAGACTCTGTCTCATTCATTTATCCTTACATTCCCCTACCATGTCAAGCCTTATATAAGAGGTGAGGAACAAACGTATCACCATTATTTAAAGCTAATCAATACACTTGAACCACTGTTTTTCTCTACTTTTCCTAAGAAAAGTCAGCATTGTAAAGAAAATGCTTTTTTACATATACATCTTAAAACCCTTGTTATTAAAAGATAATTATCATTTTCACTAGAAGTTTATTGTAAATTTCAGAAAGAACTAAGAAGTTGATTATGAACTTTGACATTTCTATTTTTTTTTTAAAGATTTTATTTATTTATTTGAGAGAGAGAGAATGAGAGACAGAGAGCATGAGAGGGAAGAGGGTCAGAGGGAGAAGCAGACTCCCCACTGAGCCCGATGTGGGACTCGATCCCGGGACTCCAGAATCATGACCTGAGCTGAAGGCAGTCGCTTAACCAACTGAGCCACCCAGGCGCCCAATATTTATTTATTTATTTATTTATTTATTAAGATTTTATTTATTTGCGAGAGGGAGAATGAAAGACAGAGAGCATGAGAGGCAGGAGGATCAGAGGGAGAAGCAGACTCCCTGCTAAGCAGGGAGCCGGATGCGGGACTCGATCCAGGGACTCCAGGATCATGACCTGAGCCAAAGGCAGTCGCTTAACCAACTGAGCCACCCAGGCGCCCTTGGCATTTCTATTTTTCAAATGAAGGTGATTAAGAGAACTTTGGGGGCGCCTGGGTGGCTCAGTCGGTTAAGCGGCTGCCTTCGGCTCAGGTCGTGATCCTGGGGTCCTGGGATCGAGCCCCACATCTGGCTCCTGCTCAGCGGAGAGCCTGCTTCTCCCTCTCCCTCTACCTGCCACTCTGCCTACTTGTGCTCTCTCTCTATTTCTCTGTCAAATAAATAAATAAAAAGAAAAAAGAAAAGAAAAGAAAAGAACTTTGGTAATAACGCCAAAGCAATTTAGTCGGTTTTTATCCGAAAGTTTTTGGGATCCAAATATATGCCTGGAGAACTACCAATTTACAAAAAATATAGAGGTATTTTATTTGTTAAAGTGCATTTCTTTAAAACTCTAAACAATCCAGGGCTTTCCTTGCAATGTGCTAGGGTGACTCAGCTCAGTGGCAGCCCCCTGTAGGATGTTCTGGGGAAGCTGATCTTTGGAATACACACATACACTTGACCAGATGCAGGTGGTCAAATAGCAACCACCAGATTTACTCACTTTGAACTCCTTAAAGCTTATGTTATGCACTTTGGTTCCAAGGCCACTTTCCATAGCATCATCTTAATACCTAAAGGGCAGTGACAGCCTGGAAAATTGCAAATTCTTTTCTTTTAGAATTTTCTCCCAAGCTTCCCATTCTTTATCTTTGCTGTATATTTTTATGGTGTTATTTTGCTGTTAAGCATCAGTGCTATTTTAAGTATGACTGGCACGTCTTTTATGTGGCTCTGTAGCATCATGGATGATACCTTTTGGAACTGACAGCCTTCTTATTAAAAGTGCCATTTTTCTTTTTTGTCTGTAGATCCAGATCACTGAGAGAATAGACTTCTTTTTTTTTTTCCAGTTAAGCTACTGCTACTTAAATTTCATTGATGATAGCACATGCAAAATTGACTTTAATGCTCTGCTGGCTCATCCTGGCCTGGTGATTGGAGTTGAGCATGTTAATTGGTTACCCACATTCACACAGCATTGGATTAGAGACCTAATTCTCTTTGGCAACTCTTTGAGCGTATCACAAAGTGCTTTTTGAAGAGAAGGTTACTCCTTTCACATAACTTCATTAAGAACATTTGCTCAGACCTTGGAATACATATGGCAATCTCAAGGAAAGTTCAAAGGACACCATTGTGGAGGAGCAGGTCGCTTTTCTAAAATTGCCTTAAGATCTTTATAAATTCCATATGACAGATTTTTCAACCATAAAACATTACCCATTGTCCGTGTTCTATGTGTAAAGAGCAAAAGTGGGAACTCTACAGTTCATGTTTGTGAGCTGCTGAGTCTTAAGTTTTTATTTTTAAATGGGCCTTCGGGAGCAAAAAAAAAAAAGTTGAGTTAATCATACTCTCAGTTCCTAGCACATTATTATTATCTATTCCTGCAAGATTTGTTTTATTTCCTTACTTTTCCCTGTACTCCCTCTGCCCCCACCATCACCACTTACTCTAATGTGTTTGATGTATGTCCTTAAATATGCATGTACCTTGTACAATATGCAGTATTGTTATGAAGTTTCCAATTTTCAAGAAAATGAGCTTTCCAATATCAATAGTCTTGTTTCTTATAACTTGAACGTGACCAAACTAAAGCTTTAACAAATGTGCAAAAGAGGTAAATGATGGAACCATAGGATCTCATGGAAAATGTTCAAATCCAGTCAGCTGGAAAATGGTTTCGTATTTGTGAAACATTTAGACTGTGGAAGGTGACCTTTACTGAACACTGATTATGACCCAGGCACAGAACTAAGGTTTTTACTTTAGCTTTACAAAAACTATTCAAGGTGGTGTTATTGTCCCTACTACAAAATGAAGAAACTACACTTAAAAGAGGTACTCAAGTAACCAGCCAAAAGACACATGGCTAAATTTGGATTCTGGGGTTAAATCAGGTTTGCAGTCTTCTCTCCTTAAATGGTAAGGTTCATGTCTGTGGAAGTTCCAATGAAAAAAAATACCTTAAGGAGATCTGAGGAAATTTCACTGAGGAAGGAACATATGGCCCCAGCATTGAAGAACAGATAGATTTAGAAAGGCTTATAGGAGAAGCATTTATCATAAGCAAGTGTGTTCAAGAAACACAAAGCATTAGCCTTTAGCCAGATTGCAGGGGGAGCCATTAAAAAATGGGAAAGGTACGTGGAATCCAAATCATTAGGCATTAGCTATTAGACTAAGAAGTTTGGTTCCGTCTGAAAAGATACAGAAGTTTATCTTCTGGTAGGTTAGGGTAGGGAATAGAAATGTGGGTAAATTCCTTCCTCCAGTACATGTGCACAAGGTTAGGATATAACATCCTAACCAGCCACATCACCAGTGAACCTCACATAGTCCCATCTGTGTTCTAATTGTACACAACCCACTTGAGAAAGATAAGACGAAGAACTGAAATCGTTGTAAAAGATAGTAATAATAAATAATATTTTTTGAGGTCTTTTTAGGTGCCGAGCTGGGTGCCTTCCAAGTATTGTCACAATTAGTCTTTGTAACAATACTAAATGGAGATACTATGATTTTCCCATTTTACAGACTTAGAAAGTGAGACTTGTAAAAGTTGGATTATTAACCCAGAGTCACACAGCTAGTAAATGGCCAAGTGCCGTGAGTATCCATTTGTGCCTGGTTCTCAACCACTAAACTCTGTTGTCTCCTATAAGTAAACGGTTCAATATGTGGTAAGAGCCAACTAGTTTAAACTCAAGGCGGTATTGAGAATATTTTATCTGATTTCAGCTGAGAAAATAGAAAGCAGACAAGTGCTCTCTAAGGAAAGGAGGCCATAGGTTTATAGAATGAAATCATCACTTTGAAGGATGTACTTCATCCTCTCCAAGTACTTAGGCAGATAGGACCATACATTTTAATAGAGTCATGTGGCTGCAAGCGGCCTCCAGGGGGCCATTTAGCCATCTCCTTTTTGCACCTGAAGGTTTTTTAAAGATATGAAATACATAGGTAATGAGGTTGATATCAGAGGGAAGGGGGTCAAAGCTTTAGTATTATGTGGGTTCAACTGTTACACGAGAGTTGGCCCCAGCTGAGTTTTTGAAGCAAAGGGAAGATAAATCTCTTCAAACGAGGGAGCTACTTTTTCCTTCATTCATTTAACATAATTTCTCTGTCTCAGGACCAATCTTTCATGTTGGGGAATAGACTCCTTGACTCTTCCTCAGGTCCGAGAATGTGCTCAACCAGGCACAGAGAGAATCCAGTGATCTGTAATTTGGGTGGCAGATACGTTTGTTGTCATTTATGGGTACACTCGCGTCTCCTAGAGGCCCGTGTATTGTGGAGGAGAAACCACTGGCCTGGTAGCTGAAATTCTTAAGTCCCCAACGCAAACCTACAAATGTTTCTACGTGGATGCTTGATAAAGAATATTTATACTATTTCCACTTTCTTGAACTGTAAAACTTAGATAGCTCAGCTTTATATAATATGTACAATCTGGTCTAGAAATCACATTTTAGTAAATAAAAAATATATACTTTCTGGTCACTGGAAGAGCTTGATATTTATACAAATCCTAAGGTGATTCTTTTTACTCCTTAAATTTTTTTAAGTTTATGTACCAAAATTCTTTAATGAATTGCCCCTTATTTCATAGAAATCTTGTAAGAATTCCATATTTGGAAACCCCTAATTTTCTGAGATTGATATAAAAATGCAGGATAATTACTAATAATGAGTGTTTATCAGCATTATAACTAATGGCTTTAGTAATTTAGTTATAAATTGAGCCTTTTAATAAATTGTTTACCTGGGCGAAAAGAGAATTAATTAAGTAGTTAATTGTTATTGAATGCCGGGTACTTTACATATACTAGCTCATTTAATCTACACAAAACCCTATGCATTAAATCAACACATATTGACGAAATGCCTGCCACAAGCCAGGAGTTGTACTCGATATCAGGGACATAATGATGAGTGAGACAGATACACGCTCTGAGCTCATGAAGCTTGAGAACTAGAGAAAATTAAACAGGTCCTAAGCCTAGTGTAGAAAAGTACACAGGGGTAGAGTGGGGCACAGGGGACCCTACATACTGACATTTAGGTCTGAGGCCTTGAGTGCACTTATACTCAGAACCCACACGCATCAGGAGGCGGGCCAGCTTTTACCTGTAAGAAGCGAGCCCCGGGGCATGGCTGCCTCCAAAGCCTGTGGCTTCCTTGAGGTCACATAGTCCAGCCCCCCGGAGAATAATTGAGAACTTCCTAGAAGATATCTTTCCATTCTAAGCATTCAAACAAGTGTACTTTAAATAAAACCGTATTAGCACCAGCAATCTTTTTGCATCCTACCATGGAGAAAGAACTCTTGGTCTTCTCCATTTCTTCCATCTTCTTTCTTCTTCTTCCATTGCTAGGCGCCTAGATGCGGACTTCAAGGGTGTGTGAGAGAAGAAACTAGCCATTAGACAGAGGAAGGGTTTTCAAAGACAGTTGTTCTAACATACTGCTTTCTAGATTCAGCCAGCACATTAATATTGACTTTTTTGTCAACCTTCAAGGCGCTTGGCATAACGAGTTGATCTTTTTTTTTAATAATTAGTATTATTTCAATGTAAATAAGACATGCAGTTGTTGGTTTGGGTTTTTTTTTTTTCCCCCCACATAGAGTTACTGAGGTCCTGGTCCGGAGGCCCATGAGAGATTACTTTTGCTTCAGAGTATTGCAATTACCCTTGCAGTGCAGTAAGGAGCGGCTACATTAATATCTTATTAATTCCATAGCAGTCATTGGGCCTCACTTGGTATCCGACATAGCTACACAAGCATTCTGCCTAACAAGGCTGCTTTCTTCCCCCTGATGATTTGTAGAACTCAGGAAAAGGACTTGTAATGCACTCCGCTATACCTCCTCTGCTGTTAGCACGGGGCACATAGTGTGGCTGAATCATAACAACCCAGGGCTTAATTATAATTCTAAAGGTGGTGTATCCTGAATAATGATTCCATGTTATTAACAAATGGAAATCCCAGGCAATTGTTTGAGTAGATGAGTAATATCAAGGGTGGATGTCATAGCCCACTTTTATTATTCCTGGAGAAAATACCACCTGTAACTTGGCTTCTCTCATTTGTCTTAATTACCATGTACAATTTAGGGCTTAGTGGCAATTACCTAAGTCACACAACATTCGTAAAGAATCGCAGAAAAGGAAGCGAATATGGCCAAGGCAAATTAAGTCATCGTATTTATTTTGGCCATTCATTCATTCACTCAGAAAATATTTACTGATCACTTACCCTGTGCCAGACTCAGGGTTAGGTCGTGCCCATAAAAAGAGCACAAGGCAGACAGTGAACAACAGAGGGACACTCAGACTTCAAGAGGCACCTAGGATTATGTGGCTCACTCTTAGCTCTGCCGACAGGATGCCCTTTTTTAGGTCAGCTTTCCATTTTATTACTATCATTCTTTGGGACAAAGAGATAACAAAAATGCAGCTAGCTTTTCATAGGTGAAGAGGATTCCTGAACACGGATGTGAAAGTTATTGGAGTAGGAATGGGAGCAAACTTGGGAAATGAACTTTCCTGAGGGTATGTTTTGTAATTTGGGAAAGTTGAAAACTTTTGTTTTATGGGTTTTTTTTTGAAATGAAGATTAAAATGTTTCAGATATGTGTCTGCCCTTAACGTGCCCAAAATGATTTCTAAAACCCGTACAATAGGAGGACTTTAATGCAAAAATGCCTATATTTATGTCATTAAATTATTGGATATGGAGGGACTAAGCAGAGAAAGAAGAGGGTGATCAGAAGAGTCATAAAGACCAACATAGCATCATCCCTGCTGTTTCCAGATCATTCCACTTGGAAGTATGGTATTCCTGATTCTCTTTTCCTATTCATCCCTCTTTTTTTTTTTTTTTTTCTTGTTTCCCATCTCTTGTGTCCCCATTCAGGAAAACTCACATTGTCCCTTTTAACTAAAGGACCCCCCTTGCTCTTGGAATTTATTCTTTGTTTAGCTATAGCCACCCTTCTTGGACTAGGTCAAGCCCTGCCTTGATCTCCTTCCAATGATGAGCAAAACCAATTTCCTGTGTCAAAGGTAGGGAGGTCATCAGATTCAGGCCCCCATGTGTTGTCCTAGCAGAAAGGGCACCCCATTCTATGCCAGTGAAACATTTCCCATTGCTTCACCTCTTGGAGCGTCCATGGTCAAAATCAGGCTTCTCAACTAAAGATCCAATAATACGTGTCCATCAGCATCACAGCGGACGTTCAAGTACAGATGTTCAGACCCCTAGGTTATGTGTATACACACACACACATATACACACACGTGTGTATACATAAATCAAAATTATATGTGTGTAGAGATGCATACATATATGTGTGTGTACATATATAAAAATTAAATTTTATATAAAATTGGAGTCCTTGTTAAAATCATCATACTTTCCCTCATTTATTCAGTGATATCATTGAGCACCCACCATGTGCCAGGCACTACTCCAGGTCCTGGGAATGCAGTGGACTAAACAAAGCTGGTGCTCTGTTGGAGTCTGCATTATGGCGCTGGGAAAATCGGCAACAGTAGAGTAAAAAGTACCAGGTTTAGTATATCAGTTGATGATAAGTGCTATGAAGAAAAATAAAGGAGGAAGAGAGCTCAGGAGTGCTAAAGGATGGGGGAGGGGAAGTTTGCTCTTTTAAAGGGCATGGTAAGGAAAGCTTCACCGAGAAGGTGACATTTCAGCAGACACCTGAGAAATGTGAATGAGAAGGCAGGGGGCTCTCTGGGGGAACATACATTATAGGCAACGGGAAGAGCCAGTGCAAAGGCCCTGTAGCAGAACTGTGCATAGTTTCTTCCAGACACAGGAAGGAGCAGTTTCTCTGAATTACACAATCTGGTGGATGGCTGGCAGTGGTGTGGAGGAGCACCGTTTATGCAGAAAACAGTGTGACTAGGCCCCTTACAGCTGTGCAATGAGTCAGCACTTACAAGGACACCAGTGTGGCTAGAGTAGAAGGAAGGAGAGGAAAGTGGTAGGACATGAGGTCCGAGAGGTGGCAAGGAGCCAGATCACAGAGGGCTTTATAAGCCTGTGTAAGGCCTTGTGTTTAGTCAGGGGCGCGCTGGTAAATGTTGAATATCTGGAGGGGACTTGGCTTTGATTACAGTATTTGCCAACTGCTGTGATGGAAATACTCTGACCAGGACTGAGTTCAAGCATGAAGGCGTTGCTGAACAGAGGGTTAGGGAGAGACGTGCAGTAGGACACCCTCCTGTAGTGTTCCTAACAGGCTGATCGATATAACAGACGTAAATCATTGCAAGGGCATCAATAACAGCAAAATGTAATAAAATAATTAGACAGTGAAGAGTTTTGAGTATTTGTTACCTTTGTTTTATAAATAATTTATTTAATTCTGAGCTCATGTCATTTAAGGTTTAACAGTGGCTATGTTGAACCAGCTTGCAACATTTCCGAAAATGTCCTTGTCACCTCTCTTGAACTGCTGTGAGTTGGCACACCGCTGGCCTTCCTCTGAGTGAGGGTTTAGGAGCAGTAGGCATGGGTTTTAAAGGATTGTTCGGCTGTGCTGAAAACAAGTTGACAGGTGGTCAAAGGCAGAAGCAGGGAGACGCGTCAGGAGTGTTGCAAGAACCCTTAAGGCTCAGCATGGATCGTTTGAAAAATCCCTACACCTGTCCACGTTTTCCCTCCCACGTGGCTTAGGAGCTTGGGCGTGCAGACCCGGTTAGTCACTTGCCGTAACTCCTCTGTGCTCAGATGCAAGGTCTCTTCACAGTGAAAGTTTCTGAAATCAGGACAAAATTAGAATGCATCTCAAAATTGTGTACCTTTAATATATACTGCTTCTTCTTTCCTAAAAAGCTGGTAGGTAATCAATATGGGCCTAGCAACTGATAGCATTTTACAACTGAGAAAACATTCCATTTTGCTTCATGAACCGCAGAATTGATCGTAGTAATGTATTGTTTGTGCCCAATTGAATAAAACTGATAAAGGTTTTGAAATATAAATATATACTCTATAAATAAAGGCTAAGGAAAGTGAGAATGTTTTAATAGGAGAAGCAAGCACGGGGGGGTGGGGAAAGCTGCAAGAGGAATCAATGAATCAAGCATTCAGGGAGGTCAGTGAGTTCTCCTCTGATTAAATAAGACAGACAACCATCTAGCAGTGTGATTTAAGGAGTCCTGCATCCTTTCCCACCAGCCTGCGAAATATATTATATTCCCACTAGCTCAGTTCTTTGGGGTTAAAGCATTGTCTCCAGGTGATCGCTGTTAAAATGTCTAAAAATGACCCAGGAGGCATGGCACATTCAGAGAGGGACCCATTAAAAAGATTAAGGGGAGGGCAGCATGGGGAGGAAATGAGACAGGAAAATGTTAATGGCGGGTCAGTGTTGTTTAAAGATCGAATGCAGAGTTTTTCAGCGCCAGGCAATGCCTGCGGCCCTTTGAACAAGTCCCTTAGACTAGGGCAAGCCCATCCCGCCGTGTGCTTTAGGACACTATTCTGCCATCCCCAGCACCATCCCCCATGGCAACTGTTGCTCGTCATTCCTCGGGCTCCCGTGCGAGGCCCCGAGGCTGTTGGGCATTCGTTTGGCACAAAAGCACAGATTAAATCCGCTGTTATTCTTTTCTCTCCAGCCAGGAATAATTAAATTTGTATATTATTCTATCTCACATTGCAGTTTTTGTAATGTCACATACAAATCTCAGTTTATTAAATAACTCAAGAAATGAAAGTCATTCGAGAAAAATATTTTTCAATCAGTAGCTATCCCTGAGAAAGAGAAGTTTCATTTTTATAACTGATAAAAATAATTTAACAGGGACATAATGGACATTGGATGATTACTGTCTTTGAAATGAGGATAAACAGCAGTGCTTAACCATACATTATCTGTTAAGTGCTATCAATTTAGGTGAGAGCTAGAAGCCAACATGATTGTGAACCCAAACAAAACGTGGGCACAGAGACATTTATAAATATCCAGTTATTTATTAGTCATCCAGATGATATTTTTAGATTACTATCAAAATGTTTTCCCTGAAAACCTCTTTAATAAACAGACCCGCAGACCACCGCTCTCCAAATGCCCGTGGACTTCAGTTGAAACAGCATGGATCACATAATATTCTTCTCACTATGAGCAATGCTGGGGTCCCTCGGGCCACTGTGTCTCTTCCATCCAGGTACCTATCCCCCACTTCAGGAAAACTACTCTGATATGATCCATATGTGTATCTTTCAGGGCTCAGCCTAAGATTCCGTGTAGAAAAAAATAGTCCCACTGCTATCACTAAATAATTTGAAAACCATGGATCTAGTATATAGGGCATCCCAAAACAATGGTCCAGCTGGAATAGAGCTTAAAGGAGTAAGAATAAGAAGAGTACCTCATTCCAACCTTACTTACATCACAATTTTAAAGGTCCTACTTGCAGGATTATTATATGAATATCGGTGAAACATAGTTTTCTATTTCTAGGAAGTATAAAAATGAAACCCACGATTTTAAATCATAAGTAGAATACAACTTATGTTTTTTGAGATGATGGTGTGCCATGATTTGTGTTGGACAGGCCTTTCTCAGGCTTGTTCTCATTCAATCATCTGTGAGGTCTCATTTGACTTTATTTTACGGGTCAAGAAAATGAGAGATTCAAACCCCCATTCCTCTGCCTGGACCTAAAGTCATGTTCAAACTGACCATAGCGTGTTTCAAACTCTTGGAACCTCTGACATTTACTCAGTATTTTAAAGACATGTCTACTATACATAACTCCTTCCCCGGGGTGTGTTAGGTTTGGCTTTGCCCAGAGTTAGTACCTGGGCTGGCTGACCAGTCCGACAACTCTAGCCTGTTGACCAACTGTCCCGTTTGATCTGGGACTCTTTACAGGGTGGTTTTGGCAAGGGAGAGGAGGGAGATGCGAAGTCATGAAACCTTATGGCAGGATGAAACCTGAAATGTTATGTGGTGGAAAAGTGTTCCCAGGCTAAACTTGGGTTCGTTCATTGACTACTCTACACACATCATAAATCAGCCAAAAGAGAGTTATTTCCATATTTTAAATTGCTGCAAAAATCTCTCCAACTTCCTCATTTTGCAGATAAAGGTTCAACATCATGTGAACAGTGTATGCTGAATTTTAATGCTCACTTCAGAAATCATACCCACTCACTTGGTAGGTTTTTGACGCTCTTCTAACATACAACGATAACCTAAATTTGTTTCCAGAATCTGTTTATTTCTGTAGCGTGTACTATTAAAATACTTCTAAGTTTCCCTTAACTCTTTAGAAAACTAAAGAAAGGATCCCTGTTGCCTTTGAATAATATCTTGATTCTTGCTAATATCTTACTGAAATATTTCAAAAAGGGTTTAAAAATGCATTTCATAATATTTTAACCATTCTGATATATGAGTTATATTATGAATTTCATGAATCTTTTCTAAATATTGAAACTAGAAAAACCATGGGACAGAAAAACACAATTAGTAAATATTTAAATATTTGAAAACATCACAGAAATGTGCCTTGAAAATATCTAACGTATTAAAAGGTATGGACTCTAGAAAAACCCTTAAATGAAGTCTGAGCTATATAAGATTTATGGCAGTATTAAATATCATTTTGCCTTTTTACTTAGAGTGAAGAATTTTTAAATCTAAACACTTTGTTAAATATAAGTACTTCCAAAAAATGTTTAACTATTAATCATGTTAATACATATTTTAAGCTCCTACCTTGTAACAGGTATATCAAACATAGTTGTATTTAGGACATATAAACTTAATTCATATACCTTGTACTTTAATAGTTATGTCTTGTTGCATAAAGCATATTATATGTAGTTCTCTTCCCAGTCTTGGTTACAAGATGTAGTGATGTAAATATTGACATGAGATAACATTTTATATATCATTTTTCAGAAACTGAGAGATAAGAGCACCAAAAATATCCCACAAAAGTTAAAGTTCTCAAACAATTTCTTATGTTTATGTTAGAGAAAAAATGAAGGGGGAGAGGTAGGAAGTATTTGCAATAACTCATGTTGTGATTTATTAGATGCTAATCTTAAGAATACAAGATTACATTTCAAAGGTCAGCTTTACAGGCATGAAAAACAAAGATTGTGTGTGTTTGATACTAATGAGCCCTGTTTATTCAGTGGGTGAAGTCAAACAAATATTAGATTAAATCTAGATCACCACATGTTCTTATTAGACAAAGAGAATGCTGCTCAAAATATTTTCCCTGAATTACTGAGGTAAATAAGTTACACTGGTCAAATGGGGAGGGGAAATCATTTACAAAATTAAAATTGATTTTAATTTGTAAAAGCACAGTAGGAGAGTTTAACAGCTTTCAAAATGGGACTTTATTAGCCTTCAAACATAAGTTCATTTGGTCGGGGAGACTGCAATTTCCAAGACCTTGGGTTTATTTGGGTATTTTTCAAGCACCTTCATATGGAGAACATTACTCTTCATCTATATCCAGTTTACTTACATACATTTCAAGTTACTCTTGTTTCCTCTTTCCTACTTTCTTCCTTCAGTGTTGTCGATTGTGTACATTGTCGATTGGTCATTTCACTCATTCGTTTATTTAACAAGTGGTTCTGAAAAGCCCCTTACAGTCCAGACACTCTGCTTGGCACCCATGATACAAAGATAAGCAAGTCATGATCCCTGTCTTCGAGGAGCCCACTGTATAAAAACAGAGGAAGGAGTAATGATTCCATGGCGATAGATGAGGGAGGGCATCAAAGACTTGGAGAGAAGGACTTCTCTGGCCAAAGAGGGGGAATCGTACACCCTGGGAGAGAATGGGGATATAAACACTGCAGTATGGCAGAGGCTGAGGGGGAGGAGAAGGGCAGAGGGAAGACTGGTTGGCAGGAAGTATAAGAGGAATGGCTCCTTTGCTCAAACCCAGGAGTTGGAAGCTCACTGCACAAGGATTGGGAGCTCTGAAAGATCTCCAACAGTGACTGAAAAACTCACTGTGTGGAGGGCGAAAGAGGCAAAGACTAAAGAGCACAGGTTGGACTGTTTTAACAGCCCCATTCCTGGTGCTGAAGCCCTTAGCTGAAGAAGCACCAGCCAGCACAGAGTGGAAGGGACCCAGAGCAGTGTCACAGAGGCATGCCCCTCAGGACGTGGTGACCAGTTGAACATGTGGTGTAATCAAGATGGAGACAGCCAGCAGAACTCGCAAGTTGCTGATCCCGCCCACTAGGTGGGTAGCGCTGTCATCCATTAAGACAAGTCGTGAAACAAAGAAAATGGTCTTAAGGGAAAGAAATGCAATTTGGGATACAAGCTTGAGATATGTGGAAAAGCCACCTCTTTATGGAAGGCATTCATAGACTGGTGAAAGCAGGGCCAGTGATAAAAGTACCAAAAAATCTGAGCATGGGCTATTTCCTTCCCATTCGGTGAATTTCCCTCTACAGACCAAACTTGACATTGAAAATAATGAAGCAGAATGCACGGGTGTGTTTTTTAAGGAGACAATTCTAAAAATGCATTTATTTTTTCAACAAATATTTAATTGGCCCTATTCTGTGTAAGAAAGGCAGTGAGTTTTATAATGTAACTAACAAAGCACTGGTTACATAGCCTTGTTCTGTGCACATTTCTTTGCTTGGTTCATTAAACTTCATATTTGAGGTGGGAAAAAAAGACAAGAAACTGGCCTTCGAAATCCAAGAGCACCTGAGAGACATGATTTAAGGCAGCAATCAGAATCAAGCTACCTGCTGCTTCAGAGCTGGTCTCTCCTGGGTGGTTTTTCCCAGGATTTGCAGGGCTATGAAGATGATCTTGAAGATAGGGCTATGTGGCCTTCTAGTAGCTTTCAGAAAAGGAATTGTTCAAAATGAATAACTATTTTTAAAAAAATCTCTTTCCTTAAGAGCAGTGGTATTTGGTGATAAATTGAATGCTTCTCACTGAATTGAACATATCATGATCTAGATAGAAGCCTCAGCCTGAAAAAAATAAATAAATAAATAAAACATGGCACCCTTTATAGTATGGCGAAATGAGCTATTTCTGATCCTTAAAGTGTCTAGTTTCTGGAGAAGGAATTTCTGTTAAGGCAGGTTTCTCTTTCTGAGATACAAATGATATGTTTTCTATAAGGCGTATCACAAAATATGCCTGTTTGGCTCATAAATTGCTAGTATTGGGTTATATCGAATAGAAATCTACATAACCATCTCTTACAAGGGAAGAACAATATCCACATACAGGAAGAGCACAGACATTTACATCATGCTAAAAGTTAGAAAAAGAGATACATATGTGGCACTTAGCTCAACTCTCATGTTTGAGACAAAGTGGAAAAATATGGGAAATACTGTTAGTAGAGATTCTCTCACAATTCGTGCATGGTTTATTAGGTTTTTTTTATTATTATTATGACTTGCTTTGTTTGTTTGTTTGTGTGTTTTTCAGTCTGTTATGCAAATTGCCTGGCGATGTGTCCATGCAATGTCTGCAGACAAGTTAGCTCTACTTCTAGTGTTCTTTCTTGCCATTTTGTTTGGAGAGAAATAGGAAATCAATAGGCTTTGAAAGAGGAGAAGTTGTGTCCCATTATTATTCTGTTACATGTTGCTGCAGTGAAGATATGAAATTGGAAGTGGTAGAATACGGAATGAATGAATGAATGAATATGGTCTGATATTTTGACATTGTGACCTGTTTATGAACTGAGGACAGGACCCTGCATCCTTGGAATGAGCGATTTTGTGGATGTATGTATGAAAGGGACTAAAACAGTTCCAGTAATGCACTCTCCTTGTAGAATCTTGTAGATTCTCTTGTAGAATCTCGTCTAGTCAAGTCGCAAAAAATATATATATATATACGTATATATATATATAATCTCTGAATAAGGCAGTTTCTAGTTCTGAGAATGAAAGATTCCTTACTGAATCTCCAGAAATTTCTACAAGAACCTCCCAAACCATTCCAGCCCTTTCCATCTCTCTTCCAAAACTTCCAAATTCTGATGTATAAACTGCACTTTCTTTGATGAAAAGAAGCCATTTCTTAGAAGAGATTGTCTGTTTTTCTTGCTTACTTTCCAAGTTGTTTTTTAAAGGCTGTGGTAGATGAAAATCTTTCTTCTCCATCATCTCAAAATTGTTTCACAGAAAGGAAAGGGAAGCATTTTGTGGGGTCCCCCTCCCCTCTGCTTTTGGGAATATGAATTTCCATGACCTCCTGGTTGGGAATCAGTGAGTAATATAAAAAATGACAAGGGATTCAGGGAGTTATGATTGCAATCAAAGGGTTCAAATCGATGCATTTGTCATTGCACCAAACACCCAGAGATGCCCGAGAATCAGGATCTCAAAACCAGATCTCAGAACGATCAGAACCATCATGTGGTTCTTCTGACACTCACTTTGGTTTTCATTTTTCTTTTAACTTCGCCAATATGTACTTTCCCAGGCATATACTGACACTCAATAAATATGTGTTGACCTAACGACTTAATTAAAAACATTTATTCAGTTGTGTCACTAAATAATCAAAGTCCAGTGACATTATTTCTTGGTTTATGCCAAAATCTGCTAGTGGCGAAACACCATCTTAGATTTCCACTTGGTAGTTTTACTGTTTTATTCTTAAAATAATTGTATATTTTTCAAGTTTTTCTTCTGCCTTTCATCTCAGTCTCCTGATAATAAATAACTTTAATATCAAATATCTCAAATATGTTTAAAAGCTCTTGAAATTCAGAGATTATTTTTATTTTTTTCCAGCATTTCCTGAATATTATGGCAGAATTCTTATTTAGACACGATTACTGAAAAATGAGAAAAAATATGTAGAGATGAAAGCATGAAGAAGGGTGAAGTCCAAAAACATAAAATATTCATTGGCATGCTGTTTAAGGCTATATCCATGTGTGGAAGAACCAAATCAAGCAGAAGGGCATAATAAATACAAAATGCAGAGGAGTAGCTCCCCCGTGGGAGGAGTCAGATGGGAAGGAAATAAAGTGGGGTACAAAGGAAGTTTCAGAAGCAGTGGAGAGTGTTCTGTGTCTGAAGCTTGAAAGTAGGTATAATTTATTATTTTATAGACCTTTATTATATATAATGTGTGTAATACATTATAGTCTATAATACATGCCAATTATCAATAACATTATGTAGAAATATATCTCCATATCGAGAAATATATAAATTGTTTTATGTGTATAAAATATATCAAATAATAAAAAAAAATATGGGGAGGGATGTGATAAAAACCAAAGGAAGTCCAGGGTTATACAATAGAGCAATATCAGGGCGCCTGAGTGGCTCAGTCGTTAAGCGTCTGCCTTCGGCTCAGGTCATGATCCCAGGGTCCTGGGATCCAGCCCCGCATCGGGCTCCCTGCTCAGCGGGAAGCCTGCTTCTCCCTCTCCCACTCCCCCTGCTTGTGTTCCCTCTCTCACTGTGTCTCTCTCTGTCAAATAAATAAATAAAATCTTAAAAAAAAAAAAAATAGAGCAATATCAATGTCCATTTATTTTGCAGAGGCAGATTTCGAATTTATACTTAACCATTGCAAACCTTTTTAAAAATAATAATGGCTTTTAGCGATCTACTTCCAAGAAGAATTTAAACTTTCTATTTGTTTTTAAAATGCTTATGTCCTGGGGCGCCTGGGTGGCTCAGTCGTTAAGCGTCTGCCTTCGGCTCAGGTCATGATCCCAGGGTCCTGGGATCGAGTCCCGCATCGGGCTCCCTGCTCGGCGGGAAGCCTGCTTCTCCCTCTCCCACTCCCCCTGCTTGTGTTCCTGCTCTCGCTGTCTCTCTCTCTCTGTCAAATAAATAAATAAAATCTTTAAAAAAAAAAAAAATAAAAAATAAAAAAAAAATAAAATAAAATGCTTATGTCCTCTAAAAACGAATTTATGGTTTATGTGTTATTGCATGCATCCTAAACATTTAATAACATCTTTTCAATTAATAGAAAGGAAGGAAAAAATAATGTAAAATATTATTACCTGTTTTCCTTATTTCTTCTCTAATTTTTTTGAATGAGTACATGTGTTTTTTGTGCATATAAGGTTAACTTAAGAAGTTGGCTAAGCTAATTTCTGTCTTGAGGTACAAGTAAAACTTCACAATATCAAACCCCCATTTTTTTAAAACAAAGTTTTGTTTTTTCTGAAAATTGCCTTCAGTCAGCCATTCCACTAGAGACTAAATATCTATTTACTGTACTTTGTCGAAATGCTCCTGGTTATAAAGATCAAAAGTCAAAATCAATAAGATTTCATTCATTTTTTATCTTGAAAAAAATCATAAAATGTGTTATATTTTTAGAAAAAAATATATTGATACGGGTCATTTCTCAATATAGTAACTTTTCTTTCTCTTACTCTACATCTTGGCATAGGATCTGACAACTGAACTTAATATCTGATATCCAGAAAATCTAAGATGTATGGTTGCATACAATGCCCTATATTGTCCACTCTTAAGAGGGTTTGAACCTATGGTGTGGCCAAGGGGCCTTTACATCAATGTACATGGCAAAAACCCTGAAACTTAGGGTCTTGTGCATATGGACTAGTCCCTGGTTATTCCTGGTTACTAAGCAGCAGATAAAGTTCGACTAAATTACTGTTGCTTCGGTCATAAAAGCAGGAAGAGTGGCTGTGTACTGTCATCGGATGGGCACCTGTGAGTGAGGTCATCACAGGTGACCAGTTTAGCTTCACAAGTTCATAAAATTCGTTTCTTGTTTAAATTCATCTTTAGGGTGAGATGGGAAATAGTCATTCCTAGCTCTTGAAGGTTCCTATCTGCTATCCGGGGCATCTCCTTTCTCAATATGAAAGTGTCTAGAAATAAGAAATTAGAAGGTGCTTAATGAGCAAGCTTAAGCAAAGGAGGTTAGGTTGCTTTATAGACAATTTCATCAAGTCCCTAATAGCCATTATTTCTGCTCCCCTCTAGGAAATGGAATTCTTTGTTTTAGGTGGTGATGCATTTCTTTTTATGCATCTCTCCTTTCTCGACATTTACCATCACCACTTAATTATACATAAGGTAAATTTTCTTTAGAATTTGTCTCCTGTTACATTTTTTTGATTTTATTTTATTATGTTATGTTAGTCACCATACAATACATCATGAGTTTTTGATGTGGTGATCCACGATTCTTTGTTTTCGTATAACACCCAGTGCTCCGTGCAGTATGTGCCCTCCTTAATACCTGTCACTGGGCTAACCCATCCCCCCACACCCTTCCCCTCTAAAACCCTCAGTTTGTTTCTCAGAGTCCATAGTCTCTCATGGTTCATCTCTCCCTCCGATTTCCCCCCCCCTTCATTCTCCCTTCCTTTTCCTAATGTGCTCCATGCTATTCCTTATGTTCCACAAATAAGTGAAACCATATGATAATTGACTTTCTCTGTTTGACTTATTTCACTTAGCATAATCTCCTCCAGTCCCATCCATGTTGATGTAAAAGTTGGGTATTCCTCCTTTCTGGTGGCTGAGTAATATTCCATTGTATATATGATCATCTGTTGAAGGTGTCTCGGCTCCTTCCACAGTTTGGCTATTGCAGACATTGCTGCTATGAACATTGGGGTGCATATGGCCCTTCTTTTCACTACATCTGTGTCTTTGGGGTAAATACCCAGAAGTGCAATTGCTGGCTCATAGGGTAGCTCTATTTTTAATTTTCTGAGGCACCTCCACACTGTTTTCCAAAGTGGCTGTACCAACTTGCATTCCCACCAACAATGTAAGAGGGTTCCCCTTTCTCCACAACCTCTCCAACATTTGTTGTTTCTTGCCTTGTCAATTTTTGCCATTCTAACTGGTATAAGGTGGTATCTCAATGTGGTTTTGATTTGAATTTCCCTGGTGGCTAATGATGATGAACATTTTTTCATGTGTCTGTTAGCTATTTGTATGTCTTCTTTGGAGAAGTGTCTGTTCATGTCTTCTGCCCGTTTTTTGACTTGATTATTTGTTTTTTGGGTGTTAAGTTTGAGAAGTTCTTTATAGATCTTGGATACCAGCCCCTTATCTGTAGTGTCATTTGCAAATATCTTCTCCCATTCTGTGGGTTGCCTCTTTGTTTTGTTGACTGTTTCCTTTGCTGTGCAGAAGCTTTTTATCTTGATGAAGTCCCAAAAGTTCATTTTTGCTTTCGTTTCACTAGCCTTTGGAGATGTATCTTGAAAGAAGTTGCTGTGGCCAATGTCAAAGAGGTTATTGCCTATGTTCTCCTCTAGGATTTTGATGGATTCCTATCTCACGTTGAGGTCTTTCACCCATTTTGAGTTTATCTTTGTATATGGTGTTAGAGAATGGCCAAGTTTCATTCTTCTGCATGTGGCTGTCCAATTTTCCCAGCACCATTTATTGAAGAGACTCTTTTTTCCATTGCATATTTTTTCCTGCTTTGTCAAAGATTATTTGACCCTCATAGAGTTGAGGGTCCATATCTGGGCTCTCTATTCTGTTCCATTGGTCTATATGTCTGTTTTTGTGCCAGTACCATGCTGTCTTGGTGATCACTGCTTTGTAATCCTGTTACATTTTAAGGTCAATGTGTTTATTTTGGGGGAATCACCTTACACATTGTTTGAAAATTTAGGAAGGATCCTTTTTATGAAGGACGTGATTACTCATCTTCTCTTGAGTATGTCACTAGCTGAGTTAGATTATAGATCTTTAAAGTGGGAATGTTTTCATAATTACTCCACAAAGGGCAACATAAATAGTAATCATTTGCAAGCTGATTTGTCTGTAGTTGTGTACTTCTTTCTTAGAGCACAATAAATCATTATATCTGCCAAAATCTCATTGGCTTGAAACAACAAAGTTTCCCTTCTTTCTTAAGTTACGTGCCTATTGTGAGTCAGGTAGGGACTCCGCACTGCGTGTCCTCAATCTATACCCAGGGGGACATATCAGTTGCTATCTGAAATTTTACCAGTCACTCTCACAGTGGGAAGACCAAGTTCTGGCTTTCCTTGAATGGGAAATTAATTGCTCTATCCTGGAAGTTACAATATTATAACTGACTAACCAGGATAATTCACTTATCCCCACCTGACCACAGGGGGGACCAGGAATTGCAGTCCTACCACGAAGCAGAAATGAAGAGAACTGGAATGATCTGGCAAACACTAATGACTCTCTTAATCATTTGTATAAAGTTCCCGTCATCTCTCATGTTGGCATATCTCTTATCTGGAAGGAGTGAAAGCCTCAAGCTGTGTCAAACAATGTTAGTGACTCCCAGGATCATGTTTTAGATTCCCATTTTCTTTTGTAGTCTTTTCTACACCAATATTCCTCAAAAACATAAACCGATATCTTCTTTAATATCACTGAGCATTTCTCTGAATTTCCCCCTAACTTCTTTGGACTTCAGTTTGCTTCAGCAGGAAACTAAAGATTCAGACTAAAGTCTCTCTTCTAAATGTTAAAGTTTTATGATTGCACTGTGGGAGTTATTAAATTGTGACATTCATAGTATTCAGTGATGTCATTATTTGTAATGTGCTTTTAGCATATTTTTAAAACAATGTATAGTTACTTAGCAGTTAGAGTGCACAGCATTAAACAGAAATAGTAAGGAATCTCACCGTTATCCTCAACCTCAAAATGAGTGGAAACTATAATGAATGAGCTATAAGCTGTGCTGGACAATTGCTGCTTGCTCTTAGATCTGTTCCCCTTTTTTCCTCTACTTGCCTCTATACAGTAGGAAACTACATTTCCCAGGATCCCTTGTGCTGTAGCCTCTGGGTCAGTGAGCCAATCAAAGGTACTCTTGGGTCCTTGGAAGGAAAGAAGCCAGAGTATTCCTTCCTGCTCACTCTTGCTTCCTTCCTGGTGTCCCTGGCACCTTCCCTTGTGGCTCCACTTTCCACTCTGCTGTGGTCCCATTTCCCAACCAAAGACTGGTTTCTACTCTTGGATGGGATGTTATCTCCTCCTCCAGTTGTTCCATAAACCAGAGCATAGTTAGTGGCCTCCTTCTCTAATTTCTGGATCATTGTTCTATCTCCAGCTTGACTTCTCAGCAGTTCTATCAACTGCATAACTAATTCCCTGTACTAAAAACTTTCTGTTTGGAAACCACTCTGCATCTAGAGTGGTTTCTCTTTTCCTACCTAGATTCTGACTAATAAAATATCCCAAAACAAAATTGAAAGGTTCTAATCATTTCCTTTCAGGACTATACTGATACAAAAAAATAGATACTTTTCTCTTTAAAATGAATGAGGTCAGTAAGAGAAATGAAAAGTATAGTAGACCCAGAGAAGGACAAATTGAAATATTGGTCCCACTTCTTTCTCTGTGTAGTTGTATGGCTCCAACCAAAGTACTTCACTTCCTATACTTCCTTTTCCTCATTCCTAAAAATAAGATTTTGTACTACCACATGCAACAACATGAATGAATCTCAGAAACGTTATGCTCAGTGAAGGAAGCCAGACACATAAAGGTACATACACTAAAGTCTCATTTTTATGAAGTTCATGTAGATAAAGCTAATCTATGAAAATAGAAGTCAGAATAATGGTTGTCTTGGTGGGGGAGAAGGAGAGAATAGAAATAAGGAAATTTTCCAGGCTAGTGACAGTGTTCTCCATGGTGACTGGCATGTTGTTTACATGGGTGTATTTATTTGTACAAACTCACCAGTCACTTAAGATGTGCCCACTTCACTGTATATAATTATACCTCAATATAAAAAAAGGAAAAATGGGCACCAGGAAAGAAAATTAACTAGTTATTTAAACAAACAAGAGACTTGGATTACATGTCTCCAAGATCCCTTTTTCAAGCTCTGAAATTCGTTTATTTTCTATTGAAGAATTTGGATTAAAAAAGGGAGAAATAGGAGGGAGAGACAGAAAATAGAAATAAGTTTAAACTTCTTCCAATCATTCTACAAACGCATATTTTAAAACTTTCATTAGAGAGTTCATGCTTGCTTATTAACAGAGCAAGCTATAGAACCCAACTTCTTTTTTTTTTTTTTTTAAAGATTTTATTTATTTATTTGTCAGAGAGACAGAACACAAGCAGGGGGAGAGGCAGGCAGAGGGAGAAGCAGGCTCCCCGCCGAGCAAGGAGCCCGATGTGGGACTCGATCCCAGGACCCTGGGATCATGACCTGAGCCGAAGGCAGCCACTTAACTGACTGAGCCACCCAGGCGTCCCTATAGAACCCAACTTCTTAGTTGGTTTTAATCCCAACTCCATGCGTGATTAGCTCTGGGAACTTGGGTAAATAACTTAAGCCCATATTTCTGAGTTTCAACATTATATTATAGAGTTAATGCTAATATCTAACCCAATGGGTCATTGTGAGGATTAGGTGAAAGAATGCATATATGGTTTTTACCGTGGTGCCAGGCACATAGTTAATGCTCAATAAGAGATGATGATGATGATGACGACAAATCTTTCTGGAAATTTCTACATATGTATTGGCAAATAGATATTTTCACTCTTGTACATAAATATGATCATACTATGCACAGATTTTTTTTTAATTTAATAAATCTTATACTTTTTTCCATGTTGACATCTAAAGGTCTGTTTAGTGATGGAATCGTATTCATCATGTGGATAGACCATGGTATATGTTACTGCTTTCCTATTGATTAGTATTTAGGATCTGTTGGTGCTTTTATTGTTAACAACAATAATGAAATTAACATCCTTATATGCAGTATTTGAAGGATTTAAAGCTTCTTTTATTTAAGCAAAAAGAACTTCTAACCATTTTACTGTCAGACTTAACTTTTTTATTTCAAGACTAACCCTTTCTACTAGGCCTTCTAGTTTTTTATTTTATCTTAGATTCCTAAGTCAATCAGGCAGGTGATGGAATACAAAGGAACAGTTGTTATCTTTTATACTCTGGGTTTTCTACAGTGAAGCAATGGGAAATAAATCATAATTCTGAAAGGAAAGTATAAGAGCAAGTAAGTGTAAATTCCATACCACGGTCTTAGAACAGGAAATATATTTAGTGTGCTTAGCAAATGTGAAAGCCTCGCCTAAATAGGGATTCTGAGCGTAGAAGAGATCCTCAAGGCTGTCGGAAGAAGAGAATGGAACTAAGGTTTCCAAAATTTAATTTTAAAATTAGAGTGGGAAACCTCTTTAAACTCGATTTAGTTACTATAAATATGAAGGCAAGTAACATCAAGCCAGCTCATCCTAAAAGAATCTCAAGAATACAAGGCCCTCTGGCATTTTTTTTTCTTCAGAGGAAAAGACCATAAAGTCAGGAAGGAACCTAGTGGGAGCAGAGAAAAGTTTTAATAAGCTTATAGCTACTCTGACAGTTGAGTAGTAAATACTAAGCATTACTTCATAGGAATGAGTAAGTATAACACCTTCACACGCTATTTCTATAACATATGGACCGTTAAGTGTTTGAGAAATAATTTGTTTGTTTTTGCAGCTCATAGTTTAACGTAATGAAGCACTATTGAGTTGAATAACTAGACAAGAAACTCCTTAGTTATGGGGAATTATATTCTGAATTAATGAATTGCAAATTGTAAGCCAATCCAACTCCCATAAATATTATGAGGAAAGAAGTAGCAGTCCTACCTACACAAATTTTCAAGGCAAAATTATTCTGTGACGAGAAAAAGATTTAAAGCATAATTAAGGTTCCTAAAATATAAGTACTTAAGAAGAAACTTACCATATGTTTAAAATTATTTGAGACTGCATTTATGATCTGTGATAAGTATATATTTTCTGGAATGCAGGAAACCTCTTTAAAGGTTTTCTGTTTTATTTTTATGGTATTATTGTGCAGTTCACCTGTAGCAATTCATAATGGGCTTTAAAAATTCAAATAGTAAAATAAAGATTCATATTCTGTGCCTGTGATAGTTATTTCACTTTACATAGAAAGCACTAACTCATTTTTGAAAATACAAATAACTTAAAATGACAGGTTTAATAAGCCATATTCTGGAAACATTTTGTTAACACAGCTCTATGATACAAGTATAGAGTGTTATCCAAGTTTGAATGTTAAATAATTTGGGAAATGATGGTCTTGGAAACGGTCTTCAAACTCTGTATACATGAGATTACTAAGAAAAATCTGTAATTTTAATGGATCATTTGTTTTAATTGGCTTATGAGTCTAAAAACCACGCACTACCGAATAAATAGGGAAGAGCACTGAATCTGGAGTCAGAAGCCTTGAAATCCAATCTGGCTGCATTGCAAAATAATTACATAACCCTGAGCAAGTCATGAACATCTATGATTCTGTCTCTTTATCTCTCAAAGAAGTAAAATAAGATATAGCTGGCCTTCTTCAAAAGGTCAGTCTAAGAAGGAGAGTAGCTAATGCAAGTGAAAATGTTCTAAGTAAATGTTCATCAGATTAACAAAAACGTTATGCAAAAAGAAAAGAAAAACAGAGGGTTTCATAGTCTAATAATCTAAGAAATCTTTGATGTGAGTGTAAGAGAGAGAGAGGGGAGAGAGAACGATTTCCTAGAGACTTTCACAAAGAGGGAATAGATTCTCCCTGTAAACTCAGTTGACCTTGGGACTCTCCCTGCCTCCCTTTTAAATGAAACATTTGGAGAACACTCACAGTGAAAGGTAATTTCAGACGCAAGGAGGCTGTGGTGGTTTTACAGTCGGGGTGTTAGGGTATGCACTCCAGGAGGCTCAATGAGGCAAAGCTGCCTACAAAATTGATGGGACTCAGACCTGCTGGAGGGTCGTTCCGGAGGAGTGTTTCCCGTTGGCTTCCTGTAAATGTATTTGGTACAGAATCAGCCTTCATAGTTCTCTGAAACTGTTCCTCACACTCAATGACCTCAGCAGGGTTAAAACCAAGTGCCAAAGGAATGACGTGTTTTCATCAGAGCTCGCCTCTCCATTTTGAATATGTGCAAGCCTTGAAAATCCTTGTCATTAGGACCGTCATCATCCTTGAGTGTTCTAGTCTGACCAAGACACAAGTCTCATGGAGGAAGCCCCTTGAAGAAGTTATTTTCTCTACCTGGGACTCATTTTCTGTATTTGCAAAATGAAGGAAATGAAGAGACCCCAAGATGTCTTCCATGTCTAAAAATGTCTACTAGATCATAGCAGGACATACCCTCCCCAGCCCCACCTGGATCTCTCATGGCACCTAGAGTCACCTGCACCTCCCCCACCTAAATTAGCCATTAAAGTCTAGAGTATCAGTTCCAGAAGACTTATATGAAAGGTACAGCATTTACATGGCTCAAAGGCCACTTAATCATTCTCTTAGGCACCGATTAGTTTTTTAGATTAGATCACTGTTACTATGTCAGATGCTGAGCTAGAATAAACTATAGTACCCACTAAACACCTGACCAGAACCCAGCCCATGGGTCTGTTTTCTAAAGTAAATGGATCATTCTAGTTGGTTCTAGAATTCAATAAGAATGGTAGGCAGAACAAATTGGAAGGTAACTGCAAGTAAAAGAAAAAGAATTACTAAGCTCCAAGTATGTTTTGAGTATTTTATCAGATTTTGATGTTCCTGTAGTGGACATTGTAAAATGTACTGTCAACTTGAAAGCAGGCCTAGCTTCTGAAATATTATTCCTACACAACGTGGACTCTGTTCTGGGATGTGAAGAGCAGCCTTCATCATTCATTTAGAAGACACTATTTACTGTGTGCCAGGCACTGGACTAAGAAAAAAGATGGACATAAGAATTAGGAAATGACTTTCTGACTCTGTCTCAATTCCATGTTAACCAAGTAGCAAGTATAAATCCAACCTACAGATACGAACCAGTGACCTCCCCTGCAAAAAGAAAAAAAAAATACCTAAATTCTTTAAAAACACATGGCCCTAAATAAAATTCTAACTTTTTTATTTAAGTATAGTTGACACACAACATTACATTAGTTTCAGGTGCACAGCATAGTGATTCAGCTTCTCCATACCTACGCTGTGCTCACCACCAGCGTGGCTACCATCTGTCAGCACACAACACCATTATAATATCATTCACTATATTCTTGTGTTGTGCCTTTAATTCCTGTGGCTTATTCATTCCCTAACTGGAAACCCATATCTCCTGCTCCCCATCTCCCTTTTTGCCCATCCCGCCACCCACCCCCCCACTCTGGCAACCACTGGTTTGTTCTCTGTAAAATTCTGACTCTTAAAATTATCATGTGAAATAGCATAATATAAAAAGCACAGCCAAAATATCATGACTTAAAAAACTTCACATTTAAAAAATAAAAAGCCAAACTAAAAAATCAGAATGAACGGAGAAAGAAATCATTTCACCTTCCACAAGCTGCATTGGTAGAAAGTAGTTAATCCTCTATTGTAACTTTAATATCAGGATTAATTCCTGGGTCTCACCTATGAATGCCATACTGGCTTAAACCTGAGACCTTTGTTTCCCTTTATAAAACAAAATTAAAACAGAACCTAAGGTCAGTAAGAGCTTTTAGAAATAAAAATTTCCAGGTAATATTTCTCAATCTAGGACTTCATTTTATTTTTCTATTTATTTATTTTTTCACAGTGTGAGTATGAGCTCCTCCGTGATTATAATTTGGAGGGAAGAGGGTGGGAAAGTAAATTTAGTGTACCTAAAAAGAACACAAACAGCATTTTCCCCTCTCTGCTGAATGTTAAACTCATTAAAAGAACAAGAAGCATTTCATGGATTACTGATAACAATACCTCTGTCATAGACAGGAGGCCAGATTGGAGCTATAAATGGAGCCATTGTATTCATTACCAAATGTGAGATATTCATCCTCAAAACCGATCCGCCTCCTGCCAGAGACAGGTAGACACAATGAATACATAAAAGAAATCTTTTATTTTTTTTTCAGGGAGCCATACTAAAAAACAAGTTATTAGGACATTAATCATCAGCCGAAAACTGCATTCCAGTAGAAAACAGCAAAATCAACATAAATATATGTATGGTTGATATGTTTGCAAAGTTCAACATGCATTACAATGTGGTTAAAAGCTAATATTTCTAAAGTAACCTTGGAATGCTTTTTCTTATTTTCATAAAAACAGTGACAAGCTGAGAACAGTTGAATTCATATTCTCATCTACAAATGCTGAATTACTAAATTTAATTAAAGGCTGTAAGCATGATACAGTCCTTTAAAGATTGGGCATTTTGACCCCTTTTTTCAAGGAGGGGGAACCGAAGCCTGGAAAATGCAATTAATAGCATGCCAGGGAGGGAATGCAGTCCCCCAATGCCAAGTTCAGCATTCCCTTTCCCCTAGGCTAGTCTGTCTTTCTACCCATGTCGAGCCCAAGAAGGGCCGCATTTCCATAGTCCAGCAACTACCTTGAAATTTTGATATCTTGGCAGAATGTGTCCCCTGTCTGCTTGCTGGAGGCCTCAGTTTTGCCTATGACAGTATTTTATTTATTCTTTAGAGCCCTTTATGCTCATAAACATGCCCATTAGTTTTACAAATTACCACATTAGTCATAAATGAGTTGTCCTCCTAATATAGCACATAACTTATTGTTGCATTTTATTGGACCATTTATAATAAAATTATGGAAAGTGTTAAACAACCCTCAGAGAAAAAACGTATTCATCATCTCAGCAAAGGTATAAGTGTTGCATTTTCTGCTACAGTATTTGTAGGGAATTTATATTCAGAATATTATGCTATTTCTCTAAGAGGACTCTTGGGTTTCTCCATGGGGCCATTCCCCCCGTCTTTCCCCTTCACTAGGTTTCTTATAAAAGTCTAAGCCACTTACAGTGCCCTGATTTCACTGCCTAAAAAAAAATTATTTGCTCCTTCCAAATCGCACGAGATCTATTAAATGTGTTCTTTAACTTAGCTATTACAGTGCAGTATCAAAGCCTGAAATCACCTCTTCCCCTTGTCACGGACTCCTAACAGAAACATTGGCACTAACACATGTGACCTTCAGAATATCAGTTGCCTCCCGTAAAATCTAACAGTGTTTTCCCCAGAAATAAGAAATGTGGAGCCACAGACCTAACCTCTTTTTTAGATTCATGGAAATAGTACATCTCTAGCTGAAACCAAAGGTGCCCTAATCATGGGACACATAAAATTTCTTCTCTTTTTAGCATTTACAAATATGGAAATTTTCTTACTAGGCTACCAGGAGCTGTATTAGCCTCATCTAATGAAAGCTAATATGTAAAAAAAAAAAAAAAAAAGTTGAAGCACATTGAATTAATTATATCTGAGATTTGACTTACACATTAGATGATTAAATATGTGCATTCGAAAGAGTCCCTGAAGGTAGTCTAGTTACTTCAAATAATTGTCCAGGGCCTTTTGGCTAAAGTGACTTTCCCCACGTAGCTTGCTTTTGTTATCTTAATTTTTCAGTGTCTTGATTTTGTGCTCTCTTCATGCACTACCTTCAATTTAATTCAGTATGCATTACAAGAAAACAAAATATGCAGAGAACAGTACTAGAGCTTGCAGGGGAATGGAAAGGTGAGAACGTGTGGCCCACCTACCCCATAAGAGTCGTGTCTCTAATGTGGAAGATGAATTCCCATGGCTAATGCATTAGCCATCCCACCAGTAACTCCAGTGCAAACACAGAATCCATCATTTATTTTTTGTTATAGTAGGAATTTATCAAATCAGGTGCTGAGTTAGCAAAATTAGATTGCAGAATAGCAGGAAAATCACACAAACAACTGATTCCCAGCACAGGGTGGTGAGCACCAAATCACCAGAAAGGAATGTGGGGCCTCCGGAAAGAGTTGATCTCCAAATTGAGTCCTGAAAGAGTATAAGTTGGCCAGACAGCCTCCAAAGTGAAGCAGTTCCAAGCAGAAGAATAGCACCTCTAAACCTGCATTTGTTCCAAATCTTTTCAATGTTGTGGAGAAATCAAATTTCAAAAACTATTTAGGAAATGGAGATAGAATCACCAAATATTTTTATTGTCAATTAAGGCCATGTAAACAACCACCAACTACTCCTATCATCGCTTTTTTAAGGATAGGATGTTTTTGCATCAAAACTGTAGAAAAGGGAATAATATTAGAATAAAGGACAATCCTTTAACTTCAGTAAGTTTAGCATCATTTTCCCCCCATTTTACGTTACAAATGATCTTTGTCACATCAAGCACTCTTCTTGGACCAATGGTGGTGAACTGCTCCATTGGAACATGGCATCTTTGGGGACCCCTGAGCCGTTCCTAGAGAATAGAGTGCCAAAGAGATGATAAAAGGCAAGGCTCAGAGGTGTGCACAGACTAGACATGAAGGACCTTGAAAGTTATGCTAAGGAATTTGTTCTTTTTCATTCTAAATGCACTGGGGAGCAAATGAAGGAATTTTGCAAAGGCACCATGAGATTGCATTTCAGAATGATCACCTGGGTGACAGTAGAGCTGACTTTCAATGATATAGTATGAGTTAGCTGGATCAAAAAGAGAAAAAAAACGTTTTTTTAAAGGCCAACTTTGTAGATAGGGAGAAAAATAGAAGGAAATTAACAGATTCAAGGTGAAAAATTATAGTGACCATATTGGACCAATGAAAGACATTTGAGAGATTGAAGGAAATACATCAATAAGACTCAGTGGTTGAATTTACAGAGAAAAAGAAAAGTGGGGGGATCACTAAAAAATCCTAAATTTCTGGCTCTAACATTTCATTTGATAGGTGGGAATGCCTCAATTCACTCAAATAGCAATCACAAAAAAGAAGAGCCATTGAAGGGGAGTTGGAGGAAGTTAGAAGAATGTGTTTGAGATGTGTTGAACTTGAGATATCTGTAGGACACCTGGATGATATCTAGCAATTGCAGACATGATTCTGGGGCTTAGGGAAAGATCTTGGTTAGAGACGTAATTGGAGAAGTCAGCAGAGAGGTTATCACTGAAGTCACAGAGGGGTGAATCAGAGAATCTATTGTTGAAGAGAACAGGGCCCAGAGAGAAGACTTGTCAGGCAGGGACAGTGAAAGAATAGTCAGGGGGTTCATGACAATTGCTAAAGTTGCTCTAATGTAAGCAAAGTGCAGTGGGAATACAGCAATGTGAGAGACTCATGGAGATGGAGTATGAGCTCAGCTTCAAATGGTGAGGTCAGGAGTGGGCACCTAAAAGGAAGACATTCTTTCCCTTTCTCTGCCTGTCTCCTCAGACATGACTGATCACTCCACCAATTTTATTTTTCATTCAACCCCTTCTCATAAGTCCTAGGAAATGACAAAAAGAGAAATTTTATTTTTGATTCATTATACCATTATCAAAATTTTGTTTTCTTTTTTTAAAAAAAATTATCTCATTCAGCTTCTATTTTTCTTTTCCTTTTATCAAATTTCTTTTGAATGTTAATAATCTATCCTACCTTATTGTATGTTACTTCTAGCAATTAAGGAAATAAAACATAGGATCAGAAACAAATACAGGGACTCCCGGGTGGCTCAGTCCATTGAGCATCCAACCCTTGGTTTCAGCTCAGGTCATGATCTCAGGGTTGCAAGATCAAGCCCCAAGCAGGGCTCCATGCTCAGCTTGGGATTCTCTCTCTCCCACTCCCTCTGCCCCTCCCTTGTGCTCTTTCTCTCTCTCTTTCACTAAAATAAATAAATAAATCATAAATAAATAAATAAATAAATAAATAAATAAATAAATAAAGCAAATACAATACAAACCCTTGTCTAGAATCCGTTTGGATGGTATTTACGTAATACAAGATATAATACCGTAAGAATTGACAGTTCCTCTGTGTTCATTAGCATGTTATGCTACTACAATTCACACTGCATTTTAATTTGAATTAGTAAGTGTGAATTCTGTCACAATACACTAAAGTCGTGTGTGCTTGGCACTGGGGACTTGGATAAACCAAAGCTGTACATGCTTTAAAAATATGTTTAGAATTGGAACCAAGAACAAATTGTTATTAACAATAATAATTATGAAGCTACCATTTATCTCCCATTCACCATGTGCCAGGGGCCATTCTAAGCATTCACAAACAATGGCAAAAAAAAAAAAAGTAGCTAGGAATTGTCATGTTCCCATTTGACAGATGAGGAGATTGAGGCTCAAACAAAGTAAGAATCAATTGGCAGAGCTGGGATTGAAATTCAGATCCTGAGGCACTGCTTTCCACAGTGATCAGAAATCTGGCTCCTCTAAGAACTAGATGTCTGTGTTCCAGGCATCGTGGATTTGAGACTGCCAGGAGCAATTCTCATTTCTTTTGATTTTGCTTTGATAAATCACAGCCATTTTCATATGTCACTGCCACCTTTGGACATTGAGGAAAGAAAAGACAAATAAACCCACTAACAGAACAAAAAAAAAAATCAAATGATGTAAATAGAATTAAGCATATCTAATTAGTAATCAAAAAATCAAAGCAGAGATAAGTTAAAATAACATATCAGTATCAAACATGTCAAATTGAGGAAAGAATCAGGATTTTTCAATGACAATCTATTCAGTATAATTCAATTGTCATTAAAGAGTATGCACTTAATAACCAAAAGGAGAAATCAGAAAATCATTCAGTGAATGAAGGGGAAAACCAGAAACTCTTCCTAGAATGTTGCTCATATAGGTTTTAAGTTGCATACTATATTATGCTATACTATTCTATTGCATGATTTTTGTGACTAGATATCAATTTAGACTGGAACCGTACTATATTATCATGCTTGGAAACTAGGGACCATATCTTGTTCTTCATCGTATATTCCAAATCACCTACACAGCCTACATAATATGGACTCAATAAATTCTCATTGAATTAAATTGTCTTCTCTATTACATCACCAGACAGCAAATATATCCTTATTACACTTGTGATCAGTGCAACACATTTTAAATAATGAATGAAAAATGTGCCTTTCTTTTTTTTTTAAGATTTTATTTATTTATTTATTTATTTGATAGAGACAGATAGTGACAGAGATAGTGAGGGAGAAGAGCACAAGCAGGAGGAGAGGCAAAGGGAGAGGGAGAAGCAGGCTCCCCGTGGAGCAGGGAATCCCACGTGGGGCTCCATCCCAGGACCCTGAGATCATGACCTGAGCCGAAGGCAGACGCTTAACGACTGAGCCACCCAGGTGCCCCCAAAACTGTGCCTTTCTAATAACTCTCCCAGTAGCAAAAATCCAAAATTATTACAAAGAAGAAATGAGCCATTTAAAATGTAGAACACAACTCTGTGGAGATGATCCACATTGCCCAGTTCCTCCCTTCCGTCCTTTGAATGAACGTGACTGACTTTAAAATATTCACCTAACATGTTTAAAGGCTTTATTCAGATGCTTATGAAAGCTTTCTTCCTGACTGCTTTTTTGTTTGTTTATCCTCATATTCTTCTAGAAGATTTCCCTCATCTTGAGGCTTTCTTGCATATGTTGCAAACAGTATCAGTGTTTGGTACTAAGCATGTTCTTCTTGCTTGTGTGTCAAAAAATATTCTCATCATTGGTCAATAACTTTTAATGTGTATATATATATATATATATGCATATATACAAATAAAGATCTTTATATGTTAAAATATAATTAAATAGAATTTCTAGTGTTCCTTTTCAAGAATATATGGGATTGTTTCTCTTTCTCTTTGAAGTGCTTTATAGGGGGTTTTGCTGTATTGATTTTCACTGGACTTTTTATTATCATCAAAGAGACAAACGGTTTTAGTCCGGGAGAATCTTCCATGGCTCTTATTTCAGTTTTAATTTAGGCTTACACTGAGGTTTGACAGGCAGTATTTCTATATAGGCAATGTTATCTTTGCAAAGTATTTGACTTGGGGAATCTGGATTTTTAACATGATAGTTAAATCTCAGGTTTAAGTTTCTTATCAGTCTTTAGAATCATGGCGTGCTTCTCAGGCATCTTCTTAGATATTATTCTGATTATTGAACTTCAATTCAGAAATCAGAAACCTAGGAAGATGCCATTTGTGTGTTTTCAGCCCTAGAGAAAGAGAATATAGCTGTGGCAGCCGAAAACAACCCTACGGCTCTCTTGATCTGGACACGACCGATTGTCACATTTAATTCCAATACACCATTGATATACAGGCACATATTGTGTTTCAACTGAAGCAAAGTTGTTAAAAGTTTAATTTTGTTCTTCTGGGGAAAAGAAGACATTTCCTGAAGGGAATATGATTGCGTTATCATTAAAAATGTATACACACACTCCCTTTTTTTGAAGTAATAACCTTTATTGAAATTTGGTTTTCCTTGAAAGAAATCATCAAAGATTTTACTTTGTTATTGCATTAATTATTATTATTAATTATAATATTAATTATATAATATTATGTAACATATATGATTGATAGCTATTATATATAATTTATATTGCATTATAATATATAACTTACAGCACATATGTTTTATTTTTAAGCTTAATTATTATATTATTTACCATATATACAGGGGTGGATCCCAGTTTTGTGGGACAGTCTTTTTTTATCTTAATTTTTTATTATTATTTTTAATTGTAGCAAAATACATATAACATGAAATTTACCATCCTAACCAGTTTTAAGTGTCCAGTTCAGTAGCATTAAATACATCGCCACTGTTGTGGCCTCATCACCACCATCCCTCCACAGGTCTCTTTTCATCCTGCAAAACTGAAACTCTATCCATTAGACAATAGTAGCTCCTGATTCCCACTCCCATCAACCCCTGGCAATACCATTGTAATTTCTGTCTATGAATTTGCTTCATAGAAGTGAAAGCATACAATATTTGTCCTTTCACATGCTCTTTTTTTAATTTTATTTTATTATGTTATGTTAATCACCATATATTACATCATTAGTTCTTGATGTAGTTTTCCATGATTCATTGTGTATAACACCCAGTGCTCAACATCGTTCAGCATCAGGGAAATCCAAATCAAAACCTCAATGAAATACCACCTCACACCAGTCAGAATGGCTAAAATTCACACGCTCTCTTTTAATAGAGCTGTTGCCCTGTTTATAAGTATGTAGGAAGAAGACACTGCAAATTACCCAGCTGAAGGAAGGAAACAACAGTGTCTGTTTTCCCACCAACAAGCCCCTGTAACCAGGCGAGACAGCATCTGTAACATTGTGTGGTTGAAATCTAGGCTCTATTGTTCTAATAACAGAGAACAGTACTTGCTACTTTCTATTTTATTTCCCCCCCCCCCCCCCCGCAATACGTGCATTCTGGGTTTACTTCCATGAATGGTCAATGTCAGCCACTCTCTGTCATGCAACTCAGCCTCTACTCTTTGCCTTTTAGGTTCGCTCTCTTTTTTTTAAGTTTTTATTTTAATTCCAGTTAGTTAACATACAGTGCTATATTAGTTTCAGGTGTATAATATAGTGATTCAACACTTCCATCCATCACCCTGTTAGGTTCTCTTAACACCCAGACACAAACACACCAGAAATGGAGCATCCATGTGTCCATTTTCCAAGACAAATAGTTCCAAGCTTATCTGTTCAGTTCTTAGTTCTTTCATGGGAAGAAATCATTCTGTGTGTGTGTGTGTGTGTGTGTGTGTGTGAGAGAGAGAGAGAGAGAGAGAGAGAGAAGGAGTCTTATCTCTCTGTATACACTAGTTTACCTAAAGGATATACTTCCAATTTACAAAAACTTCTGAAACATCCACTCCTAGCATGCAATCAAAAATAGGTGGATTGTTCTTTTATTCTTAAATCTACTTAATTTAGTATAATTTGAAGTTTCTTTGAGGATAGAAAGATAATGCCTAACTGAAGTTAATATTTTCAGTGCACAGAATAAAACTGAAGACTTTTAGCAGTTCTTGAAATATGGAGCAGAGTAGAAGCATTAGAATACCTGCTTTTTAAGAAAGAATTTATACGTTTAAATATATATATTATAAAATCCCTAGAAACAGCCCAAGACAACCTGGGGGACACAGATTTGTACGATGAACGTTAATAACAACTTTGAAGGTCGTGTTGTTCACGGAAAAAAGCATAGTTTCAAATGTTGACAAGGAAGTAAGTTCCTTGGGTGTCCTAGATTCTTCTACTGCCTATAATAATGCCTAACTCCTAGTAAACAACAAATACTTATTAAGCAATTCAACAAATATTTATTAAATGACTGAATGGATGGACCGATGGACAGATGGATAAATTAGAATCCCAGCTTGGGAAAACCTCTCTCTATATAAAGCATCTACACAGTAGATGCTCATTATTGTAGTTACTAGCACTATTAAATTATATTCATGTAACATTTTGAAATTTTTAAAGCTTGTCAATTTAGAGTCAGAGTACAGTCAGGAAAATAGACCAATGAGAAAGCATTCAAATCTTACTTGAGTAAATAGGAATATTCACATTCATGTAGCTGAGATACTTTAATTTATTTCTTTGAGAATTAAGGACCAGAGACATTAATTGATTTGCTTAAGGTCCCCTCCATATGGTTGCATGAAAAGTATAAGCTTTGTATATGTGAGAAGTTATAGCCCGATGGTTCTACACTAGGTAACTCACTCATTAACTCAGCAAACTCTTACGACTTGTTTCTATAAATCTGTGGACTCGTCCAAGTATGGGGGAATCTAAACATGATGGGGAATAATCATTTAAAGGAGGCACACTTATAAATAAGTCAATATGTAGTTCTAACGAAGGGAACATGTGCTGGGATAGCTGTATACGTGAAGAATGGAATGAACTGGGAGAATGAAGCCACTAACCCAGTCTGGAGGTTTGAGAAGAGAAGGTAAATATTAAGCTGCAACCTGACAGGCTGATGGGAGGATCACATGGGCTTTTCAGTTTGTGCAATTAAAGTCTGAGAAGCCAAGATTTTAGTTATCGTCAAATAAAATAATCATGAATGGATCAGAAGAAATCATTTAAATGAGCAAATGACCAATCCCATTCATGTAAAGGCACGTAGGCATATGCAAGGATACAAAGTTCTGCTGGTTTTGTTTTATGGAAGCTCACAGCGGGACTTGTAATCACGTCACGTGCTATCTTCATGAATTCTGTGATCTCCTGACAGTTGAGTCTCCACGTTATCCACCTTGCTATCCTGAACACTCAACGGAGGGCCTGGCACCTTTTGGACATGCAATAAATGTTTTCTCGAATTGACTTACACACACCAACCAGTATATTAAAAACAGAAAATAAAAGAAAAAAACAAGCTGTGTGATTTCCTCTAGACACAGTTGTAATTTACTATCTTGGACAGTCCCACCAATCAAACATTTATTTCCAGTCCTTGAGAGGATAATTTACCTTCAACAATTATTATTAATACATTTTGCCAAGTTGGGACCATAGCAAAATTGAACTTATGAAAAATGCCTGTCTTTTTTCATCCTTGGAGTAATTATACCTTTCAAAAAACTATCTTGTGGGGGTTTTGAGATGACAGTGTTTTTCAAATCTCAGGTTGCAAAAGCAGAATAATTTTATCAGTAATGTACAAGATAGAGACATGTCCAAGGTTACTCAAGCAGGGTCATAAATCAACTCCTCGACAATGTCTCCCAAGATTAAAAAAGAAAGATCATATAACATTTTGTAGATGAAAAGTCTTATATAAGTTGTCATACATTAAAAATGATGCAAAAAAAAAAAGAGCAATTGCATAGAAATGCAGTAGTTCTATTATTGACCAGGCCAAAAAAGCATTTTGATTATTGGGAGATAAAATGAGTGTTGATAATTATTTTAACATTACAATTTTGCAAAATACTTCATATTTTCACTTGCCAAATGAAGAAATAGGTTGTATGTATTTCCACTATTATTAACATAGAAAAGCAATAAATACTGCAAATGAGTGATAATGTGTTTTGTTTGTCCTTGAAGTCTGCTGCATTCATTTCACTCCTATTAAAGACAAGTTAATTACCTTAGATTTCTTAAAATCAGTATGTGCTTTGAAAGTGCATATTGAGAAAATTGGATACCACTAAATTTAAAACACAAAATAGCCAGTCCAAAGTGATCCTGACTAAAATAAATTAATAAATTGTTGAAGTGATTACAAAGACAATTTGCAAGTAAAAAATAATTCCCCTCGGGGCATCTGGGTGGCTCAGTCATTGGGCATCTGCCTTCAGCTCAGGTCATGATCCCAGGGTCCTGGGATCGAGCCCCGCATCAGGCTCCCTGCTAGGCAGGAAACCTCCTTCTCCCTCTCCCACTCCCCCTGCTTGTGTTCCCTCTCTCGCTGTCTCTCTCTCTCTCCGTCAAATAAAGAAATAAAATCTTTAAAAAATAATAATTCCCTTCATTTTATTCTTCAACCCTTTAGGATCCCTGCTTCTGAATCTCACTTCCTCATCTCCTAATTTTCTTAATTCTTTTCAAGTAGAAAGATGTTACAGGTACTTTGCTGCCACTTGTGTTAGACCCATACACAAGTACTCCTAAGACCTTGCTGAATGATTTCCACCCAGCATCTACCATTAAAGGCCCTATGCCTGGGCCAAACCCTATGGTTACCACTCACAAACTGACTGAGCCTGGGCAAGTTATTTCAATCCTTGTGAGCCTCCCTTTTCTCATAAATAAAGTAAGAGTTGTGGGATTGCTATGAGTGTTAAGTGAGGTAGAACTTATACTGTGTTTACTAAACTTCCAACAAAGGTGAGCTTTCATTGTCGCCATCAGTAGGCAATGCTTGTGCCATCTTGTTCAGTGTAGACAGCATGGTTCATTTAACTGACACTGGACTAAGAATCAAGTTGCCCTGGGCCCCAGCTCTGTTACCCTGGGCAAGTCATACATTTCAGGACTTCAGTAAACAGTGAGGTATAGATGAGATCATCTCAAAGGTCTCTTGAAGCTCTAAAATTCTTTGTTCTGAATTAATTTCATGCCCTACATTCTTACTCATAACACTCTGGTGGATCACTGGAATTGTATCCATTTATCGTAAAAATGTCAAAATATCGTAAGACATCAGCAAAAAAAAAAAAAAAAAGTGAACCCATGAAACCTGGTCATGTGGTCAGAGCCAGAGAATCCAATTTGATTATAAAGTCATTTTCCTCAAGTGCTATGTGTCAGGGATTCTGCTGAGTAGGGTATTTGAGCAGAGCACCTTGAGACCAATGTCACAGAAAATATTCCTACAAATAATTAATGGTGTGTGTATATATATTGCCAGTCACCCTGTTGGAGCCCAGCAACCTCTCCGAGTGGATTAGTGGTCCTTACCCAGGTGCCCGACCATTCCAATACATACTTTTCTCAATGATCATTATCCTGAAATAAATCCAAATTAAATTTTATGAACCAGGATTGAAATTATGTGCCTTCAGTATTGAACCTTCTAATAGCAGTTATTTTTATTGAAGTATTAAAGCAATTGGCTTGAGTCATCTTGGAATCACTGCCTTCATATTTCAAATATGGTTGGGAGGCTGTCAGCACATATTACTGTGGATTGGAGATATTTGCTTATTGAATGATTTTTACCAGGAAAAACCCATTATGGGAAACATCTTGTTTACAGGGTGTCCTGGGGATAACAAATAGAAAGCAACATGTTACATTGAATTATAGGAATAAAATCAGCTGATTCAGCTAATAGATTCAATAGAAATATGAGACATTATTTTGCAAGTCAAACACAACCACAACTTAATTTAACTGGCAGATTTCTGCTGTAGGATGTAAATAGCAGGTAAAAAGATTCACTTGAAATGACAATGGCCACTGAGTGTTATTTCAACACTCTCATTCCAGCCCCCATTCTCAATGATTCTCCAAAAGCTATTTTCTCTGCCTCATCTACACAGAGAGAAAATAAAGCAGCAGCATTAAGTATATTTGAGACAGTGGAAAGGGCAGAGGAGAGATTAAGGGAACAGGCATTGAGTAAGAGAGTTCTGGGTTCACCTTGGATGTGTGTGGACTTAGAGAAGGGTCTTAACTCCTGCGAGCCTCAGTGACCTCATCTATAAAATGGAGACCATCATGTAGCTGGTGTTGTTGCAGAGTCAAATGTGATGACATAGAAGTAAAATTTAGCAGGATGCCTGACACAGAGAAATTACCGAGTGAATGGAAATTGCACTACTGATAGCACGATTCAGCCTCAACTGATAGATCCTAGAAGGGTGAACAGATGGGAGATACTCCCTTTTCATACCGTATGTCATACACGTCCGATCTCTCACAATGGATTGCAAGTTTTGATGGCCTCAGGGATAGTATCTTAATCGTCTTCACCATCTTTACATGTTTCCCCCCTGCATAGTGTGGGCACTCAAAAAATTTGGCTATGAATGGAATGAATGAAAGAAAAAGAATGAATGCACAAAGGGAGCCTCAAAGTCCCCCAAGAGGGCCTCATGGAGACAGGATCTGTAAAGAAGGCATCTGAGAAAGCCAGTACAGATGGCCTGTTTGTCCCAGGAAAAGCTGTGAGATAGGTTGTTATTGGCCATAGAAATAGGACTAATGGCAATAAAGACAGAACCTGGGTCCAAGGCATTCCCTCAGCAGACTGTATTCACATGTACCCCTGTTGTGCCTTTAGAGAATGACATAGTAAGACAGCATGAAGTCCAATGGTTCGAACCTTGAATAGCATTGAACATCCATTCAGAATAATTAGAGGAGAGTGACATCTGGTCCGAATGAGGGTCAGAATGCTGTGAACAAGCCAGCACATTTGGACTCTTGATGTTCCCTACTGAGAGACCAAGCCCTGTGTGTCTGACTCTGACTAAGAATTTTAGAGACAGATGTTTAGCAGGAGGATAAAAAGGTCTTAGCTTCTTTGACCCTCCAGAGAAGAAATAGCCAGAAAGGTTAGCATGTCACAGTTGGCCAGACTTGAAGTGATTGCTCCCTCCCAGCATACTTTGTACTTTGGCCATGGTGCTTCACCTGTTCTGCCTCTTCTGGGAGTTTTTCTGTGGGTGTTTTCTATTCATGCTAGACTGAAACCTCCAAGACTGGAGATCTTTCTAAATGTCATGTCACCCAGCATGCTGCCCTGTACCCAGTAATCTCTCAAAATAGAAGTATAGTTTGGAGTAACAGGAAGCACATGGACCTCAGAATCCCAGATACCCATCAAAACCCCCTTCCCAGTAGCTTTCCAGTAGTTTCCTCCCCATCTCAAAGAACCAGCCTCCAAAGTAGCTGACGTATCACTCTGGTGCATTTTCCCTTCCTCCACAAATTCAGCCAATCACTTCCGGTCAATTGTGTTCTCTCAGCAGCTCTGGAGTTGGTTCTTTTAATTCCATCTGCCATTTGCCTAATTCACACCACCAGCATTTCTTGCCTGTGTCATTGCAAAAGCCTCCTCACCTCTCTAGACCACTCTGTTTTTCAGCCAGCACAATCATTTGCTTTCTCAAATCTGACCATCTCTCTCCCTTTAGTTCTCTGTGAAATCTAAACCATTTAGTGTGTCTTACAAGTCCCTTCTTGTTCTGGATCCTGCTTCCCTTTCCAGCTTCACTTCTCACCTCAACTTCACTCCCTCCACAGACATACTGAGATATTCTTAGTTCCTTGATTATGGCGTAATTTTTCCATTTGTGGTCTTTTATCCTATTCACCTGGGACATTTTTCCCTCCCTGATCTCTGTTCCCATTCTCCTTTTTCTCCCTTCTTCTAGGAAGAATTCTTTGACATCCCCACTCCCAGAAAACCTGGTTTAGCTGCTGCTCTTAAGCACCACAGCCTTGGGGGACCCTCATGGATCAGGGATTTTTTTTTTTTCCTAGATGAAGAGATGTCTAAGTTGAAATACAAAGAATGAGTAGGATCCAATGAAACAGATATAGAGAAATGAGTAGATACATGCAAAAAAAAAAAAAAAAAAAAACTTTGTTGAATCAGTGAAAAACAAGTTTTTGAATAAATGAAAACAGTTTTGAGAAGAATTGCCTATAAAACATGTCACTGAGACCCCAATGTTCTGTTGACGATGCATGGTAAAATATCCAAATATAAAATCTTCTGCTGGTTTTCTCCTTTTCCAGGAAGCTCAGAGCATTTTTCAATATCTTATGATAGCTCATTTCATAGCATAATGAAACCAAAACTGCCCAGCCTTATAGATGGAACCACATCAAGTCAAGGGGCATCTCCAAGAAGTAAAGTAGAGGCACGGTTGGTCAAAGCTTACTGGATGGTCTAATGCTGACTCTTTTACCCCTAGAAAGCCTTTGTGAAAATGAAATATATCAGGAAATGAGGACATTTAAGGATGGCAGGCAGCAGAAATATATATATATATTTTGAAATATATATATATGGTATATGGTATATACCATTCGGACCATGACATATATATGGTATATATTTCAGGTAGCTGAAAGAATTGTTCTCTGTGAAAAGATCTGTCATAAACTGAACAATAGGGATAATGTTAAGCCCCTTTATGTCGGTTTGCCTTGATGCCCTATTCATTGAAAGCTATCCTGATGTTATGTTTTCCTAATCTCGTGGCTTCTCTCATAACTGAGCAGGATGCTATAGAAGCTGATGTTTGAAGGGCCCTGGTGAACCAGAATGCTTTTGCCACACAATAAATATAAATGGTTGTTTGGTCTTAACTGTTTTCTTTTGGTGTCTGAAAACCAAAACAAAAGAGAAGGAGCCAATAAACCCTGGACGTTCTGGAGACTGCAGATTACCAGCATGAATTGGGAGCCCTATGAAGGCAAACAGGTTATTATTAGCAGCCAGTGTTGCCCATGTAGACAAACAGACTAGAGTACCTCCGTGACATTTCCAGAGACTTCCTTTAAAAGGGCATCCACTAGGCAACCCAAGTCACAAAATAATGGCTGTAGAATTATAAAACAGTATGTGCATTATGGATATGCACACAAAGAACAAAAGTGTCTGTTATCCCTAGTGCAGTATAAATGACGTGAAGTCCAGTGGAAAGAGAGGTATTATAGGGTCAATTGTATGACATAATTCATTTGCTATAGACAGCCCCCTTTCCCTTTCCCTCTTTCTTTTATTCCTTTCTCCTTTTATCGACTCTCTTTTCCTACATTCATTGAAAAAGGATGAGCATGAACAGAGCAATCTACAGGAGCTTGCTTTGAATTCAGAAATTGGTGTGATCAAAGGCTCACAGTCCACCAAATGAGTCCCAATAATGCAGCCATTGTCACCGGAGAGCAGCCCCAGAAGGAGAAGGGTTGATGAGTTTCAGAGACCCTTAGAACATCCCCTGGGCTTTAGTCAGAATTACAATGTCAATCAAGTTCATTCCTTTCCCAGCCTCCTTTTCTTACCTAAGAATCGATTAGTGTTACTTGGATGTCTAAAGTCCCTGAGTTACTATGGAAGACTAGTGAGTGGATTGGATTTGGAGACACATAGACATGTGTTTGAGCCCAGTCCAGTCCATTGTTACTTGGGCAATCTTGGACGAGTCACTTATATGTGCTGCTTCTCAGTCTCCCAATCTATAAATAGAAAGTGATTCATTCACTCATAAAACAGTTTGGAAGGCTTAGTACCATATACAGGGCTAGAGCTGGATTTCTAATGGTAAAAAAAACAAAAAACAAAAAATGGGCATCTCCTCCAATGGTAGGTAACTAAGGTCAATACATAAAAAAAGAAGAGCATTACTGAGATGAAGTTAAAGGAGAAAAAAATATATGAAGCATCCAATACATTGCTTGCTTTGTTGTTGGCACTTAAGACATATTCCTACATCCTTAGGCCTGCTTTTTTTTCCCCAAATGATCCTATTCCCCTATGGAAATTAAAACTCCCATCCTTTCAATGACATGATCCTCATTAAGGTATCAATCTGATTTTCTAATTAAACAACAGAAATTTGCTTAAGGGGAATTTATGTTCTCCCCAAAATTTACTATTTTAAAACTAATTCTAATGGAACTCAGATCAAGGCAACCAGTAATTACCAAGCATCTACTATGCTTTAAGTCATATGGAAGACGCAGCCCCCTTCTCCAGGGGTGCCACAACCTATATGATTTGTGAAAATAATATATCCATATATTAACAAAGCATTTTAAAAGCAACGGAAGTTTTAAATGATTGACATTAGAAGAGGCCTTACAAGACCTTACGTAATTTCAAATGAATTATGTGTTATGCAGCTACCAGTGGATTAAGAGTTCCGAGAAAGGAGAAATCATTTTCTTGGTGGAAAATATGAGGGAGACAAAGTAGAGCTTAGTGAACATCACCACCTCCTGAGCTGCTCATCCTCCAGCAAATTGCCTTTGTTTTGCCCTCATTAATATTCATCAAAGAAGCCAAATTCCATTCACCAATTCTCTCCTCACCTTGTACATAGTTTAACATCCTTTGCTTAGTAAAGCAAAGATCATCATTATCAGCAATGAGAGCAAATACTGAAAACACCAAAGCTAAGTTGAGTCTCAGAAAATTAGTGAATTATGAATCTGTGCATTTTGGAGGCACTCTTGTATATAAACACGAGGTCTGATAAACAGCACTGTCTTTGCAAAGCCCATAAATATATCATAACTTACTTGATCCTCTCAGCAACTCTGAAAATAGGGAAAGATGAAGAAGGTTGACTTTCCCAAGGCCACCCAGCTGATAGCCGGTGGATGTGGGATCAACCCGAAGCATGTGTCCTGTCTACCACTTAAAAACATCATGTCGGAGAAAAAAATATTACCATGTTATTTGTTAAAAATTGATAGTCACAAAGGGGAATAGCATGTAATAACACAGGAGCCAGTGTAGACTAGATCCTTGCTACTCAAAATGTGGCCCACAGGTTGGCAGTATTGGTATCACCCAGGAGCTTGAGCTTAATGCAGAGACTTGGCCCCACCCCAGACTTCCCGAATCAGAAGCCACAGTTTAACAAGATCCATGCATTAAGATCTGTGCATTAAGTCCAAGACACACCTATCTAGGAAGTTTTCACAGCTCCAAATTGGACACAATATAATTCATAAAATTGTACAGATTAATTAATATATAAAAATGCACTTTTTCTATTAAAAGGAACTATATAAATGTAAGACTATAAAAATAATAATTGATCTCATTTCTACTAACTCGGCCGTTCATATTAGCATTTTTGTCTTCCAATTGCATATAAATAACACACATAGCTCTGGGGAATTTAAAGGCAATCAAACTAGACTCAGTTCAGGTGTAACACTTATCCCAGATGAGATAATAAATGTGTCTTAAGGTGCCAACTTAACAAATTTCCCCTGATGCACGTCGTAGTTAACTAATTATAAAAGGATCTCTTAATTTTGGAGTTTTTTTCCACAGATGATCTATTTTAAATAGCATTGTTTGTAGGCCAATAAGAAAGGCCAATTTTAAAATATTATGAACTATGAAAATATGCCTTTTAAAATTGCAGATTTTCTCCTGTGTTCATACTTTTTTGCCTTATATTTATAAGGCAAAAGTTTTAGATCTTAAAGTCCTGAAACATAAACAGCATGGAAGTTGGTAAGAGGCTGTATGGAGCCCCAGAGCCTGGCGTGCTGGCTCTTGATTCAGTTCTCCTCCTTCCCACCATGGGCACCAGCTGGGCTAACACACACCATGACGGTAATGGAATTTTCCTTCTTTTTTTTTTGTAAAGATTTTCTATTTTTTAAAGTTTTATTATTGAAGTATAGTCAACATGAAATGTTATATTACTCTCAGGTGTACAACATAGTGATTCGACAAGTCTATACATTACTCAGTGCTCATCACTGTAAATGTAGTCACACCTGTCCCCATGCAACATTGCTACAATAGTCTATATTCCCCATGCTGTGCTTTCCATCTCCGTGACTTACTTATTTTATAATGGGAAGTTTGTACTTCTTGATCCCCTTTGACCCATTCCCCCACCCTCTCCCCTATGACAACCACCAGTTTGTTTGCTGTATTTGTGAATCCGTTTCTGTTTTGTGTTTGCTTGTTTTGTTTTCTAGATTCCACATATAATTGAAGTCATATGGTATTTGTCTTTCTCTCTCTGACTTATTTCACTTAGCATAATATACTCTAGGTCCATCCATGTTGGCAAAATCTCAATCTTTATGGCCAGGTAATATTTCATTGTGTACGTATACAACACCTTCTTTATCCATTCATCTATCAGTGGACACTTAGGCTGTTACCATATCTTGGCTATTGCAAGTAAGGCTGCAATAAATATAGGGGTGCATATATCTTTCGAATTAGTGTTTTCATTTTCTTTGTGTAAATACCCAGTAGTAGAATTACTGGATCATATGTTATTTCTATTTTTAATATTTTGAAGAACCCCCCATCATGTTTTCCACAGTGACTGCACCAGTTTGCATTCCCAACCACAGTGCACTAGGGTTCCTTTGCCTCCACATCATCGCCAACACTGTCATTTCTTGTCTTTTCCATACTAGCCATTCTGACTGGTGTGAGGTGATATCTCACTGTAGTTTTGATTTACATTCCCCTGATAATGACTGATGTTTAACACCTTTGCATGTGCCTATTGGCCACCTGTATCTTCTTTAGAGAAATGTCCAGTCAGGTTCTTCGATGGCATGCCTTGGTGTTTTCATAGAGAAAGAGGCCATGGGCCATGGAATCAAACTACCTGGAAGTCCCAGTTTTGCTCATTTTAAGCTTGGATCCTTGTATAGATCACTGTCCTCCCCCACCTCAGTTTCACAGTCTGAAAGATGGGCACCAGAAACAATGGTATTCAAAAGACATAGAGGGGAGTTTTAAAGTCTACTTTTGAAGATGGCCTCTAAGGCCTTTGATTTATTTCCAAGGTTTTAAAGATCCTGTCTACATTGATAATCAAACCCAAATCATTTTCCCATTCTTTTAAGGTATTTCTCCTCTGTGCCCTACTTCATTTTATTCACTGAAACTCTCTGCAGATATTCAAAAAAAGTAGCAATAATACTTAATAATGGGGCACCTGGGTGGCTCAGTCAGTTAAGCATCTGCCTTCAGCTCAGGTCATGATCCCTGGTCCTATCCTAGGACCAGGATCATGCTCAGTAGGGATCCCTGCTCAGTAGGGAAGCCTGCTTCTCCCTTTCCCTCTGCTGCTCTCCCTGCTTGTACTTTCTTTCATGCTCTCTCCCTCTCTCTGTCAAATAAATAAATAAAATCTTTAAAAAAATACTTAATAATCTATCACTATATTCTTCTTCTCTGACCCTTCCTGTCCCTCAAATGCTGGTGTCAGCACTGGTCCTTTAGCCCACCTCCCAGGCATTCCCCTCTAATTTCTGCCTCCTAACAACAGACTTTGCCTCTGAGGTTCAACTTCCCTTTTGAATGCCAGTATTCATCAATTCACCTACCTACTGGCTCTGGCCACTGAATGAACTTCCTCTGGCCTCCCTCTGCCCTGCTCCTCCTCTTCTTTTTCTCCGATTTTCTGTTAATGGCCACACCACCCTTCTCATGACTCAGCCAGAAATCTAGGTACCAGCTGGTTTCTCTCTCCCTTCTCTCCTAAATACTGTTGAGCACGACAAGCTGTAGATTCTACCATATAAATATCTCAGATTGCCCTCTTCCTTTCCCACTCTTTCATGGAAGTGGAAGTCTGCGATTACTTAATTCTCACATACATAACAATGCCTTTCTCTCTGCCTCCAGCCTTGCCTCCTCCTAAAACTTTAAAGAGCCCAAAGTGAACATTCATGCTTTATCAAATGAGGATCTCTAGGCCGAAGGAATTTAATTCAGTGCAGGCTGGGGGGTGAATTTGACTTTAATAAATACCCTCCTGAGACACCAGTGCAGGTCGGACTTGGAATCTGATCTAAACCATTCTCTACTGTGAAAGGGTAATCAATCATGTCACTTCTCGGCTTCAAACTGTTCAGTGACTCACCTTCACTTCTAGGATAAAGTCCAAAGTTCTTAACATGGACGTTTGCCATCTGTCCTCTGCCACCCTTTCTACCCATGTCTTCTGCAGACCCCTAACCCCTGTTGGCAGTTTGAAGGAGTATCACCTGTGGGGCACCGGGTGGCTCAGTCAGTTAAGTGGCCAACTCTTGATTTCAGCTCAGGTCATGATCTCAGGGTCCTGGGATTTAGCCCCACATTCGGGTCCGCACTCAATGGGGAGTGTGCTTGAGGATTCTCTCCCTCTCCCTCTGCCACTCCTCCCTGCTCGTGTGTGCTCTCTCTCTCTCAAATAAATAAATCTTTAAAAAGAAAGAAAGAACTCACCTGCAAAGAGATACTGGAGCTCGGAGAAGTGGAGGGAAAAGAGACAAGGAAGGGACTTACTATTTATTGAAAACATGCTTAGCATTAGCTCATTCAATCTCCACAAGTGTTACCATCACCATTTAAAGGATGTGAATTTGTAAGCCTAAAGAAGTACATTAGCATGCCTAGGCCACTTGGGCAGTGACAGAGTTGGGAATAAACCCTAGATGGTCAAATGTCAAGACATCTTTGGCTTTTCCACGTTCCTGCCATGGGATATACTTCTGAAAAATGGGTGATGCCAAACTACATGCTATGATATAGATGGCCAAATGAAACAGGGTAGCCCTAAGTAGGAAAGTTCTAGCATTGCTGTGGACTGCTGAGAAGCCAGAGAAGAGACCAGGGGAGCAATAGTTATGAGGCAAGGATACTTGTTGAGCAGATACTTCAGGAAGATCACGCATGTCAGAGAACAAGATAGAGATCTAGATGTGCACATAGGGGTGGATGTGGGTAGTGCAGATGCTGCTTATATGGTCCAGTGGGTACCCCTGTAGAGTACCAGTGGTAATCGCAGTCTTATGGTATCTACCCAGCCACACCCAGGCCCAGAATGTGCTAGTGCTGATGGTTACACCTTGGTGACAAAAGTTCTGGCATCTTCTCAGTTGCTACAAAGGCTTCCACTTCATCAGGCTGCTCAAATCATATTTGTTCCAGGACAGATGGGTGCGGGACTCAGTGTCAATGCCAAGTAATTTGACTAAAGCAGTGTGTATGCCTATTTATATTCAGACCCATGCCCAGAAGCTCCCAGAGGTGTGATAGAGTGTTGCTTCTCAAATGGACATAAAATATACATGGTTCTCATATTAGCTACTGTGTATTTTTCTGGTGCCTATCCCTGATTGATAGCCATGGGTCCAAGTAATTAGGATAGCACTGGGGCAAGAGACAATGGTTAACATTTCATATCCTCAGACTAGTGAGATCTTTTCCAGGCCTTGGTTAAATCAGTTTTATTCAATTCACCTCTAAAAGCCTGCACACCTTGATTGCCTACTAAATGCAAGGAACTGTGCCGGCATCTATGGGGCAGGCATGGACATGGGGTGGTAGTCAGAAAGACTGAAGTGTGTAGTGGCTAAGCAGGCCAAAAAATATCCTGAGGCCAGACTCCTGGGTTTGAATCTCCGTTCTGCCTGAGTGGGTGACTTTGAGCAAGGTTATTTTGCCTTCCCGGTTGTAGCCTTCTCATCTATAAAATGGGGATCTATCCCTTCTTCCTAGGATTACTTAAAGGATTAAATAAATTAATGTCTATGAAACTGTAATTAGAAGTCCAGTTAAGCATTTATTGTCTAGTGAGGGAGATAAGCTCAAAGGAAAGTAAAATGAGTCATGGCTCTGGGAACCTGGAAAAGCAAGAGAATACCTCAACTGGGAGCTAAACCAAGGGAAGCTTCATGAAGGAGGCTCAAGCTCAGATGGGTTTAGATGGAGGGAGAGTGGAGGGCAGAAGTAGTCATGGGGGACTCTCCAGGTGCAAAGAATTGGAGAAGTAAAGGTCCAGGTATGTTCTCACTAGGGTGGGCAGTCGGCAGCATGGAGGTGGGTAGGAAACCAGAAAACACTTGAGGCTGGGGGTCAAGTTGAAGCCCCATTGTGGAGGCTTAGAGGCCTTGCCAAGTGCCCCAGCAGTGAGGCCACTGAGGGGTTTTGAGGAAGAGACTTTTCTGACCAGTGCTGTGACTTGGGAAGATCACCCCAAGAGCAATGTGCACACTAAAATGGAGGAATGGAAACCGGAAGCAGGAAGACAGCAGGCAGAAGTGTCCTATCAACCAGATGAGACACAATTGAGCTCTGGCTAGTATGGTGATAATTGGAATAGAAAAGAGATATGAAAGGAGTGTCAGGGTTGGGCACTGATTGCATGTAGAAGGGCAGGAAAGGGGGAGTCTGGAGGACTGACAGTTCAATCCTGGGAGGCTGGGAAGAAAGGAATTATCATGGGGATCCATAATGTAAGAAGTCCAGCACCTCATTCCTCACTGCCCTGGCAATGCTGAGTTTTCTTCCAAAATCCTAAAGGCAACCAGCCAGTTTGCTACTGGGCAATAAACCTAATTTTGCACAAACATTAGGGCTTGGTGAAGAATTTTACCTCATAGTGTTTGAGAAATGATGTAGAACACTTCCGTAGAATATGCATTCTATAATAACAAAATTATCAAGATCCTTTTCTGTGCTCCAAATGAGATACTAGCTATGAATCAGTGTTTAAAAAAAAAAAAAAAAAAACCTTAATAAATTGTTTCAGATGTTACTAGGAAGGATATTTCTGGAGTGTCAATTAAACACAATCATAGTTTGAGTTGAATAATTACCCTTTCTTGTATATATTTTGATGATACACTTTTTAAAAACAGACTAATTCGCAAAAAGAAAAAGATAGCTCACATGCCATTAACTCCTTTAAAGAGAAAACAATTCATAAATGAAATGCATAATTTAAAAGCAATTTAGAAAAACATTCCCAAGGATAAACATTCAAAATATAGCCTAACTTTCAACAAACTGGGGGCAGGGACAGAAGGAGGCAAAGGAAAAAGTAAGAAGAGAGAAGAAAGACAGAAAAGGATACAAGGGAAGAGGAAATAAATAGGAGAACAGGAAGACAAAACAAGAGAGAGGAGGTGAAGACAGACTCCATGAGTGGTCAGATTTCCCTAAGAGATCATCTCATCTGGAGGTCCACCTTTCTCTGGAATGTTTCCACTCTCACTCTTTTCTTTCCATTCACACCACCAGTTTCGCATCACTTTGCTCCTGAATTAATAGATACCCCTTTGCAGATTCCCTGCCCCTCTTCTTGCCCCACTGTCCCGTGCCCTGTGGCCACATTCATGTTCCCTCAGCATCTCTTCTATCAACCCAATCTGCATTCCCAAATCCAGTCTGCCTTCCACACCTAGTCTAATCGAGGCAAGGCTCTTAGAATCCTTCAAAAACCTGGCCCCTCGCACCTACACCCGAGGGTGACAGGTGAGATGTTGGTGAAGACCACACGTGGAGTTTGGCAGGTCTGGGTTCATACCTTGTGTGGCCATTTCCTAGTAGCATCTTGGCTATCTCTATTAACTCGTGAGTAAAGCAAGGAGCATTACAAGTCTTAGCAAATGGTAGTTATTACCTGCATTTGTATCTTCATCCTTATTCCCTAATATTAGTTCACCCTAATCTGTATCATCCAGATGTTCCCCGGCTGGCACCACAACCCTCACTCACTCCCACCTACAGATGTGCTAATACTTTTTCCCCATCCTTAATGTATACTTTGGGAGACATCTATGCAGATAGCCCCGTACCTATGCAGAGATAACGAAGAGTAACAAAACGTGAGTGCCTGGGTTTTGGAGTCAGATGGATTTGAGCAATAATTCCACATCAACTCTTTTACTAGCTGTGGGACTGTAGACACATTACTCATTCTTTCCAAGCCATTCTTTCCTCACTTGTTAAAAAGGACTGTGTGAGAATGTTTCAGCTAACATATATTTATATGTCTAGTACAAGGTCAGTGCTAAATAAATGGTCACTAGTAGTAATTTTAAAAAGTGAGTAATAATGTGTTCTATGTCCTCTGAGAAGTATCCTCTAGCAAATCCTGCCCCTTTGCACCAATGTCTCCAACTCTAAGATTTGGTGTGCTGGTTATATCATCATTCCACTATAAGTGTATATGCTGCCTTATGTCCAATTCACTGTCCTACCCAAAGCAAAACTAAATTGGTGCTTTATGACAATTTATCCAGGCAGTATAGATTGAAATAATAATCTTGTTCATTTATTAATTTTTAGGGATATGTCCTATGGTCTTATCTCCTCTAATAGTCCACAAGTTACAGATAGACAGGAAGTAAAGCCTATGTAAGCACCAGAGTTGGCTACATAATTTTGAAATCCCAGAGCAAAATGAAAATGTAGAGCCCCTTGTCAACAATTATTAAGAATTTTAAGATGCTGGAGAGCCTGGGTGGCTCAGTCGGTTAAGCGTCTGCCTTCGGCTCAGGTCATGATCTCAGGGTCCTGGGATTGAGCTCCGCATCTGGCTCCCTGCTCAGTGGGAAGCCTGCTTCTCCCTCTCCCTCTGCCTCTCCCCCTGCTTGTGTTCCCTCTCTCGCTGTGTCTCTCTCTGTCAAATAAATAAATAAAATCTTAAAAAAAAAAAAAATTGTAAGATGCTGACAAAAAAGCATTTATACCAAACATGAGGCACTGCTAACTACTGGACAACTTGATGCCGATGAAACAATCCCTGGTAAGTTCAACCCCTACCAAAGCGTTAGACACCCCGTTGGCTTTCAGCAAACACTTATTGATTCACTAAGTAAAACATGCAACTCCCCTTTTTAGGGCAAGATCTTCACAGCCACTGTAGGCCTTTTGGTCTGGATTCTCTAAATACTCTCTTTTCTTCATTTAGTATATATATATATATATATATATATATATATATATATATGATTCGAAACTATAACCAACCTAGAAGCTAAACTAAATTGTATAATTTTTTCATATTGGAACATTGGTTTAGAAATGTTTCATTTTAACAAACCTTTGTAACAACAGACATCTTTCCAGATGACACTCAATTGGCATTCTTTACTTTTCAGACTTAAGTCCTAACTATTTGAGGGTGACCAGTACCCTGATAAGTCGTACTTCATTCTCCACCAGAAAGTATTGATTTCACCAAGTCGCTGCCCACACCAAGCCCTTTGAGCTTACGACAGGTGCAGCTGAGCAATTAAGATGTTTGTTTAAGGTGTTGTCTTGGGAATCATTTTATTAAATGCTAACTTCCCATATCTACCACACATTTTGTAAGCTCTCTTACTCTCCCATACATAGGGTCCTTATACTTTTCTTCTTTCAAATCATGATTCAAAGAGTAAAGAGAAAAATCTAATAAATAAAGCAGGATGCAAACAGAGCCATCGCCTGTGTGCTCTTTTCCTGGAAAACAGAGCATCCAAAAAGTCTTTTTAGCTTTACGCTTATTTCTAATCTTTGTGTTTCAAAGGTCAACCATCTGGAGATGGACTGTGATAGAGGCAGACAAGAAGACACACATGGATTATGGCTCCTCACTGAGAACAGCAGCACTGTGTAAGGGCCAGGGCTTAAGACTAGCGTGTCAGCCAGAGCACTCTCCTCCTCAGGTTAGGAAGCCCAACTCAAACAAGTTTTAATAATGAAGAAAATTCATAATGTCTCAGACTAAGAAGTTAAGGGGAAAGTAAGCTTCAAGGGAAGTTTAATTCAATGGTTCGGCAATGTCACCTGGAGCCAGTGTCCCTCCATCTCTGCTCTGCCCTCTGTAAAGTGGCTTCTCCCCAGGGCTGGCTTCCACCGTGGTTGCGAGATGGTGGCCAGCTGTAACTGAGGCTGAATTCTTCCTTGTTCACGTCCAGCAGGAGAGAGAGTTTTGTTAAATTGCTTCTACAGAATCAATCAGTTGCCTTACCAGGGTTCCTTCTTCACATCTCTTTGACTCAAAGTGGGTCTGTGCCTAGCCCTGTGACTTGCTCTGTGGCGCAGACCTGGGGTGTATGGGCTGGCTCCTAGCAGTCAGGGCCCACCCCTGGAGCCTGGAGAATCAATCCCCGAAAGCTGCTCTGCCCAGAAGGCCTGACAGTTAGTAAGGGAAAGGAGGGAGCGGAGAGAGGGTGGCCACCATCTCTCGTTTCTCTTTCAAATCATCTACTTGGATATGAAGAAATTAATGAATTTAGGAGCTTGGGTTAAAATTTTATTACATCCATTATTCTCTATTTTTTTCTTCTACCTTTTTAGTTAGTTAGCTGGACACTGAGCACTGTGTTGTAATTCTTTATTTGCTCAGGAAGTAGTTCATTTTACAGATAGCTTAAAGTAAGTTAAATCCAGTAGTAAAACCACCCATATTTAATGCTCTTTATTGCATGGCACAAACATGGACAATAGACAGGTTTACATGTGAAGGTACAGAAGGCAGAGTGGTGTAAGAAGGAGCCTCATTCACCTCTGTTTGCTTCCCTTGGGAAAGAATTAATTCACCATCAAGCTTATTTCTGAGGTGAGAGTTCTTCAAAAGCTTTCCTTCTCTTCTAAATAAGAAAGTAATTCAAAGTGATCAGAATTGTTAAAATATTCTTTTCACTGTAGAGTCATGACTTCACTAAAGCTTCTATATACTCCTTATTGTGCCAGTAGTTATGGGAGGTATCAGCTTTCCTTTGTGTTAGCCTCTTACTTTTGTTAACTTTCTATAATGAGACTTTTCAATCATATACAAAAATAGAGCAGTCTATAATGGACTTCCATTTTCTTACTTCACCATTTCAATAATTGTATTTGGCCAATCTTATTTCATCCCTAGCCTCTTATTTCTATCCACCTTCACCTCCCCCACTCCTTGCAGGATTTTTTTCAAATTAATTTTGGACATTATATCATGTTATCCTTAAATATTCATGTATGTTTCTCTAGGAAATACAAACCCGTTTCCCTTTTTTTTTTTACAAACTCTTTTTCAATATAACCAAAATACCATCAACATAACTAAAAGAAAATTTATTTTAATAATCTCATCAAGCACTAGATTGTGTGGTACTAACCTGACGACTCTGTGAAGTCAGAGCAAAGTGAGGTGGTTGAACAATTTTACTGGAAAAAGGTGTCCGGGCCATGGTGCAGCTTGAGATGAGCCTTGGAAAGCATTGCAGAACCCTAATTTTCCAAAAGCTGGGGACAGGATTTCAGGCAAATCAGGCCCAGTGTAGGTGACAAGATGAAAGTGAGAATAAGTGTGCAGTATGTAGAGGAGGGTGGAAAGTGATCTGCTACGTGTGATCAAGTGGGGAGCAATCACAGTCCTTAAATTTGCCGAAAATGGATTAGCCATTATCTGTGAGATGCCACAGAAAGTGCAGAGAAGCAGGGGGATGAAGAGCAAGTGCTTTCAAGATGTTTGAAACCTGGTTGGAGGTTTAGGTCCATTACGTACCAGCAATGTGACCTAGGACTAAGCTTCACAACTCTGAAAACTCATTTTTCTCATCTGTAAAATCATATCATGAATTCCTGCTCTTCTATCACATGGGGACTTTTCCAAGATCCATTGAGATAATGTCATTATTCTTCTGTTGTTTGCAAAGCACATAGGTACTAAAGATCAGGATAGCACTTGATAGTTTGTAAATTACTTTCAGATTCATCACCTTGTTTTTCCTTGTTTGTATCCAGTGAGGTAGGTCTCATTATCCCAATTTCCAAATGAGATAACTCAGGCCTCAAGAGTGATTTGCCACTGTCACACACAAGTTGTAAGTGTGAAAGGTATTGTTACTGTTATTCCTATATGATTAAAAAAATTCTAGGGTAAGCAGTATACTGACATGCTGTCTAAGGCTCTCCATAGTGGGAAAGTGTAATAGGCCATAAAGTAGCCACATGAAAGTCCCATCCATTTACACTTCCTGATGTAGGGGTTGCAAAGGCTATCAGTGCAAAATGAATCACAGTTCTACTGAGATCTTCTCCACCTGGGATAATAATTTGGGTGGTTTCTACAGTGATAGAAATGATAGAAGGGATAAAAGAACTTCAAGGAATCTCAGGAAAACTATGATCTCTCCCTCTATTGTCTATGAACAGACCAGAATTCTTTAATATAAGAGGTGTAGATAAATGTAATGAAACTGGTTTAAAAAAAAAAATAATCAGGAATTATTGGATATATAATTGAAACTTAGATTTTTTTTTTTATTGTACACAGTGGGATTTAATAACGTCTATTCTAATAAAAATAGGACTTAGAGAAAGTGACACCATTGTCATTCTATTCTTCAAAATTATATCCATGCATCTCTTTGGTTCGAGCTAGGTATACCGAAGTGCTACCGAGCTAGCATTTTTCACTATTCTTTACAAAACTAACCCCTAACTATTTGCATGTTAACAGTAGTTTATTTGAGCAAAATTATCTATGAGACGAGAATAATAGGATCCTGATATATAGGAAGATAGTAGCTACTTGCTTGATCAAATCATCTTTTATTCTTAATTTTCTTCCACAGGGTATAATTGACGTCCCAAAAATAAATGTACAGATACATGTTTTATGTATATCAATATATTCGTATGTACTGAAGAGATTTCCAGAAGAAAATATTTCATATGTCTCTAAGTATAAGCTTTAAAAGGTAGGGCATGTTAAATTTTTTCTAATTGATTCTTGGTCACTTCGCACCCTATGACCATGCAAGCAAATTTGATATAAATGTGACACCTGCCTGTTGGTAATGGGATCCCTGCCTGACTCGTGGCACTGGATAATGGAGGAGCCTTTGGTTATAGTCTTCCCATGCCGAACTTTGTGATTTCACACTTCATAATGCAAGAGTATTACTTTAAAATGCATTAAACTTCTAAAGATAGCAAATAGCCTTTTGGATAATGCATTTTAAATAGACTCTGAATTCAGAATTTTTAAAAATGTTCATTTTGTAGGACATCATAATAGCTTTTATAACATATTGCACCCTGTTGATATGCCCTACCCTTTCTCCCAGGCTTTACCTTCTTCAGAAGAAATCAGCACTGTAGTTGTAAACCTGTTTATGTTGCAATCTGAGCCTGGCTTTCACTCTCAGTAATAGGCCTGTTTCTCATTCTTTTTTATTTTTAGATGCCATCTCGCTGTCAGTAGAACTGATGGGGTATTGTTTAATATGGAGTGGCCTTATAAATAGCTTTCCTGGCTAAAAATTGAACATGGAGATTTCAAATCAGCCCCCCCAATACATTATAGCTATTTGTTTTGTAATCTTTTTTATTAGAGAAGATGACAGTACATTCTGACATAAATCATCACTCACATTAATATAATACATATTTTAATCTCCATGGAAGCATTAAGCTGTAGTACACTTGTGTCAAAGAATGCAGACATCTAAAAGACAGATAATAAATATTTGAAGCCTGAAAACACTTAGTTCTAAGTTTTCATTAAATATGTATTTAGTCCAAATGCATTAATATTCTGTAACCAATTTTAAGACTTAATTATGAATTATCTACGATGATCAAAGTTATTTTGGTAAAGTTGGTCTCTCAGTTTCAAGTGCTGAATGGAATAAAATGAACGTGAACTTAATGGATTAATAAATTAAATCATCAATTTGGAAATTGCTGTCTACTTCTTAATGAAATCTAGATTTCATCTCTTTATCAAAAGTTTTGTAAAATTATACTCTACGTTCCCATTTATATATCAGCCAAATTTAAAATGGTTAATAATGTTATGGAAGTTTGAATTCCTTCCAGATTTGGTTCATTTAATTTCTGACAATGGATGGCCCAAAAATGTTTGAAAATAAAGAATGGGGATATTTGGAAACTTGGTCTGGTTGCTTTTGGAGAAAGCTGTGCTTTTACGGTCATAACAGTGTTTGGGGAGGGAGAGAGAGGGAAATGTTATCACAGGTTATGGCCCCTCACACACACAATGAAATTTCTGATTTTACTTTAGCCAAAGGAGTCACTAAAGATGGGCAAGAAGACTGTTCAAAATCTCATTTTTCCACTCTACCTCAATAAGTATAAATGGTGATAACATGGTGAGAAATTATAAATTCTACATTTAAATACATAAGAACTAAATATAAGCATTTTGAATAATGTCAGGGATGCCTGGGTGGCTCAGTCAGTTAAGCGTCTGCCTTTGGCTCAGGTCATGATCCCAGGGTCCTGGGATCGAGCCCCACATCGGGTTCCTTGCTCAGCGGGAAGCCTGCTTCTCCCTCTCCCTCTGCTGTTCCCCTGCTTGTACTCTCTCTCTGTGTCAAATAAATAAATAAAATCTTTAAAAAAAACAAAAAGAAAAGAAATAATGTCTTCATCTTTTAAGCTCTAACATAATGAGGAGAATGAAATGTGACGTGGAGGGGCACCTGGGTGGCTCAGTCATTAAGTGTCTGCCTTCAGCTCAGGTCATGATCCCGGGGCCCTGGGATCGAGTCCTGCATCAGGCTCCCTGTTCAGTGGGGAGCCTGCTTCTCCCTCTGCCTCTCTCTCTGTGCTGTCTCTCTCTCAAATAAATAAAATCTTTAAAAAAAAAATTAAGTGCTTATTCAGGAGTAGCCCGTTATTTGTGGGGACCTGTTTCAAGACCCCCAGTGGATGCTGAAACTGCAGGTAGTACCAAGCCCTGTCTGTGCTGTGTTTTCTCCCTGACATCTATACCTATGAGGCAGTTTAATTCATCAGTTGGACATGATAAGAGATTAACAACAATAACCCATAATAAAATAAAGCAATTATAACAATATATTGTAATAAAAGTTATGTGAATGTTGTCTCTCTCTCTCCCCCAAAATATCTTATTTTACTGTACTCTGATTCTTGTAATGATGTGAGGATAAAATGCCTATATGATAAGATATGAGGTGAATGATGTAGCATTGTGACATGGCATTAGGCTCCTACTGATCTTTTAACCATACATCAAAAGAAGGATTATCTGTTTCGGACCGTGGTTGACCACGGGTAACTGAAACCACATAAAATGAAACCGTAGATCATGGGGACTGCTGTATTTGGTTGTACATAAGTTATCTTCAAACCTTACAGCACCAGGCAAGGTAGGCATTATGATCACTAATTTCCATAGGCTCATCAGAGCAGTGATTTAATCAAAACAACCCTCAGAAAATGGCAGAGCCAAAATTTCTACCAGAATCTCTCAGGCTCCAAACACTGCCCCTTTCCAGGACATGGCGATGTCATTCTTATGTCCCATAAATACCAACTGCACCCCTTCCCTATTCCAGAAGCTGAGTGGAAGCACATTACTCTCCATTCTCTGAGAGATTCCCTGTCTGTGCACCAACATGCTCCCGTGCAGATCTGCTGGCGTTAAAGGGGGGGAAGATCGCCCAAGAGAAACTGTTTTGGGTGGGGGTGGAGTGGCGATGTCAGGGGAGAGGAGCCCAGAGCTGAAACAAAATTACATTCCCCAAGTAGCTTTTTTATTACTGCCAACTAGTGATAAGTTCCCAGCATGTTCTGGGCCTAATTGATAAGCAAATCTTTTTGGACCAGGGCAACATTATGACTTTCATGGTCCCTGGGTACTTTTGCCTTTGTGAGTTCCTTCCTCCATTAAAAAAATACATATTTTTATGTAGGGATGCCTGGATGCCGGGGTGGCTCAGTCAGTTAAGCATCTGCCTTCAGCTCAGGTCATGATCCCAGGATCCTAGGATCGAGCCCCATGTCAGGCTCCCCGCTTAGTGGGGAACCTGCTTCTCCCTCTACCTGCTGCTTCCCCTGCTTGTGCTCTCTCTCTCTCTGTCAAATAAATAAAATCTTTAGAAAATATACATATAATTATATATAATATAATGTTATATAAGTAACATATATAATATTTTATAACTGTATTGAAGTTAGGATGAATATAATCTAAGTGGAATTCATTATTATCTATTCATTATTATGACATTCATTTTTTCCTCCTGATTTTAGAAGAAATTAAAGTTTTAAAACTTCTCTGGGTCCCTGTCAGCACTATGGGACCTGGGTGCTGTGAGTCAGTCAGCCCTGCTGAAGACTGGAGTGTTAGTGTGCCTCTACATGGAAAAGGAATGCAGAGTTAATATCAGAAAGTGCCTCCCTCATGGGCACAGTTTGGAAACTGGATCAGAGTCATTTCCATCCATGAGACCAGCTTCCTAAGAGGCTTCAGCAGGTGGGAATCACTTTCCACCAGCTTGCCCAATAAGAATATATGGAGAGAATAAGCTCCCTGAAATCCTAAGGAAGCAGAGCCAATGGACAAAGGCAGCATGGTCTCCTAAAAGAAAAAAAAATTTTCTCATCGTTAAATCATACCTCACAGTAGCTTCGGGGATACTATCAAATAAATATAGATAAATGAACAAATACCATTTAAAAAAAGTTATTGCATGCCTATAATGTCCCCAACCCTGTGCTAGCCTCTAGGATATAGAAATTATAATATAATATAATATAATATAATATAATATAATATAATATAATTAATTTAATATACCAATGCCACCCCTGAGGGGTTTGTGCTCTACTCAGGAAGTTATGCTTTAATTAAATCATCCACAATTAAGTTATGGCTTTGCATTTTATGAAGATTTAATCAAGTTTAACTTCCGACAAACATATTTACTACAGGGTAGGAAGCAACTTTCACAATCTGACTTTTAAAAGAAAAGCAACAGCCGACAATAAATGACTCTCTTGATGCTGTTGCAGTAATTTTCCAGATCTCATTGTCACACATTAAAATTTCCAAGAACCAAGTACCTCAGCCCTCAAAAATGAATGCGAGATGAGATCACAGGTGGATCTGGGCAGGAAAGTGGCAGGCAAAGAGCTGGAAATCCTCTTACATACTTTACACGTCCCAAATCTTATCATGGTGAAATTATGCTAATCAATGAAATGGTAGACGTGGCATTTAGAAGACCTGGAAACTATGCAAGTGATGGAGAAGGAGGGTACCGAAGTCTTGGAATACCAGACCTGGAGGGATTTGCCTCTTGAATATCGAAAAGATGGTGATTGTGAGTCTGATGAGTAGGTACCACAAGAGCAAGGAAATAAGTGAAACTGATAAAAAACAGACACAAAGAGGAGAGAGACATGACAGATTCTTCTGCAGCCAATTACAAAGGAAACTAGAGCGAGTCTGCACCAAAGCAAGCCAGCTCAGGCATGCCCGCAGGAAACAAGCCATTGGCAGAAAAGTTTGGTTGGGCTGGAAGGCCATCTCTTTGGGTCAGATTCGCGCTCTCCGGAGACCCGGTGAGCAAGCGAGTGCTGCAGAAGGATCCCTTTGGAGGAGCCTTATGCGCTGAGCCCACTTTGATGTTGCCTGAGTCTCCTGCTTGAGCATCTTCCTGCATTCTCAGTGCCAGAGAAAATGAAAACTTGCACTGTTGCTTCAGAGTGAAGGGAATTGAATGAGAAGTGAACACTCCAAGTTGGGCAGGCAGACCCTCTGGGGATGAACTTTCTGAGTCACGGCTTCAAGTTATTTTGTGGCACAGAGTTGATTAGAAGAGCTTTCCTTTGGCACTGCTGCTGTTGGAGGCAAGAGAAAGAAATGCTAATTTCTGCAAACCCTGGTCGCTGCCCCCAAAAGAACAGGAAATAATGAGTGCTCTGGAAGGAGACACAGACAGACACGTGGTTCTGGTTCGTAATTGGAAGGCAGCGACAGACAAACAACAGGAGATATTAAGCCCTGGCCCCCCTCTCCAGTGCAAGGAAGAGTAGACCAAAAGCCACCTATGTCCCTTGCGTAGAAATCAAACCCTCATACTTGATGGCTTTCACCGTTAATTTCATTGAAACGACCCCACGGTAACTGGGGCTCTCGGAATTTATTCATGCCAGTAACTCAGCCTTTGAAGAGTGCCAGAGGGACTGAGCTGGTGGGACTGAGTGATGGCTTTGTGAGGTGCCTGCTGGCTGCCCGGCAGCCTCCGAGCCCAGTGGCAGCCATGCGCCGGCCATCGGGGAGAGATTCTGATTGTGACTGATACTGAGAGAGTGATTAAATCTGTTTGGAAAGTTAGCCAGAAGACAGAGAAATTGAAAAGGGAATGTAGTTAATTCCTTTTGGGCACTGCCTTTTCCCCGTAAGTATTAACTCTTTGCAGTCTTCAGATTCTGCCTGGATGTTCATGTTTTCAGCTGGATGTATGGATTTGAACCTGGGATGAAAATGCCAGTTTAAGACCTACCAAACTGCCAATGTGAAGAGATGGAAGTGAGGCCATGAGAGTTTTCAGGGCATTGGATTTGCATGGAAAGACCGATAACAAGTGTCCAGTGAGGACATTTGAAGTGTCTCATTCATTTGAGCCATTTAGCAAAGATCCTGAAAATTGAGAGGTAGACAGAGTGGACTTACAGACTTTATCTGGGATTGGGTCATTTTTCTCTATCTATTCTACCGCCAGAGGTGGAAGAAATAAGTATGAAATGTTCTTCATGTTAAGAGATGCTGTTTCATAAGAGATTGACTCTTTGTTTTGTTGTGTATTCCCTTGTGGAAATGGGTGTGCCGTTTTAATTTAGCTGAAATTTTTTTTATCGTCTCTGGTTCTTTCCACCTGAGCATGCTGGGTTGGAGAAGGCAAATTGTCAACCTCCTTGGTCCTGGAGAAAGACCTTTCACCACCCTCAATACCTGAATACTGATTCTGCTGCTCTCGGTCCAGATAAATCAGTAAGACTGGTTTTCTCAGCACTATAGCAAGTGCTAAGCACAATATACCCAAGCCCACTGAAGACAGAGCCACGTTAACATAGTTTCAAGCCTTCTTTTTTTTATGATTTCTTTTTTAAATTTTATTTTATTATGTTATATTAATCACCATACATTACATCATTAGTTTTTGATGTAGTGTTCCATGACTCATTGTTTGCGTATAACACCCAGTGCTCCATGCAGTACGTGCCCTCTTTAATACCCATCACCGGGCTAACCCATCCCCCTACCCCCCTCCCCTCTAAAACCCTCAGTGTGTTTCTTAGAGTCCATAGTCTCTCATGGTTCATCTCCCCCTCCGATTTCCCCCCATCATTTTTCCCTTCCCGCTATCTTCTTCTTTTTTTTTAACATATAATGTATTATTTGTTTCAGAGGTACAGATCTGTGATTCAACAGTCTTACACAATTCACAGCACTCACCATAGCACATACCCTCCCCAATGTCTATCACCCAGCCACCCCATCCCTCCCACCCCCCACCACTCCAGCAACCCTCAGTTTGTTTCCTGAGATTAAGAATTCCTCATATCAGTGAGATCATATGATACATGTCTTTCTCTGACTTATTTCACTCAGCATAATACCCTCCAGCTCCATCCACATTGTTGCAAATGGCAAGATTTCATTCCTTTTGATGGCTGCATAATATTCCATTGTATATATATATACTACATCTTCTTTATCCATTCATCTGTCGATGGACATCTTGGCTCTTTCCATAGTTTGGCTATTGTGGGCATTGCTGCTATAAACATCGAGGTGCATGTACCCCTTTGGATCCCTACATTTGTATCTTTGGGGTAAATACCCAGTAGTGCAATTCCTGGGTCATATGGTAGCTCTATTTTCAACTTTTTGAAGAACCTCCATACTGTTTTCCAGAGTGGCTGCACCAGCTTGCAGTCCCACCAACAGTGTAGGAGGGTTCCCCTTTCTCCGCATCCTCGCCAACATCTGTCGTTTCCTGATTTGTTAATTTTAGCCATTCTGACTGGTATGAGGTGGTATCTCAAGCCTTCTTTTTATTTTATGCTTTTGTCATTTTGTCTTGTGAGTATTCTCGAATGAAACATTAGGAGACTCTTTGGGAATAAGGAAAGCTGTTAGACTTTCACTGTGCAAACACCTGGGGAGAGTAAGGGTGCATGAGAGAAGCAGCTTATTAAGTGCTTCGGTAAAAGTAAAAGAACAAATTTGTCACACTGCATGACATTCAAAAGAACAAATGCTTCCTAGATTAAAATGCTAAGGAAGGTAACTCTGGGGAGAATGGAAAATTCCAAAGTATATTCATGATAGGGGATGCCTGAGTTGAAAGAAGCGATTTTGCTAGGGGGTAAAACGAAGAGATTTGTCTTTCTGTGCATTTTAGTCATTACCAGCCTGAGCTCCTTGAGGCCCTAGTTTATCATTCCTGATTTCCTAACATCTTTCATGGCATGTAGCACAGAGCAGGTGCTCAGAACGTATTTGTGGAGCTACAGATTAGCATGAAAATCACATACGTGTGCTTCAGTGATCCTCTCCATGATCCTAAAATGGCAGAGGTTTGGGGGGAAAGAGTCTCCTACATGACCCCGAACGGCAAAAGCCATAAACCATGGAGCACTGCAGTGGGAGCTCCATACAGAAAATGTGTGCTACATGGGAGCAAAGCCCGTTAAGTGATTTTGTTAAGTGACAAAAACGTGGAGTTGATGGGCATTCTCGTTTTGTTTTCCTTTGTAGGGAGGTTGGTCATTTAGGTGAATGGTTTGGAAAGACAGTGAGCCATTGCTGATACACCCCCCAGAAGTCCACACACACCAGCAGCTGCTTGCCCTAAAGCACAAAGGATAATGATAATAGAGGCTTTTGTTAGGTTATAGCTTTATGGGATCATTATAATCAAGTCTACTGATGAAGGTAGCCACCATAAGACAAATGAAAGAAGTGAGCTATTTCTGAAATCTTTTTTTAAAGATTTTATTTATTTGAGAGAGAGAGAGCAAGAGAGAGCATGAGCAGGGGGGGAAGCAGATGGGGAGGGAGAGGCAGATGGAGAGGGAGAGGCAGACTCCCCGCTGAGCAGGGAGCTCGATGCGGGGCTCGATCCCAGGACCCTGAGATCATGACCTGAGCTGAAGGCAGATGCTTAACTGACTGAGCCACCCAGGCGCCCCTGAAATCTTTTTCTCAAATAAAGATGAGCATCTCGCCGTCCATTTGCTGAGTAGAGAGATGAATCAAGACATTGCCACAGTAGTACATATTAATTCGTCTCAGCAATGATCACATTCTCTATGTTATTCAATTCCTCTACCTATAAAAAGCACTTAATAATATTTCACTTTCATGCAGTATGCAAGGGTAATGGGAAAATAATCATAGCAGAATGCTTTCAGACACTCAAAGGCATGGAGCACCAAATTGTGGCACACTGGCCAAATTCTGCCCACTGCTTGTTTTGGTGAATAAAGTTTTATTGAAACATAGCCATGCTTATTCATTTACATATTGTCTATGGCTGCTTTTGTGCTTCAACAGCAGAGCTGAGTAGTTGCAACTGAGATCCTATGGCCCACAAAACTGAAAATATTACTGTCTGGCTCTTTACAGTAAAAGTTTGACAACACCTGCTCTAAGAAAAAAAACAATCTTACTTTTAGGGGCTGAACAAGTGTGCTCATGCACACTCATATAAATGACCAAATTACATGCATTTCCAAGCCTCTTAATAGTGTATGTGTGTGTATCTTACTGAAGCCACAGGAGATGACATATCCAGGCAAAAAGGATTGAGTTGAGTCAAGTTCAGATAGCCACCACCAGTGACTTTTTCTGGGCAGTGACCTCATAGGGGCTGTCAATTTGGTTGTATTTATAAGGAACACCCGTGAGTGCTGAGCAGTGGTTGAGAAGGAATTGACCTTAATAAGAGAATAAGCCATAATTGGCCAACAATGGGACATGCTGACCAGAAAAACAAATTCTGAAACCACATCAATTATTTCAAATGAGAGAAGGGACACTTTGACTCCATTTTGTACTGGTCAACCCACAGTTGGAATACTGTTCAGTTTTGTACCCCCGCATTTTTAAGGGATGAAAGACAGGAGAAGCTCAGGGAAAAGAGAATGACCAAGTTTGGGTGGCCTCCTGAAGCCAACCTATAAAAAGAATGATATAGGAAATTGTGGTAGTTGACCCAGAAAAGAAAAGACTAAAGGGTAGACACAAGCTGTGTTCAAATGTTTAAACAGTTCTATGTTCACTGTAGCCCTTTGGTGCAATTGGGACCAAGAAGAGGAAGTTTTTGTGTTAGAGTGTGTAACTGTGGAGTTGGTGGTCTCAGGAGTAAGTGGGAGTGTTGTAGAGGTGATTCAAGTATCAGTGGGCTGGTTAGATTAATGACTTCAAAGATTCCTTCAAACCCTAAAACACTTGATTTTGTGAAAATTCTCCATAGGGCTGTGTTCTGAGCTGCTTCATCTCATGGCATGGTGGTGTAAAGAAGAGGTAGTGATTCTCCAGTCCTAGAAATATAAATATTGAGGTTTCGGTGAGTGCCTGCGTTAGCACAACTCGAGATGGAGCCCACCTCAAGCTTTGAGAACACTGGTAGTTTTTAATCACTCCTTTTCTATCTGAACCAAGATAAAACAGCACAAATTTGATCCTGCTCATCAAATGCCCTGCTTCTTATGTGCCAAGTTGGTGGCAAGCTGAGGGAACTGTGGTAGAATCCTCAGGTACTTTCTGTTGTCCCCTTCTTCTGTCTGTAACAGACGTTTAGTAATTTTCCAATTACTGCAGCAAGGTTATGAGGATCAGTGGGAATATAATTGCAAAGTGCTTGGGAATACTTTAAAAGAAGAAACCCTCATCTTTCATTATCCTGTTGATTACCGGCTACCACAATAGCCTACTCCTCGATATCATCTTATTTTTTTTTTCATTTACACTAAGAGAAAGGCTACTAGTTACACATGATTTTAGTGCTCTGGAAAGAAATGACATGAAATGAATAAATCATGTACTACTGCAGGTTTTCAGGCAGGGCACAAGATTACTAAATTATGCACAATGTAAAAGAGGGAGCTATAAAGAAATCAGTCTTTGGCTAAGCTTGAGTGATGCATACACTATGATTCTAATGTATGGGTTAGGGACCCTCTGTGCAGGAGTTCTCATAACCTAGTTAGGTTGGTAATTAGGACACAGGGACAACCAAAAGGGGAAAAAATAAGAGTGTTGAACAGTAGCTAAGTGAATTCTAGAATAATGAAGAAATATCAAATAGGGTAAATCAATGGAGTTAAAGGACACAAAGGGGAAATGAAAAACATTCAAAGATAAATTAATGTAGGCCCAAGGGTTATGCAAGCAATTTACTATAAATATACTAGGAAAAAAGAGACAGATGTAGGTGAATAAGGAAGTAGAAAATTGGTAAACCATTGTTGGAAGTAAGAAATGCATAAAACAAAGAGTATGGTGAAACAGAAGCTCAGTGAAGAGGAACGAAAAGCATTTAAGAAAAACTAAAGACATTCTTTCGTAGATGGCATAGTTTTTAGCAAAAGTTCTTGCCATCCTATCATGTATTATAATATCCTTACAAATTTGATGCAAAATACATTTGGCCAGCCTCACTTTCAGTTATGAAAACTGGGTCTCATGTATAGTGTGTTGACTATAGTTAATAATACTGTACTGCGTATTTCAAAGTTGCTAAGTGTAACTCTTGAAAATTCTCATCTCAAGGAAAAGAAATTGTAGCTATGTATGGTGACGGCTGTTAGCAAGATTTACTGTGATCATTTTGCAATATATACAAATATTGAATCATTATGTTGTACTCTTGGAGCATATAATGTTATATGTCAGTTATACCTCAATAATAACAAAACCAAACAATCGACGACAACAACAAAAAACTAAGGTTTTGGCTCCTCCCACAGTCACAGAAAAGAACATGTTTTTACCTCCTACACACATATGGAGAGTTTTAGCCAATCCGCCTGTTTAAAAGGCAGCAAATTCATGATTCCATCTTTTTCTTTTAATTGACCTATAAAAAGGTAAAGTGCTCTAATCTTGTGTGTACAGCTCAATTAACTTTTATGGTTGAACATATTCCTACAGGTACCACTAAAATCAAGATATAGAACATTTTAAGGAGCCCTGAAGGTTCCCTTGTATCTTCTCAGTGTGTACCCCCAATATAATTATTACTCAGATTTCTAATGCTATTAGTTATTTTCACCTGTTCGAAACTTTATATAAATGGAATCTATAGTATGTACTCTTCTGCATCTGGCTTCTCTCATTCAACATAGTATCTGTGAGATTCATCTCGTGTTTCTATCTGTACCAGTAGTCTATTCTTAGTTAGTGCTTCATAACGGGTTGGCGGACTTTTTCTATAAAGCATCAGATAGTTTAGGAAAAAGTTTGTGGACAGTATGGTCTCTGTCTCAACTACTCAATTCTGCCTTTGTAGCACAAAAGTAGCTGTAGGCACTATATGAATGAGGAATGTGAGTGTGTTCCAATAAAACTTATTTGCCAGGATTTGGCCTGTAGGCTCTATTTGCTCAATCCTACTCTATGGTGTTGCTTTGCATAAATATACCACTATTTATTTCTTCATTTTCTTGTTGACAAACAGTTGGTTTGTTTCCAGCCTTTTGGTAAAAATATACACTCATTTCTCTAGGACATATATCTCAGAGTGGAATTACCGGATCATATACTTGTTGTTATGATCAGCTTTAATAAATACTGCCAAACAGTTCTCTAAAGTGGTTATAACTGATTTACACCCCCACTGGTGATATATGAGATGCTCTACTTCCAAGCCAATACTTGGTGCTTGGTATAGTCAGGTTTTTTTTCATTTTAACCATTCTGGTGATTGTCTGGTAGATTCTCTATGTGGTTTTAATTTGTATTTCTTTGGTGAATGATGATGTTGAGCACCCTTTATTTTTTAATGTGTGTCGCCCATTGGGATAGTGCCTTTTGTGAAGCTCTTATTCAGTTCTCCTGCCCATTTTTTAAATGGGCTGTTCTTTTCATCTTGATCTGCAGCAGGTCTTTATATATTCTGACTATAAGTTCATTATATGTATTGTCGATTGGATATCTCCTCCCAATCAACATTGTGTTCTTAAAGCAATCATAAGCAGTTGATGTCATGACTTTTTTTTTTCAATAAGATCTTTTCACTTCATCAGTTGTATCAGCCCTGAGTGGGTCACAGAATTAATCAGGATATGTGAGCAGCATCTCAGGAGTCCAAGAGCCTGTAGAGAAGGTAAGTCAGTTCCGCCTTGAGGATGTGGTACAGAGCCTCTTGCTCATTTCCTCTCCTAACAGAGCCGTGGCCTGTGTGCCTCCGAAAGGGAGGCAGGATCCAGACCCTGGATGCAAAAGTAACCTTCTGGAGAAAGATACAGGGGACTCAAAAAATGTAGCAGTGTATTTGGAACTATACCCCAAAAGCAGAGCCTTTCTTAACTTGTTCACCTAGTCCCCTGTGCTAAACATGGTGCGAAACGAATGACCTTGATATTATAATTAATAGCCTCCTTTTAAAAAGGATGTCAGTACACCATGAACCTGCTTTTGTACTGCCTAGAAGATACCACCCAACAAGCCAAATATGTTGTCCGGAATTCTGTATTCTGTGCTGCACATTCCCTCTTTTGCTATGCATTCTCCCTCTATTAAGTTATTGCCAAGCAAAGGTGATTTATTAAGATGAGAAGCAGACATTGCTAAAACAGGAAGAAAAGCAAAAAAGAAATAAATGTTTCCTCAGAACCCACAAAGGAGAACAGATGTCAGCAGAAGCAGATGTATGCTTCTCCGGGGTGAAAGAACGAATATTTAATGCAATCAGAATCCCAATAACGTAAGTAACCAAGAAAGTGGAATATCTAAAACTTTGCAGAACTCCTTCATGTGATGTTATGCATCCGTAAGTGCTACCCGAAGTAGCATAAGCTACCAGTGACCAATGTTTTCAAACTATTTTTTTTAAAGAAGAAAAAATGGCCTAGGTTATTTTTATATGCAAGGTTATATTTGTCCTATTTTTAGCATTAGAAACCCATACAGAAAATTTGCCTTTAGGAAGACATTATAAATTCTGGATCCTATTTAGCTCAGTCAGCTAAACAGCCAATGTCTGCTCACGACCCGCATGTGACATAATGAATGATTAATTCCTTTCCAAAGTTCGACATGTAAGGGAGCAAAGTGTAAACTGTTTAGGCAAACATCTCGAGAAAAGTGACTGAATGAATTGGGCAAATTGTTACCCTCTAAAGTATAAAGTAATGATAACTACATTAATGTAGTTGAAAATGTAAAACTTCTACGTATCAACTACCCAGAAAGAGGCACTGGGAAGAATATTTGCAGCCAATATGCCTTTAAAAGTAACATACAATACATGAGCTATATAAAGAACTCTCATATATGGATTTTTTTTAATGAACACTTTAACAGCCAAATTGTCAATGGTCTTAAACCAATAATTAACAAGGAAAGAACTAAAGTTAGTAAACATTAAAATAATGTTAAACCCAACTACACTACTATAGGAAAAAAAAAAAGTGATACCAATTGTTACCAATCAATTAGCAAAGTTTTTAAATGAATAATAAGGATGGTAGCTTGATTATGATAAAATACACACAATCATGTATGCTGTTTAGGCGACACATTAGTTGAAGGCTTTTGGAAAACAAAAAGAAACAATAATATCTATATGTTTTAACACAGTCATTTTAGCTCTTTCTATCTATTCTCTGGAAATAATCATATAAGTTGACAGGAATTGTAAATTGGCCATAGTTTCCAAAGGCAATAAAAATAACAATAATAATAACAGACCACATGACCAAGTATAAAGCCATCTTCATCATCATCTTCCTCTGAATAAATATTTGTTCTTAATTTAAAAGATACTTTTTATTTTTCCTCTGTCATATGTTCATATGACACTAGTCACATATCATGTGTTTCTAATTCCATCTGTTCCTTCTTCCCAGATCCCCATCTCCAGGTACCCTTAACTAGTTTGAAATTCTTTCAAAGGCATGTATCATTCTCTTTCGGTGGCCTTGAAATATTTTATCTTCTCCTCATATCTCCCATTATCATTCAATTATAGAGGTACGGTAACACAAAGTATGGTAAATTCATTCAATGAGAAGTGGTTCAACTATATAAATTGTGTGCCAACCATCAGAAATGATTATGCATAATGTTAAACAATGATTTCAGCAATATTTTTAAATGTCTGTGTGTCCCAAAAGAGACTAAAAGAAACACGCTAAAATATACCTATTATTGTATTTGACTCGTGGGACAGTAGGTTTTCCTTTTCTTTCTTCCTTTAAATACTCAAAACTGTTTACATTTCCTTAAATAGGATGTACTTTTCCCATAATAAAAATACAAATCATTAAAGTAATTGCATTCTTCTTCAGAAGACCTCTACACCCACAACTCTCCTTTAAGATAAAAATGGATTTTTGGTTTCCTCCCCAACGTCTCTGAACAGCAGATCTCAGAGTCTCACTATTTATATTCACTCTCTTGTTCCACTGCAGCCAGGCTGAATGTCTGGTGTGTGCATCCAGCAGAGGTGGGAGCAGATAGGATGAAGAATCTAAATGGCTGGAAGGAATGAGTTCTCCTGCTTTGCTGGGAGGTGCATGCACATAGTGCATCAGCTGTGTTTCAGCCAAGCAGGATTCAAACTGCAAGCCTGAACTCAGTCCCCTTTCTAGTTGCTCCTGAGTTCCCCCTTTCTTGTTCTTGAAGCCTGTTGCTGGGTACAACTGCTGCCTCGACTTACCTAATGCTAAGGCTTTGAATCTAGCTCTGAGCGCCGTGTTTCTATGGGAACTTTTCCTTGGCGATAACAAATGACGGGCTCCTGATGGTATCTACATCATCTCCAGGGTCTTCCCCCCTCCGCCCCCGCCCTGCCTGTCTTTGTTCCTAGGCTCAGAGAAGTCAGTTCTTGGGCTGACCTAGATTGTGTCATTTATACTTTTTGAAGTTGCTTCTTCCTCAGGTGTCTGAAGACGCTGCGTTTTTCCGCAAACCATCTCCCACACTCTGAAAATACTGTTCAAAAATCTCTCTTTCCTCTCCCCTCCTCCCATCATCATGGTTTCCTCTAGTATCTTGTTGGCATTTACTTTGAGAGAGTGCAGCTGTATGAAAAACCAACACCTCAAAGGCCAGGGAACTTAACCAAGGCCACACTGGTCCCCTGTAGGAGGAGTAGAAACTCTGTGTCCTAACACACAGGGGCTCCTGATTACCTGCTCTGCGTCTTTCTCAATGATCCTCCATCACTGTTTACATATGTGGAATTTGGTTGGTTTCTTTCTTTTTTCCTTAGTTCATGTTGTTCCCTGGGAAGTATTCATCTCTGGTAGACTTCTAAAAGTTTAAAAAAAAAAAAAAGCGATATGAACTCTAATTACAAACCATTTGTCAAAAATAAAAAACTAATTTAACCGCTGTTCACAAGCTTTTTGACAGGCTTCCTCTAAAAATTACTATTTCTGTAGGTAGCTGAAAAAGCACAACAGGAGGAAAATTTTGCTTTTGACTATGACTTTTTCCTTGGAGAGTAATATCACTAGGAAATTCACTTTTTTTCTGTGCCTGTTCTTTACCGAATAAGGCCATTACATTGGAGGTAAAATATCTGCAGAAAAAAGGAAGGTGTGATCAGAAAATAAAATTATTTCACTCAGCAGATACAAGGACCTATTATGCTGCTATTGGGATTTATTTTTTTAATATATTTTTAAAAGATTTTATTTATTTATTTGACAGAGAGAGACACAGCGAGAGACGGAACACAAGCAGGGGGAGTGGGAGAGGGAGAAGCAGGCTTCCCGCCGAGCAGGGAGCCCCTTGTGGGGCTGGATCCCAGGACCCTGGGATCATGACCAGAGCCGAAGGCAGACGCTTAACGACTGAGCCACCCAGGCGCCCCTTGCTACTGGGATTTAAAGAGGAATAATGCCTGATCCCCAGGTGCTTACCGTCTCAATGGGGCAGGCAGGCATATGAACTGAATGCTGTGATAAGGTGTTAGAGGTATGACTGGTGTGTGGGATTTAGTAGCGGCATATGGGGAAAAGGGTGGGGATAGATAGACTGCCTAGACAATGGGACTCCCACATGAAGCCTTGGAAAAGAGGCCTATAGGTGTGAGGTGGGTGATAAGACTCAGAAACATCATTGCAGAATATCATTGAGAGATAAAGGGGAGCCATGGAGAGCTTTACACAGACAAATCCCATGACCAGCACTGTAACTCCTTCCCAGTTCCCCGGTTCATCTGGTGCTAAATTGTGTGTCAGCACTAACTCCTTAAGACATGTGCTTAGGTTGAGACGTCACCACATGTTGGGATCCTGCTCTTCTGCACTAATAAAGAGGCTGTTTAGTGATGTCTGATACCCTTCTTCAAATACGGCAATTTGATCAACTGAATGCAGTCTTTGAAGCCACCATAAATGCATTTTGTGCTTAAGTAGATAATGAAAATAGCAAGAAAAATCAATGAATTAAACCACTGTTTGGAGGCATCCTTGCCGTATTGAAATGGAAGATGTTTGGAGTGAGCTGCATGCAGAGGGAGTGACTGCTCACAGAAGAGATAACAGGAGATCAGTGGCCTTCTGTTCCCTTGGCAATCAGTGATTATTTGTCCTTAGCAATTTCCTTAATTTTCTGCTGGGCATACATGTCTCCTTCAAAAGAGAATAATCCACTGGAAATTAAGTTGATCGATAGGCCATCCTGAGGGGCTTTTTTTTTTTAATTATTTTTTTAAAAATCTAGAAATCAGTAAGGACAAACCAGAAAGTAGAATATATGTTATTCTAATAGATCTATCTTCTCGGTTCAAAGGGAAGGGTGTGTGTGTGTGTGTCAATGCTTTCATTGATTAGAACAGTGGGTCTCAGTCTATGGAGCATCAAAATCAGCCACAGAGCTTGTGAAAACAGAGGTGGCTGAGCCCATCCTAGTTTCTGCTTCAGGCGATCTGGGGCAGGGCCTGAGATTTGGCATTTACAGTAAGTTCCCAGGTGATAACGGATGAGGCTGGTCTAGAAACCACACTTGGAGATGCACTGTATTAGAGGCACTTGGACTCGTCTCTCTCCCCCTTAAACCCAGTACCCACAACACTTGTTAACATGCAGGAGAGGAGCCCTAAAACCCTGATCATTCAACTCATCATTCAGTGAGGGCCTAGTGGAAGGTAGTATTTGTGACTATATGAAGATTTTGTTTACTTTTCATAAAGAATCAAAAATTTAGAGCTAGGAAGGGCTTGAAACATGATCTAACTTAACCTGTTGTCTACAGATGAAGATAGTGAGACCCCCAGAGATTAACTGATGTGACTGAGGTCCCATAGATGTTTACTGGTGACTTCAGGCACAATAGACATTTGTCTCTGCACTCCCAGACCACACAGTCTTTGCACCGTGACACCTGGCTTTTGTAACTTCAATTGCAGAGCCCTTAATAAATCAGTGTGTAACAATGTACACTACTTCATAAAGGAGACAACTATTTGAGTGCATCTGCCACATTTTTTACATGGTTGGGAAGGAAGACTAGCTAGCGCTCTACTGGGCATCTGCTAAGTTCCTGGCACCATAGTTTCCATGCACTGGTCTGTTTAATGTGTACAGTCCCTTTGAGGGATAAGTAAGATTATCCTCATTTTTCTGATGTGGAAACTGAGGCTCAGAGAGCCTGGTGGCTTACTCCCATTCAAGCAGCTGGGAAATGGCATCAGGAGGATGAGTACAAGTGGAGAGATCACTGAGCCAGGCCATGGTGACTCCGTAGTCAGTGCCTCCTCCTCCAAAGGAAACTGGCAAGGTATGTGTCTTGGTGGTATGGTGACAAGGAGGGTAGTAAGACCCAGAGAAACCCAGCAGGCTTCTGGCACTGGAACTGGGCTGCTGCAGAGGGACTTGGTGTCAGGAAAAAGACAAAAACTCATGACACTGGAATTGGGGTATAAGGTCAGAGGCTGGTTTGCAGAAAGACTGGCTTGATGCTTAATGAGCTAAGTTGGTCCGAGAGCTGGTCTGGGGGAGCAGAGGTCCGGTGGCTTCGGGGGTGGGGTTCTTGCTGTGGTTATAGGCAGATGCCCCTCATTCCTGGGTTTTGCTAGGTGTGGAGCTGAACATGTGTGCTTCTATGAAGAGAACATTCTATGTTTCTGTTTTAAAAATGTAGCAAATGGCACCTTGATGTGTTTTCGGATGGGGAAGGTGGGTAAAAATTATCATTGGTTTATTGGATATTCCAAGGCCCTTGGATAGGAATTAGGCTTAGTTTGTACCTTACTAATCTGCCCATTATAATGTTTCCACCAACAAAAACTATTTCCAGAATTTTATCAGGTAAAAATCATAAAACTAAAATATAAGACCCCGTGCTTTTCATCTTTATTGTCTTATTTTCTGTTTTTAGCTTGCCAGTTCTCATTGGTCATTTTGAAATTTGTTTATTAAAATAATCATATTTAAATGTGTATCTTCCTTACCAGTGACAGCTCTTTAAAATACAAAAATTTTATCTGCTAAGCCTTTTTAATTCCTCCAGTATCCAACATCCAGAAAAGTCCATTGGTCATAGTAGACACATCGTGAATATTTTATGTTTAAAAGATATAACTAATAAAGAATGGAGTCACTCATTTGGCATTTCCTTAAGACATACATATGCTAGACTCTTACAGTACAGGACAGGATAGAGACAAGTAAGTAGCAGTGATTACACAAAGTGATAAGGGCTAGAATAAAATGATAGTACCATATGTTCACTGTGCTCAGGCTATTTATCATATATAGATATTCTATATGTTTACATGTATAATCTTCACCAAAACCCTATGAAAGATAAGTATTATTATCCCCATTTTATCCATAAGGATGTTGAAGCACAGGGATGGGGCATCTGAATGGCTCACTCAGTTAAGGGTCCAACTCTTGGTTTTGGTTCAGGTCATGACCTCAGGGTCATGAGATCAAACCCCACACCGGGCTCCATGCTTAGCGGGGAGCCGGAGTCTGCTTGGGATTCTCTCTCTCCCTCTGCCCCTCTCCCCCATAAATAAATAAATCTTTTTTTTAAAAAAAGGAAGTCTTGAATGAACACTTATAAGAAACTGAGGCAGGCATGTCTTATGCAGCAAATCACCTGCATAATTAGAATTCTAATTTAAATTTCTATTTCCAAGCTTGATTGGCTCCACTCATTGTACATCAAATTGATCAAAACAGAAATTACAGAGTCAAATTTCCAGTACAGCTGAGAAAAAGAATGATGAGCAAGAAGGTAGGAGGCCATATAACTCAATTTTTTTTCAGCATAGATAAAAGCATATTTGAACTTTATGGGCACCTCAGCTAGAAAGGGACTCCTCTAAACTAGTCTTACTTATTTACACAAGACTTGTTTTAAAAATAAAGCACCTTACCATCATCCCCCACTTTTTAAAATACATTCAAATCTAAGAATTGATTTTAATATGAATTTATGTATGCAACAAATTTTTATTGAGCATCCACCGTGGAACCTAGAACACGAGTTGTTCTAAGTGCTGGGGTCACAAAAGTGAACAAAATAGGCAAAACCTCCACCCTAACAAAGCTTACAGTCCAGTGAGGAAAGAAAGACAAAACATAAGATAAGAAAACTATATGAAATATATATATGCTTATGTATGTATATATACAATGCTATAATACACATAAGATATACACGTCATTGTCACAGAAAAATATGGTTAATTTATATGTGCCATCCCTTATAATACAGAATATGAATATTATCCACGGGTTCCTAGGCCCAGCCTTGACCCTTGACCAGCATCTATGCCATGTGCTAGGACATATTACCTCTGATGAGCTAAGTCATTCCTAGATCAACCCCGGAAACAAGCCCCCAGACGGTGTGAGCGGGAAAGTGACATACCAGTTAACAGGGTGAGAAATGAATGCAAATTAATTCTCCATCCTCCCAGCAGCCACTGCTTCTGCGTTCTTACCCTTCTCCATCCCCCTGCCAGTTCTCGGAGAAAAGGATGAATATTACAAGTGATGTTACTTCATGTCTCAGTGACCTAGAAAGGGGAATGTGCAGGAAGGCGTGGCAGTACGCTAGTGATGCTGAGCCAGAAAGTAGGGCAGCCACACAAAGAGGAGAGCGGCATAATTGAAAGCCACTCTGAACGTCCCTGCCCTTTGGCATTCCACACCTCTTCCTGGGCACTGGGGTGGGTCCGTGCACCTGAGGGCCACTGGGACCACCTGAAACTTGCCCACAGGCATGGGCCCCTTTCCTCATGGCGGGTACCATCTGCATTGAGCAGTGTTATCCACAATAAAAGGCTGTCTCCATGGAATCAATTAGCCGTGCATGCTTCAGAGACTTCTGTGATGTGAGTGGTCACTTCTTTCGGCCAAAATTAAGAAAAATCATATGACTCCATTTCAGTTATAAATAATCTAGCCCTGTGTTCTATAAGGTTTCCTTCTTCAGGTGAGAAGGGAGAAGCGAACCATGGTGGAGGCTGGGATGTCCTACCCAGATCCCTTCATCGGGTCAGTGCTCACCCCCTTCCCCCCATCCTCCAGCTACTCTGGGGATTGGCTGCTCACAGCTGTCCTCTCCTTCAGAGAAATGCCGATGGAACCATTGTGTCCTGCAGGTACTTGACCTTCCCCCGTCCCACAACTAGGGACTGACTGACTGAGACAGGGTCAAAAGTCTGGCCCACTCTCGTCTTACCAGGGACCAAGTCTGAGCTGCAGAGGCCCCCCACCTCCCCTGGGATGAGGCTCGGTCTGGTCTTCGGCTGAGACCACAGCCCTGCTGAATGTCTTCCTCTGTCCACTTTTGTGTCCCTCTTCTGCTCCTCCATGAATCACGTGGAGCCAAGCCATCTCAGGCTCTGCTCTCCATTACCCTGTCCTTGGACAGGAGTGAACATGTGTCACTTGCCTACTGTGTTGTGAGAGCCTCTGCTAAGCACTTCACATGCTTGGCTCATTTTGTTCTGACTTGTTATCAGGGCCCTTTAATAAAGGAAGTGAAGCTTGGAGATGCAGGTGAGCCTTCCCCAAAGTCACTCACAATCTAGTAGGTGACTCCAAATCTGTTGCCTCTCCCTTGGATCTCATAGTTGCTTCATTCCCTTCTGCTGGTAAGGAGAAAGAGCCAGGTTCGCCACTGAATAACAAGTATTCCTGTGACTTCCTTTCACTGAAGCTGTTATCAGGGCTCCTGATGTTTGTTGCTAAGGCTTTACCTTTTGTCACACAGAAGCTCTCGCTAATGACTTCATCAAGAGGCATCATCTCTGTTACTTTACTTACGTCAATTGCCCAGGTGGTGGCAGATGTTTTCTTCATTATTCTTTGTTTTCTACCTGGTAAATCTGCGTGTGGGTGGCTGAATTGTGCTGAACAGAGTCTCTTTTCTTTCCTCTGTACAAAATGAGCCCGGGGGTGGACAACAAAGAGGAAGAAAGAGATGTGAGGTTCACACAAGAGCAGAGGGATCCATGCCCTGTCAACTGAGGCAAGAAGAGTGTGCATTTCCTAGGGAGACATCAACGTTATGATGATCTCATATGTATTTTCTGTTGAAAACACAGTGGGATCCTCAAGAGCTGCTGAGGCAGGCTATTTAATGGCTGACACACCAAATGGTCCCAGTGTGCATTGTAATTAAAGGGGATACTGCCTTCTCTCTCCTTCTCCCTCTTCCCTCCCTCCCTCCCACCTTCCTTCCCCCCGCCCCGCCTTCCCTTTCTTCCATTCTCCTCCATCTTCTCTCTCTCCTCTCACTACTTGGTAATCACATAGCAGGATGCCTTCACTTTAACGTCTGCCATAATAAATAGGATAACCAAGATGGCTGAGAAATTCTTAGGTCTACATGCAAAGCCAAGAGGCAATGGTCTAAACATGGTTTGACCTGAAGAACTGACCATGTGCACGATGGTTAACCACATTGTCTCTTGCCCCAATTCTATCATGTGCATTAAATTGTTCCATGTACATGGTTGCATTTAATGTCCCTTCTCTCCAACAGTCTCATCCCCTCCAAGAGCCCTTAACACATCATGATAAGGGACTATTTTCTGCAAGAATGCCAATGTCACAAAAAAGGCAAAGAAAGGCAAAGAAATTGCTTCAGATTGAAGGAGACTAAGGACACGCACCAACAAAATACAACACATGATTCTAGACTGGATCCTGTGTTGGAGTAAATGCTATCAAGATTACTGAGTTGGTTGACAAAGTTGGATACAGACTGTAAGTTAGATAAAAGTATATATCGATGTTAGGGGTGCCTGGGTGGCTCAGTCAGTTAAGCGTCTGTCTTCAGCTCAGGTCATGATCCTGGGGTCCTGGGATCGAGCCCTGCAGTGGGCTCCCTGCTCAGTGGGGAGTCTGTTTCTCCCTCTCCCTCTGCCTCTCTCCCTGCTCATTCTCTCTCTCCCTCCCTCTCTCTCTCTCAAAAAAATAAATAAAATCTTAAAAAAAAATTTCCCACCAACAGTGTAAGAGGGTTCGCCTTTCTCTGCATCCTTGCCAACATTTCTTGTTTCCTATCCTGTTAATTTTAGCCATTCTGACTGGTGTGAGGTGGTATCTCATTGTGGTTTTGATTTGTATTCCCCAAGTGATGTGGAGCATTTTTTCATGTTTCTGTTGGCCATTTATATGTCTTCTTTGGAGAAATGTCTGTTCATGTCTTCTGCCCATTTCTTGACTGGATTATTTGTTTTTTGAGTGTTGAGTTTGATAAGTTCTTTATAGATCTTGGATACCAGCCCTTTATCTGTTATGTCATTTTCAAATACCTTCTCCCATTCCTATAGGTTGCTTTTAGTTTTGTTGACTGTTTCCTTTGCTGTGCAGAAGCTATTTATCTTGATGAAGTCCTAATGGTTCATATTTGCTTTCGTTTCCCTTGCCTTTGGAGACATGTCTAGTAAAAAAGTTGCTGTGGCAGAGGTTGAAGAGGTTACTGCCTATGTTCTCAAGGATTTTTTTTAAAGATTTTATTTATTTATTTGACAGAGAGAGACATAGCGAGAGAGGGAACACAAGCAGGGAGAGTGGGAGAGGGAGAAGCAGGCTTCCCACTGAGCAGGGAGCCCAATGCAGGGCTTGATCCCAGGACCCTGGGGTCATGACCTGAGCCAAAGGCAGATGGTTAATGACTGAGCCACCCAGGTGCCCCTGTTCTCAAGGATTTTGATAGATTCCTGTCTCACACTAAGGTTTTTCATCCATTTTGAGTTTATCTTTGTGTATGGTGTAAGAAAATGGTTCAGTTTCATTATTCTACATGTGGCTGTCCAATTTTCCCAGAGACTGTCCTTTTTCCATTGGATATTCTTTCCTGCTTTGTCAAAGATTAGTTGACCATAGAGTTGAGGATCCATTTCTGTGTTCTCTATTCTGTTCCATTGATCTATGTGTCTGTTTTTTTGCCAGTACCATACTGTCTTGATGATTACAGCTTTGTAATATAGCTTGAAGTCTGACATTGTGATGCCACCAGCTTTGATTTTCTTTTTCAACGTTCCTCTGGCTTTCAGGGTCTTTTCTCGTTCCACACAAATTTTAGGATTGTTTGTTCCAGCTTTGTGAAAAATGTTGATGGTATTTTGATAGGGATTGCACTGAATGTGTAGATTGATCTGTGTAGCATAGACATTTTAACAATATTTATTCTTCCAATTCATGAGCATGGAATGTTTTTCTATATCTTTGTGTCTTCCTCAGTTTCTTTCATGAGTGTTCTGTAGTTTTTAGAGTACAGATCCTTTGCCTCTTTGGTTCAGTTTATTCCTAGGTATCTTATGGTTTTGGGTGCAATTGTAAATGGGATCGATTCCTTAATTTCTCTTTCTTCTGTCTCATTGTTAGTGTATAGAAATGCAACTGATTTCTGTGCATTGATTTTATATCCTGCCACATTGCTGAATTCCTGTATGAGTTCTAGGATTTTGGGGTGGAGTCTTTTGGGTTTTCCACATAAAGCATCATGTCATCTGCAAAGAGTGAGAGTTTGATCTCTTCTTTGCCAATTTGAAAGCCTTTTATTTCTTTTTGTTGTCCGATTGCTGAGGCTAGGATTTCTAGTTCTATGTTGAACAACAGTAGTGAGAGTGGGCATCCCTGTCATGTTCCTGACCTTAGGGGAAGAACTCTCACCTTTTCCCCATTGAGAATGATATTCACTGTGGGTCCTTCGTAGATGGTTTTCATGATATTGAGGTATGTTCCTTCTATCTGTACACTGTGGGGAATTTTAATCAAGAAAGGATGCTGTATTTTGTCAAATGCTTTTTTTGCATCAATTGAGAGGATCATATGATTCTTGTCCTTTCTTTATTAACGTGATGTATCACGTTGATTGATTGTTACAGCCACTCTGGAAAACAGTATAGAGGTACCTCAAGAAGTTAAAAATAGAGCCACCTGACCCAACAGTTGAATTACTAGCTATTTACCCCAAAGATACAAATGTAGTGATCCAAATGGGCACATGCACCCCAATGTTCATAGCAGCATTGTCCACAATAGCCAAACTGTGGAAAGAGCCAAGATGTCCATCTACAGATGAATGGATGAAGAAGATGTGGTGTATATATATACACAATGGAATATTACTCAGCCATCAGAAAGGATGAATACTTACCATTTACATCAACGTGGATGGAACTGGAGGGTATTATGCTGAGTGAAATAATAAGAGAAAGACAATTATCATATATTTTCACTCATATGTGGAATATAAGAAACAGGGCAGAGGACCATTGATTGGGGAAGGGAAGGAAAACCGAGTGGGAAATCATCAGAGAGGGAGAAAAACCATGAGAGACTCTTAACTATAGGAAACAAACTGAGGGTTGCTGGAGGGGAGGGGAGTTGGGGAATGGGGTAATTAGGTGATGGGCATTAAGGAGGGCACATGATGTGATGAGCACTGGGTGTTATACACAACTGATAAATTATTGAACACTACATCTGAAACTAATGATGTTCTGTAAGTTGGAAAATTGAATTTAAATAAAAGGAAAAAAATTAAAGTATAGATTGATGTTAAATTTACTAAGGTTGGTAACTGCACTGGTGGGTGTATCTTTATTCTTAGGAAATACACATTGAAGTATTACAGACCGAGGGGTCACAATATGTGCAACTTATCCTCAAATAGTAGAAGTTACATATAGTAGCACAGAAGTATTAATGTGTATACATTCTTACCAATATGTATTCTCAAATGCTATTGTCAAATAGCATAAGTTGTATATATTCATATAAGGTATCCATGTATATCTAGTCTCTCTCATATATAAGACAGAGAGAGAGAAGAACTGTTAAAGAGGCAGAATGTTAACAATAGATGAATCTGGGTAAAGAGTCTGCAAGTGTTCCTTGTACCATTTTTGGAACTTTTCTGTGAGTTTGAAATTATTTCCCAAAGAAACAAACAAAGAAACTTCCCTTACGATGCAATTATGAAGCAGTCCGACTGGACTTTGGGCTTGGCACACGAGGGCCGTCTCATGATTTGCACACATGTATAAAGTTGCATCCACGAGAAGGGACTTGAGCATTTTATAAGAAATGAATTGATCCTGGAAAACCTAGATGAGGATTGCTTGTGTTAAGGATAAATGTAAATCTACTTGGTATTTCATGAGAGTTTGTGACAAGCTCTTTGGTATTTTGTGGGAGTGTGGGCAGCACGGGCTTGCTAAGTGTGGCTCAGAGATCACTGACCTTTAAATGTCTTGAACCAGTGTCTAGTTGCAGGGGGAGGTGTTGGCAATGTGTGGAATGAACTGAAATAGGGACTGAGGAGGCTCTTCAGAGAGCCGGGATGGCAGACCCATACTGCGATGAATCAGGAGAGCGAGTGATGGCCTAGAAATGGCCTCTTTTTCCAATCTGTCATCGTTTGGATGAAGCTTAGATTAAAGCAAGGAACAAGAAACACCATAAGCTGGGGGGAGGGGGGGAAGGAGAGGCAAGGTTGAAGGAAGCAAAGAAATTGAGACTTATCTTTCCATTTATATAAATCCAGTCCTCCCAGCCCCAGACTTTCCTGCCTCCTCTGTTGATGGCTGGGGCAGGCGGCAGAGCTCCCCAAGGAAAGTTCCTTTTCAGTGATGGAAATGCTGCATCTCATCTCCGAGGGGATCTGATGAAACAGATAGAATCCCTATGGAAGGTATGGAGGAAACAAACCCAAAAATTATGTTCCTATGAACACAAGTTTGCGTGCTGGATCAATATGAAAAAATATCCTCTTGTAACTTAATTAGAAGACATCTATTTAGCACAAAATTAAATCTATCCTCCTATTTTGCTCCTACCTTCACCCCTCACAATCCACAGTTTTATATATTTTATAAGAAATAAATTTGTTCACAAGAAAATGCCCACTTGAGCCTCAAATAACATATTTTATGTAGCATTTGTTTACTTCAGCAGGCTACAATATTTTGCACAGAGGTTGCTAAAATCCCCTGCTGAAATGCAGCCACCTCTGGAAAAAAAATAAGCTAACAGATCAATGGCCACCACCACATACTCGTCAATCTTTGGGGCAAATAATGGAGCAATCTATAAAGTATCAAAGGATTTTGAGCAGTTGGAACTTCACTCGCCATGTTGACTTTTTGCCACGTATTAAAGGTAAAGCCTCTGGTCTTACTAACAGTGCCATGGGATCTGTAATAGCCCAGAGTGTGTGGCTCCTCATTTTTATATGTCATCGGAAAGATGGAAAGCCAAGAGCACATCTGGGGTCTGGGTTTAGTACTAGCTCTGGGAAAAGGGTACCACATAGTCAATCACCTCCCACATAAGCCAGATTTCCCCCTAAAGATTAGTCAAAGTGCCAGGAAAATATGGGCCTGTGTTTCACATCCTACGACGAGCTCACAGCAAGCAGGCTAAATGTTAGTGATGTCAAGATATGTTGGGGTGCTGTGCCTGAATGATGTGTGCACATGAAGAGCCTGCCTTAGCCATTGTGGGGCCCAGGCCAAACGACCTTGTGTGTCTGGGCAACCAAGAGGGAGTGATGGCTGGTGCACAGAGATCAGTCATGCGCTCCAGTGCTGCCCACTGCTGGGCAGCCAGTTTTCATGGCAGGGGTTGAAGTTGAAGTGTAAGCCCTATTTGTAGATGCAGGTCCATAATAGAGATGTTCAAGAAACTGAAGATTCAGTATAGGACCTTGTATTAGTCACGGTTTCCTAGAGAAACAGAACTAATAGTATATAGAGAGAGATACATATGAAAGGAGATATACTATAAGCATTGGTTCATGTAGTTATGGAGGCTGAGAAGTCTCATGATCTGCCATCTATAAGCTGGAGGACCATGAAAGATGGTGGTATAATTCAATCCAAGGCCAATCACCTAAGCACTAGGGGGAATGTTGGTGCAACTGCCAATCTGAGGCCAGACTCCAAAGGCCTGAGAACCAGGAACTCTGATGTTCAAGAACAGGAGAAAATGGATAACCTAGCTCAAGAAGAGAGAGAATTATCCCTTCCTCTGCTTGTTTGTTCTATGCAGGCCCCCAAAGGGTTGGATGATGCCCACCCATTTTGTAGAGGGTGGATCTCATTACTCAGTCTACTGAGTCAAATGTTAATCTCTTCCAGAGACACCCTCACAGAAACACCCAGAAATAATATTTTATTAGCTATCTAGGCATCCCTCAGCTCAATCAAGTTGACACATAAAATTAACCATTACAGGGGGCCCCTGGGTGGCTCAAGTGTCTGTCTTTGGCTCAGGTCATAATCCTGGGGTCCTGGGATCAAGCCCCACATCAGGCTCCCTGCTCCCCTGGGAGTCTGCTTCTCTCTCTCCCTCTGCCCCTCCCCACCATTCACATATGCTCTCTCTCTCTCAAATAAATAATAAAATCTTTTTTAAAAAATTAACCATTACATTGGAGCGCCTGGGCGGCTCAGTTGGTTAAGCACCTGCCTTCAGCTCAGGTCATGATCCCGGGGTCCTGGGATCGAGTCCCGCATTGGGCTCCCTGCTCAGCAGGGAGTCTGCTCCTCCCCTTCCCTCTGTGCTCTCTTTCACTCTCTCTCTCTCTCCCTCTCTCTCAGATAAATAAAATCTTTTTTTAAAATGCTTTTAAAAAAAATTAACCATTACAGACATCGAGCTGCACCGAGAAACCTGTATTTATAAACACATGAAACTTTAGTACATTGAGGGAACTTGTGGAATCCAGAAACAAAGCCCGAATTTGGGGGATCAAGAAAGTTAGACTAAGAGCTTTATTGGAAAACATTCCAAGAACTGTATCTGACATCGTGATCTCTTCATATATATATATTTCCACTTAACCTATTTTATTCAACTCCAGAACCATTATCTTTATTCTTTGCCACAGTCAGAAAGGAAACCATGATTCGAAGGATTTGTTAGCAGCTTAGCTACTCTTTCCTAATAGTTTGTGTCGTTTCTAATGACCCAAACGCCACACAGGAGGCCTTTGGAATGAAGCCATGTCACCACAGGAGCTGTGCAAAGTGAGTGTCACTTGATCACAGCCACCAAAGACGAAAAATGTAGTATTTCTTAAGGAAGCTGGCGAGGTTGTAATTTTAAAATGCCACTAATGTAATATGGAGTGGGAGGAGGCTTCCATTTCTGGCCTCTTTTTTAGCTGCCCGTTTGAAGGCTTTTGGTAAAAATAAAAATTTCTAGATGGCTTTCTTGATCACAGAAGTCCAAGGCCAAGGGAGACTTCCTGAGCGTTCCGCAGGAAGGACAGTCTAACCCGGGTGATCATGTGGTATGCCGGGAAGGGTTCTCGGTATTGGTGGGGGTATAGGAAAACCTCGAGTGTGCTCAAGCACTTGTTACCCAAGGGGGCTAGCCAAGTACCGAGGGGGGGACATCATTTAAAATGCTTATTCGAGATCAGGGAGATAAAAATGTGGAAGTCAATGTAATCATTTTTGTCATGCCTTTAAATTCAGGCCCTTTATCTGTTCGATAGTTTCAGTTGCTGACTCAAGCTTTTGTCCACAGTTGTGCAGAGCCTTTCTGCCCTTTAGAGTTAGGGTGATCTATTGACTAAATTCTGGGTGTGGGCTTTCACATATATTCTGCATTCTTAGTTCATCAATTATGTTTTGTGCTGGGTTCTGAGTCAGGAGCAGGAAGAGTCATGGTCATTGTAGAGCAGACATTGAAAATAATATCACAAGTGTGAGTACTTTGATATCTGGGAAGTATAGAATAAACAGGAGCACAACAGACAGAATGGGGTGCTAACCTCATTTCAGGGTCAGGGAGTGTTATATAATTGTGCATGTAGATACAGAGATTTTAAATATATATGTATATATATGTACATGTATATGGATACAGATATATATATTACAGTTGCCAGATTTATCAAATAAAAATATAGGATGCTCAGTTAAAATTGAATTTCAGATAGATGAGTAACTTCTCAGTATAGGTATGTATCCTGCAACACCTGGGACAGAATTACACGAACAGACTAAGTATTTGGTATTTCTCTGAAATCCAAATTTAACAGTGTCTTCTCTTTCATTCCTGGCAACCTTTATAAATGTGTGTGTGTGTGTGTGTGTGTGTGTGTGTCTCTACTCTCCCACACACATACACCCACCCAAGGGCAAGCCCTAGAAACAGGGCCTATAGATGTGGCCCCTAAAGCCTTCTTTCCAATTTCTTCTTTTCCACTTTTTTTCCATTTTGAACAGGGAGTGCTAAGCGCTGTTGTCCCCATGCCCTATTAAGGGCACCTAATCTCTAGTCCGTAAAGGGGTGAAAACTCCAGTCATCTTCAGCTTCCTTCTCTCCTCCCCACATAGTCCTTTCATACATAGAACTTACGTAAGCCTTCTCCTCCCACCGAGCCCAGCAAGAGGCTCTCTGGGCATAGAGATTGCCTAGACATTCCAAGGTCATGATTCTGATTACAGGAATAATTCAGCTCAACCAGGATATAACAAGCATGGGAGGTGCTTGCAGTTCTGAAACACACAGAAGAGTGAGTTGTGATTTCACTTGAGAAAATCAATTTTTGTGAATCACATATCATATCTGAACAAATGACTTCCCCTGTCACGGGAGTCTGGCTATGCTTGTATGTCCATATTATTGTTCCTTCTTAACTTTGGGATGGATCCTTAACTCACAAATCCTCTGCTCCCTCATCTACAAAATGGGTGTGATAAAGTAACCCATAGTCTATCATGAGGATTAAATGAGCTAATACAATAAAAAAAAAAAATTCACTGTAATACTTGGAAGAGATGATAAGATCTATGAGACGCGCCCGCTGCACAGCCTCCAATGTCTTCTGAATCACCCAACATCTCAGAAGTCATTCCAGATGTTTCTCACATGTTCTGAGAAATGTGGCCAAGAGTCCATTTCAGTGTCCTCCCATAAAGAACTGTATTTCGGGGGTGACTAAGTCTCCGCTCTGGAAACGCAAGGGGAGCCCACAGCAGCCATAATTAAATGAAGACTCAGCAGAACCCAGTGTGGGCTTTCCTGGGATATGGTGCAAAGCCAAAATCCATTTCATGCTCTGAATGTTTGCTCCTTGTGGTGGGAGCATCTCAAGAGAACAAATTTCTCTTTGATGCTGACATATTAAAACAGATAATCCTCAGCATTCTTTGTAGTCAAAAGACAGACGGCCTTTGAGACACTCTGTCACTGGTGAAATAGGTTTTGTCATCATCAAAGATAGAGAGCTGGACCCTACTCGATACCGCACTTAACTTGAATAACCTTTTGAGGTTTTGTTTTATTTTGTTTTTGTAATTAAGACTTGGAGCGCAGGCATATTTTTTATAAGAAAGAGGTTGTGTTTTTTTTTTAAACCAAGTAAAAACTTAAAAAAAAAATTATTTTGGGGGCAGAAAACAGGCCATACAATTATGTTTTCCAAGCCAGCTGCATTTTGACAACCACAAAGCCAAGTGCATGCTATATAAAGATGTTATATTGTACCTTTACTTCTTGTCAACTGTCATTAATCTGTAACTTCTGAAGAAGAAACCAAAAATTTTTAGGCACTTCTATTGAACTGTGTCCAAATGTAACAATAAGAAATTTCATTTTAAGATACTGGGTGGTTTTGGACGCTCAACATTGACCTTTACCTTCAAGGCTGAGTCCTGCCTGGTATCTGCTTCTCTAAAGATTGAAGTAAACCTGTCAAGTCAGATTGCTCTTGGAGTCAGAAGTAACTGAAGCAAAAAGCTAAAGAATTTTACCCAAATGATTAGTGGTCTTGAGACTGTTCATCAAAACCACTTGACATTATAAGAGTTGGCATAACCCTATCAGACATTTCCTAAATATGCCCTTATTTGGTTCATTTCCTATTTTTACTCATAGCTGCTACACAGTTGTATATGAGTGAAAAGGAACTTCAATTTCAAATTTGAAACTTAGACCTAAGTTACATGGGAAGGAGGAAATACCAGCTATTCAAAAAGGAGACACTTACTTTGCTTGCCCTATGCTGATTTGCTTGTGGATTTAGTCAGATGTAAGGTGATGGGTCTGATAAATGACAGAATTTCCACATCTCTGATGGGACGAAAATAACTTCTGCTTTAGGCTGTTTTATAACCAGTGACATGGAAGTTTGGGGGTCTTGATGCTTTGATACCACTCCCTGCACATCTCAGAAGTGTGAATTAACAGGAAGGAAGGAAACGAAATGCTGTCACTGGAACTATAGGGAGGAGGGAATGGGCTGAAGGATCAGGGAGATCTGGGGCTAGTTCCATGAAACGCTGTCACCTCTGATACCCTCTGCAGTGTTAGGAAAGCCTCTGCGCGGCTGGCCTCTTCCACCCATCCTGACCTCAGTCAAAACCTTTCCCATATCTTGACTTATACTCCATCCCTCCTGAGTGTCATCAGGTTCTCAGATTTAAAGGGGGGAATTTGGTAACCATATCACAGAATACCAGGGACTTGGGGTGGGAGGGGCGCTTAACCCACAGAAATTTATTTTCTTCAAGTTCTAGAGGCTGGAAGTCCAAGATCAAGGTGCTGGTTAGGCTTGTTTCTGGTGAGAGCTCCCTCTGGCTTGCAGATGGCATCTTCTTACTGTGTCTTCATATCCTTTCCTCTGTGTATTCCTCTTCTTATAGAGCCACCAGCCCTGTGGATTAGGACCCCACCCATATAAACTCATTTGACTTAAGTTATCTCCTAAAAAGATTTATTTCCAAATACAGTCATTTAGGGGGTCAGGGTTTCAACATGTGACGGGGAGGGGGGGACACAATTCAGTCCATCACGATGACTAAAAATAAAACAGAGTATCTATGTTTTGGCAAACTCCTTTTGTGCTTCTAGTCTATAAATGTTTCATCATCTGGGATAAATATACATTTAGCGCTAAAACACTGAGTGGAATATTTTACCAAGAAACATAAAATTTTAGCAATATGAGAGAAAGCCCTATGCCCTCGAGAGCAAATATCTGTAGCTAATGTCGAACATTGTCAATGTTGACTTTTCAGAATGTTACTTTTTATGGATGTCTTTGCAAGAATAAAAAAAAAACTGTTTTGAGTTTAATTGTACCCTATAAGACACTAATCATTTTTCGATGCCGTGAGATCTGGCACTGATCAAATTCTATTTACCAAAATATAATAGCTGTAAACAGTGAACACTTGTAGCTGTTTCAGCTATTAAGAATTTTTCTGGCACCAGAATTATAAAGCCTAACAACTTAGATTCACAACCTATAAAATGGCAAACACTGGTTATATAAAATGCAAAGGTATAGATCAGGGCTAATGTGAACATCCTAATTTAGGCAATGGGTTGAGAAGCAGGTGAAAGCCTAATTCAGCCTCCCTGAGACTCAGTTTCACTTTCCAATTAGAAGTAACAGATGAGATGATCTTTTGGGGTCCTTCTGGGAAGAATATTCTCCAATTCTGGGAAATAAAGTGGGAAGATGAGTTAATAAAATTAGAGAACAGAGTCAGTTAAGCATCTGAGTTCGACTCAGGTCATGACCCCAGGGTCCTGGGATCGAGTCCTGCATCAGGCTCTGCAATCAGCATGGGGTCTGCTTGTCCTTCTCCCTCTGCTCCTCCCCCTGTTCGCTCTCTCTCTCTCTCAAATAAATAAATAAAATCTTTTTTAAAATTAGTGAACAGATATTGCTTGGGAAAAAGTAGCTGAAAATAAGATAAAATTCAAACGATATTGTTGGGATCTTTGGATTGCATGATTACAGACAAGCCTCCTGCAAGAAATCACACAAGCTGGATTTTGGAAAGTGTTTGATATGAAGCAAAATCTCAGGCTCTGTCCATGTGGTGGATCCACATCCAGTCTTTTCCCATCTCTAATTACAATGCATCTGTAATTGAAAGATGTCTTCAGGGAAGTGTACTGTTGACCAGCCTTCTGCCTGAACAGTATCACCCTCACACACATTTCATAAGAGATTTCACTGCTCTGACAAGTTACACATCTTCAGTGTAAGACCGCGGTGATATTGTGACTGTTTGTTCAACCCCCTGCTGGAGCTGGGATTCACACACTGAAGCTGTATTTCTTGAGTGAATTCAGATGAAAGCTTTGTTTTCATTCTATCCTATGGCACCGCTGCCTTAAAATTCACCACCACCAGCAGATGAAGGACTTCCTCCAGATAAGGACCCACAGGAAATTTCTTTCATGATTCAGACGAAGCGGTAGATCCAACCCACTGTGGAGAGTTTGGGACAGTGACATGCCAGGCTGGTATCACAATCTCATCTGCCACATGCTTGTTGAGCAGCCTCTGTGCTGGAAGCTACGTTAGGCATCTGGGAAGGAGTGCCATGCTGTCAGATCCATGCAATGTCTCCGAAGGGCTTCACCAGACCTAATATCCCAGCTAAAACCTGCCTTATCTCCCCTTTGCAACAGGGAGGGAGGCAGGGAGAGTCAGACGTACAATAAGTATATTGCAGAAGCATCTATTCCTTCTCTTAATTTGCTAAATTGATTTGGACTCAGCTCCTTTGGATCAGGGTGGAAATGTCTTAAGTCATCACTTTTCAATCGATGCATGGTAGAATTACATGGCAGAAGGAAAAGAGGTAGATTGGAATTCATATCCCCATGTTTTCACCTCCCAAGCTTTTGCCACACAATCCCTATAAGCTTGAGTTTCCTTATGTGTAAATTGGGAGAAATAACACCCACTCCACAGAGCAACACTGAGATTTCCTCTAGTTAAGATGGTGTGAATCCAGCTGGGTGACTCGGCCGTGACTTCCTTATCTGTAAAATGGGGTTGGTAAAAATAGTTCTTCCTTCACAGGGCTGTTTGAGGATTAAGTGGGTAGATGATCTACACACAGAGTACTCTGGACACTGCGTGGCCCCTGACAAGCCCTCAACAAATGCTATTTCTCACTGCTCGATGGAGTGTGCCTCTCCTAATAGACGCTCAATGAATTTGCCCTTCCTCTTTCTTTTTTCTTCTCTAAAATGCCTCATGGAGCACACATGAAAACTGGAAGGCAGGGTTTCTGTTTTTGTTAAGAATATTCTACAAGTTCCAGAGTCTTCTTCTGAATACACTTCAGGAAATGCTCTTTGGGAACTCCAAAGTCAAGGAGAGCTAAAGAGTTGGAAAAGAATTTCTAAAATAATATTTTTAAATACACAAACTCACAAGGCTGGGTGGCCTCACGTGCTAATCTATAAACTGTGGGAATTGCAACAAATTGCCTCCGGAACCCCTTCTTGCTGCAATAACACAGGAGCCCACCAACTGACTACAAGTGTGTGCCTAAGGCCGTTAACTCAGCTGGGGAAAGTAGAGCACGGGACCGAAGTTAAGATCATGATATAAGCTCTCACCCCAGACAAGTGACTTGTATTTGTAAATTGTGAGTCCCAGGTGGAGCAGCTGAGGACACGTAACAATCAATTATTTTCAAATTCGTCAGCAACTCGGAGCCCATGCCCTACTGACAATGGGCCAGTAGCTTCATTTTCAACATATGCTGGATGGTAAAACTGCGTATTACAGAGCAGACTGTGCTGGGAAGAGATGCTTGGAATCATGTTCTTTATATTCAGCTCACCTAGAGGAAATTTGTTTTTAGTGGGGTCTCCATTCAAATAAAACATAATAAAAAAAATTCACTGATTAAAAAAAAAAATCTGATGGTACAGAATTGAAAGGCTAAGATAACACGGCAGGAACAGAAAGAGCCTGTGAGTAGGGGCTGGAAGAAATAAACTCTATGGATAGATTGAGTTGACAGATGTGTTACTATCTTCAAGAATTCTTGTTTGGGTGGGTTTGGGGGATTATTTGTACTGACTAGAGTTGAGGAATAACTGAGTTAAAAGGGTTTCTGAGGTAGTCCTTGCGTCAGTGACAAATGTCAAAATCACTTCTGCAGCCACATTTAGGTTGGACTGCATGGCCCAGGGACGTTGGGGGAAAGTGGCATCCCCATGAGGTGACCAGGGCCCGATAAAGCCCGTACCTCAGTGATGGCAGGAGACAGGCAGCACTGGAAGTTACCGTGGGGGACGCGAGAAGGAGCAGCACTTGACAATTGCCTGATTCTGCTACAGGACCTAACAAAGTGATTAACATCAAATGAATTAAGGTGCCCCCTGGAAAACCGCAAAAGGATCACGGACTGTCAGAGAGGTTGCATAAAGTTAGCATACAAAATAGTGCCCCTCATGGTTACTTCCTGAGGCAGGGTGTTCTGGCTCTGAGTTGAGCTATCAGGTGTGATTTGATCTCCAGGCTTCTCACAGGGACCAAGATATCAAGGAGTCAGGGGGTCTGACAGTGATGCATGATGTGATAGAATGCTGAGGCTGATTATGATGCAGGCAACAGAAATGAATCACCTCCTGAATATGCTGACATCAGCGCTGTGGGAGGAGGTGGGCTCTGGCTCAGCCATGTCAGTATAGGAAAAACAGGAAGTCAACTCCACCTCGACATGTTTGTGCCTGAGCCCGGCTTGCTTAACTTGGTAAATAACTCCACTGTCCATCCTCTGCAGTTATGCAAAAATTGAAACACAACAAAAAATATCTTAGCACCTATGGGCAAAACAGTTTATTGCCTTTGCTGTCTCTCTTTTCAGCTCCTATTAGGTATAAACTATGATAAAGGTGCCAAGTACCTTCCCTGATCACCTACGTAACTGCATCAGCCAATCAATAAAATCATTACTAAGATGTCGATGCGACAAACACTAACTAGGACAAAAACTTGATAATACATTGAAACAGTTCATTGTTTCTCTACTTCTCTGACACGTATACTGCCATGGAGCTCTAGTTTTCTTCAAATGAATTAATGTCCTCAATTAGACTGTAAATTCCTTCAGAACAGAGGCCATCAGAAGTTAAGATTGTTTGTAAATTTGCAACAGTTTCTAGCACACAATCCCTTGACTTATTTTGGCATATCAAGAGCTAAGGGAAGTAATATTGATGTATTAATTTCTCAAATAAAAAGACGCAAGTTCTCTTAGATACAAAAAAAAAAAAAAGCACAGGTTGTTTAGCCAAGGAAATGCTAGAGATGGGAAAAACAGACTTCGTTAATTTATATTGAAGGATGGATGGTGTTTAAAGAAGGTGATATTAGCAAAGCCCAGGAGTAGATGAGAGGAGGAGGCCAATGAGGGGAAAGACAAAAATACAAATGAAGGCCTCTAAGAACACGGGTCCTTTCTCTCGTGCGATAGAAAATCAAAATAGAACTCCATGATAGGCAGAAAACAATCCTATTTTCGGCACCTCATGGCTAATAGTGTTAGAGAAAAATCACCAGATTCCTTGATCAGACAGCCTCTGGTCATTCTTTGTAAGCCCTCGTAATTACAAATGGCCCCAAAGCAGTAGATTAAATGGACTTGTACATTTATAAATATAGGCTTGCTTCATTAGTAAGGCCTATATTCATAGTACTGGAATTTTTTTTTTTGACAGATCCAGGTTTCACTAGATCCTGTTTAGTCTGTAAAATAAAAGAAAATAACAATGAAAATTCAGAAGAGAACCATGTACACACCATTATTGTGAACAGAATCACTGAAAGAATGCATTTATATTGTTTCTGGAAAGCAATGAGAAGCTTCATACAATTACATTATCTCAAATTATGACTTCCTGTTGTTTTCCAGAGTTGGTAAAAAATAAATGATGTGTCATATTTAATCTCCTTTGTCCTTAGATTCACCATAATAAATATTAAGGTAGTGCATTTATTATAGTGCTTTTCACTTGAAAGACAATACCCATTAATTTTAAACCTTGTGTTGACGTTCCCTCCAACACAGTATTCGAATATTGCTGTTTCAGTTCTAAATTATTTTTACACAGGCTAGATCAGGACTGGAGATGTAACACCACAATTACTTTCATCTCAAAACTCATATTTTTTTTACTTCTGGAAAATTCTCAACTATTGCTTCTCAAAAATTCTTCTCTACCATCTTCTCCATTTTTTCCTTCTGGGAATCCCATCAAATGCCTGTTGGAGCCCCTCAACCCTACTCCATGGTCCATATCTCATGGTCACTGTTTCATACTTCATATCACTTCATCTCTATGAATTTATTTTATATAGTTTTTCTGTCACTGTTCTGTTTGGAACCAAAGAGGGGGACGTTAAAGTATGAATTCACTGCACCATTCACCAAAGTTCTCAGCAAAATTACTGTATCTGTTACCTGCATCATGCAATTCAATATTTAACTTTGAAGATATATTCAATAAATTTACATGTACTAGTAAGTGCGTGTACTTACTAAGTGTAATGTGAGTATTTATTAAGTTCACACTTTTACTACACTTTTTTTTTGTTTTCTAGAAAGGGATGGGTTTAAGTAACCCAAATATTAAAAAAGACAAGGAAACAAAAACCCAAAACTTCAGTAAATCCTTCCATATACAAAATTCCAGCTTTCTGTAATACATAAATACTTTAAGCTGATAAACAAAAAGGGTAGCTATTCAGTTTAAACCAAAAACCAATGTGGATAAAAATGTACCTAATCCTCCAGAGAATCAGGGCAGCCCCTAAGAATTATATGCATTCCACACAATGTGAAATAAATATATCCTCTAAATTTTAGAGCTTTAAGGTGTGACTGCCTTAGTATGCCAAATAAAGCTTACAAAAGTGCAGCAACAAAATACATAAATCAATGAACCATTTCTCTCTATACCACATACTTAAATAATCCATTTTGAAGTGGGCATATATCACTGGTAATAAAAATAAAGACTTTTTCTTTAATCACTATTCTAATTAGTTCAGGTTTACCTTCTTTTAGGGCTCTGTGAAACATCAATAGCACGTATAATAGTTACAGAAACAATACATCCCATAGAACTGAATTTATAAAAGCCTTGGGTTTGAGGTTTATTTTCCTAATGAATATGAAGTTCAGATATTTTATTCAAAGGTATTAACTACCTTTGCTGGTTGAACCACATGAGCAAGTTGAGCGAGAAAGGTTTTATAAATTCTGTCACTAGAACAAATTATGTTCAAGTTTTTCTCTCCTCCCCTTTTAGAATATAAACTCTATCCGATCTTGTAGAACCCAATCTGGATTGTGCTGCACTATATTCCCAAATCACATACTCAACAAATACTTCTTTAATGAGCATCTATCTCTCAGCAAATACTTTTCTCAATTTATGAGGGAGACATGACTTAATAAACTAGGAATCCAAAATGTCTGTAAATCAAAAATTCAACAGCAAGACGTTGACATGTTTTAAATTCAATTTCCTCATCTCTAGGTCAGTTATAACAATCTTTTCCATGAAATGAAGGAAGTAGTTAGTGGTCATTGACAATATGAAAAGAAGGTTAATATGATATGAAAACATTCCATTGTGTGCGAAAAGTAGCTCTTCTCTAGATGAATATATGCCCCCCTTGGTCCTTACCTACATTTGGTTTTCTCTTTCAAGCTTCCGCTTGGTTCCCAAACTTTACCTGCATAATTTCTTGGTCTCTGCTAATCAGATTCCAACAGACAGGAGTACCGAGAAAACAAGGGACTCTAGGTTTTACTTCAGATCCTTTGGCATGTGCTTTCCGATTTGTGAACATCTGGCTCATTCTATTGTAGCAAATCTCAAATGGTCATGATGAGGCTTGCCTTGTTTTTACATCCAGTATTGATGTCAGTCAACTTAGAGCTTGTCTATTTATTTGCTATCTTGTATAAGAGAATAGGAACAAAAAGATGGAGCTACCTATTTGTTCTATAAGCTTTCCTACACCAGGCTAGGCAGGTGAGAAGTCATGGAGAGGTTTTCAGGCCTGCTTTCCTTCTCTCCTCACCAAAGCACAACTAGAGCAGCTTGGGAAAGTCTCTATTCTGCCTTCCAAGGCAGAGAGGCACCTGGACCAATCTATTTCATGAAGGGTTCATGATTGTTCTTTTAGACAGCACCTGCTAAAGCTCATCTCAAATTTGCCACTCAGCAGTCTGTGCTTTGTGACTTCATTTTCCTTCCTGAGACCGGGGAGAATTAGGCCATTTCTCTGCCATTAAAAATCATTTTAAATATGAATGATAAATGCTTTCAGGATCCATAATGACAGGAGCTGTGTGAAAACATGACTAAATTAAACTGAGTCATCGGGAATGCTGGTTCTCAACCCCGGGGTGATTTCGCCTCTGGGGGCATTTGCAGTGCCTGGAGACATTATTGACTGTCACATTTGCGTGTGGGGTCACACTACTGGCATCGAGTAGATGGAGTCTAGAGAAGCTACTAAACCCCCAAGGCAGAGGGGGCCCAAATTTTCAATAAGGAAGTCTAAGCAGTCATTTCTAGCAGTGTGTCTTTAGTTTTCTAGTAAGATTAGTGTATTAATCAGGTTTTTGTTTATTTCCTATATAGTTTATGATTCTTTGACATCTCTTTTTTCTTTTTTGAAAGTTTTTATTTAAATTTCAGTTACTTAACATACATGTAATAATATTAGTTTCAGGTGGTGTACAACATAGAGATTCACCATTTATCTCGAGGCCTTACTGATTCTGAAGAGACTGCGCTTCCCCAGGCCACTAACTCCTCAAACATAGCAAGCAACTTGCCTGTGAACATGTGTTTTATATGCTGACCAACCAATCCAGGACCCACACCCCCAACCATCTCCTTCATCAGACGCTCACACATCAAGCCAATACTCCCCTTGCCCGAAATCATCCCAGGGCCAGGTGCCAGACAGCTAGAGACACCGTCCTAACCCAGAGCCCACTGAAATTATCCAAGCTATTTAATCCTCAACTTGTTCAGCCTATTTACCATGCCTCACCCATTCCTTCCCACAAAAAACCACAATATAGGCTTTTTGCCGCACTTTCCCATCACCCCTTCTGCCTCCTGAGTGATGCCCACACTCCCGCGTTAGGGCCTACGTGCTCTGCCTCCTGTCTCTAGGGGTCTGTGAATATCAACTCCGTCCTTCATGACAATCATTTCTGTGTCTGTGTGCCTTCCCGTACCTGATGAAGACAAATCCTAGGTGCATTTTAAAACCATTAGCAACTTTGGAGATTAAAATGAAAGGAAATTTAACAGACACATATTTGAAATCCTCCGACTGGCCCTATGAGGTACCCTGATTTCTGAGAAGGGCTCTAATAGAAAATTTTACAAAGTGTGACTTCAGGTAAGTCACTTTGTCTCTTAAACCTCAGCTTCCTCATCTCTGAAACGGGGCATAATAAGTGCCCACTTCAGAGGGGTTGTTGCATAAATAAGTCCGATAAAGCATAGATAGAACACAGCGTATCAGTAAGCTCCCAGGAAAGGTCAGCTCTTACCACAGTTAACAGAAAGAGAAATGATGGGCTGCCAAATTTAGTTAGGGAAAGCTTTCAAAAGGAGATGATTTTTTTGACCTACATCTTACAAAATGAATAGAAATTCAAGATGCAAGAGGGGTGGGAAAGAATTCAGTTTAAGAAGGAAACATGCAAAAGCATCAAGCGGTGACAGTACGCAGACCAACGTATAGGGGTTTTGCTTTTCCTTATCCTTCTGCTTTTTCTCACTTAAAACACCACTTTAGGTTGTTTAATATTTTGTTTAGATATTCTAATTGCTATATGTATCATATATCATTTACATACATCATTTATATTTAATTTATATATTAATATAATTTTACATAATATCTATGTGTAATATTTTATTTCCCCTTTCTTGTTGATACAACACATCTGAAATATCCCAAGATAAATAAGTTTCTTTAGGGTTCCCTGGTCTCTGTAGGCAGTGTTTTTCTGAATTTCATTTGTTCTCATCTTCCTTCCCAAGAAGGAAGAAAAAGCAATAATACGGCTCATATTAGTTTGTTTCCTTCAGTGCTTCATGCCCAGCCTCATAGCTGTCCCGAGTATACGGGGCTTGGTTGTTAGAATGAGCATTGTTCAGGCAGAGTCTGTAACAGTTCCCTGGAGCTGTTGTGGAAGAGTCCGTGTAATAAATACATAATTATGAACTTGTTAAGAGAGACATTATTCACTCATTTGTCCAACATGGCTCCTTTCAGTCTACCTCGTAAGTAAATCTATATTTAGTCAGTGTCATATTGATCTGCAACCAGAGTACACTTTAATGCTCCTACAGAAACACACCATTAAAAAAATAAAAACTTGATGAGAAAAATCCACTGCAAGTCTCATTTTAAAACAGAAAGAAAATAGTGCTCTGTTTCCCATTGTTATGACTTTATTTAAAACAATACCAAAAAAGTGAACACCAAGAACCAGCTCTGAAAATATCGTTGCAGAGAATCTCAGAGTCTTTCCAAATATCATAAATTTTATGAAACTCAGTGTTAGGAAAACTAATGACAAAAGACTGCATGATTGTCAAAGCTGGATGATCTGTAAATGGGTGTGCATTGCAGTATTCTGTTTTTCTATATGTTTAGAATGGGGTTTTTTTTATTTTTTTAAGATTTTATTTATTTATTTGAGAGAGAGAAAGAGAGCACAAGCGGGGGCGGGGGGGGTGTTGCAGAGGGAGAGGGAGAAGCAGACTTCCTGCAGAGGAGGAAGCCCGATGTGGGGTTCAGTCCCAGAACCCCAAGATCATGACCTGAGCTGAAGGCAGATGCTTAACTGACTGAGCCACCCAGGCGCCCCTAGAATGTTTTATAATAAAAGGTTTACCATATTTAATAACTGTTCCTCGACACTACCTATAATTTAAGTAAATATTACCTAAAATTAGATAATTTAAGGTAAAGCGTATGTCGTATTTGCATGAAATTACAACAGGATAAGAGGTAGAAGTCACAGTGAACTAGAATTTGTTTAAAACACAGAGTCGAACACTCCAAGAGTCAGATATTTTTAATGATCACAAGTAACACAAAGCTAAGTTTTCATCTTTACTTAAAGCTGTACATTTGCATGTGAAATCATGCAGAAGAATTACTTTACTACTTAGAGAAAACAAAAACATTATGAATAAACTTTTATTTATTTGCTATTTAAAGTCTAAATACCTTAACACAAGTGAAGGAAAAGTTCAAGCTATAAATGGGCAGGGCATAAAACAAATCCTGTATTAGAGCTTTAAGATGCCTTATAGCTTAGTACTTTTTTATTCATTGAGTCAGAAATTTCTCAGTGAATAAGTGAGTTTACAGGTATGAATCAGAAACCTCTGCAGTCAGTTTTGTTGTTGTTGTTGTTGTTCTACAGAAGAACCACTTTTGGTTTGTGTGTGAGTGTTGTACTGAAGGAGACAAGATCAGTGGTGACATAAGGTGTGGCTAAAAATGCCACTGATGATCCCCTTTCCTTTCTATACTGTGCACGTATTAAAATCTGTCCTTTGGCTCATGGCTTTAGTTGTTTTGTTGGTTGGTTGGTTGGTTTTTCTTTTGCACAGCCTGGAAAACTTAGTGACCTTGCCTCTGTACCTGAAATGATACTTTAGTTGCCTAAAGTAACAAATGAATCTTTAGTAAGGCTTTATTTATATAGTGAGATAAAGATTCTGGATATGTTTTGGATACAATAACCAAGATTCAGCAAATAAAGATTATGTATCAACTTTCCAACTTTCAGTCTCACAAAATTACTATGCCAATATAAGAACTTAGAGAAAAATGCAGTCACCTTTTATCTCATTGCCATGAAAGCAAGAGTTATTTCTGACAATTATAAGTAACCAAAAATGAAATTTATTTATTTATTTGACATGGGAGGAAGATAACAAGAGTCACTTGGGAGAATAAGTTAGAAAAGTGTCAGTGTGCCAATTAGAGCACCTACTTAGGCACTACCCTGGGCCTCAGTAATCCTTCAAAGCAATTGATATTATCACCAATTTACGGACAGGGGCACTAAATGCACGTAAGTTTAAATGACTTGTCCAAAGTTAAAGAGTTAGTAACTTGTGGAGCCAGTATTCTTCTGAAGGCTTTTGCCTAAAGACCACAGGCTCAGCATCCGTCATTTTCATGGCCCTATTATATACAAACAGAGTTCCTGAAAAAGCCAGTGCAATTTCCAGGGAGCAATTTACAGTGGGGAGAAGAGCCTAGCACAATATGACACACAATTCTGTGCAGCATTAGATGGGTGAGAGATTTATCAATATAGTTTTTGTTTTACACTTAGCAGATGTGCACATACTCTCGAGTTAAAGGGGCTAATTAACCATGGTTTGAAGTGACTGTTAAGTTCTGCCCTAACCATATCTCTCATTGCCTACAAAATCAATGAGGACCTTATTAGCACCTTTTTATATCCAATTCTGTGCCTGGGAAAATGGGTTCTGCCTGACGACTAGCCATGGTGGGAAACCTCTTTTCCTACTAAAAAAAAAAAAAATGACGTTCAATATCATAGCCCTGTTAGTCCCACCCTGAGATGGATCAGCAATCAACCTTTTTTTTTTTTTTTTAACATCTCAATCCTTATTTCAAGCTAGTCGTGATTTCTTTTCTTTCATCAATATGTATGAGAAACTTGTCCTGTTTCGTGGAAGCAGTCGCGGACAGCTAAAGCAATCAACTCCAAGTCAACAGTCTTAAAGTCTCTCATTGTTGAACTGCTCAGTGATAGGTGAACCTGGGAAAGTCACTTCATGTCTTTGAAGCTCATTTGGTCTCAGGGTAAGAGCTGTAATACCTGCCACAGACTAAGATTATCACTGTTGTTAATTATGTGAAGTGATCGCATTCCCCAATTGTTTTAGGCACTAGCTGAAGGATGCAGAATTATTGAGTCCATGGAGCACAAAGAACTATTAGGTGTTTAAAATTGTTGAAAGGCATAAGAAAAAAATAATATCGTTCTCTTGGCACTTCACTATTTAAAAGGTATCTGCCACTTGTCACCCATAGTATCTTCCCTTGTGCAGTGATACCCCTCACAGCCCTCAAGGTAAATTGTTTGGAGGCCCTTTAAATAATCATAAGAAGCAGATATATTTTGAGGAAACATGCACTGCGTGAGTGAAATACATCATCTTGTCCTCTCAGTGAATCCTTACACCCACCATACTGCATATGCACTGTCACTTCTCCACTGGAGACGCACGGAAACCAAAGCACAGACATGGGACTATTGAGTCAGTATCAATACTACTAAGTGCTGGAGCCAGAATGTAAGCCTGTGCTCTTAACTTGTCTTTCTCCCTCCAACTTGGAAGAAGTTTTTCTGTATCTAGAAAGGTACAGAGTAGCTAAGGTCATTAAAAATAACTATTATTATCATTATTATTATTATCATCTGTGACCATTCCAAATTTGGCAGTATGAGCAATATCTTATAAACATTTAAGGAACACTAATAGTTCTTTGCAAGTGTGTATCAGTTAGTTTTTGCTGCATGACAAAATACCCCAAACTAAGCAGCTTACTAGAAAACTAATCATTTACTTATTCAAGATTTTTAAAACCTGCTATTGGGCCTAGGGACATTTGGGTGGATCTTCTGGTCTCTGCTGGGCTCACTCATGCTTCTGCAGTGAGCTCTTAGGTTAGCTGAAGACTAAATGATCCGGGATAGCCTCTGCTGGGGTGATGTGTCTCAGTTCCTTGTGCTCTGTCATCTTCCAGCAGCCTAGCCCAGCCATGTTCACTTGGTGGTAGCAAGGTTAGATTGAGCAGCACCAGGAAGCCTCCTGGGGCCTATATTTGGAACTAGATGACATCACCTCCATGCATTCTATTAAGTAAAGCAAAGCACAGGACATTCAGCATGAAGGAATCAAGAAATACACTTTGCTTCTTGATGGGAGAAACTGCAAATCACTTTGCAAGGAATGCGACACAGAGAGGGAAGAATTGCAGCCATTTGCAGCAGAATAAATACACACAATCAACTTTACCTTTTACACATCTTAAAAGAATAATATGGAAATATACATTTTTCTGAAAATCTCTTTTGTTCTATTTACAATGGAGTTAGGATGGTATGTTAAGTATTCTTTTATTGCCCAAGTGTCTGTGATCAGGAAAGCCGAAGATATCAGTCTCTCAGGATTTGAGTTTTGGACTGAAGTTATCAAAGTGTGATTACAGTAATCCTGAAATAATAGTTATTTCATATTTGATTTACATTTCTCTATCAGGTTACCTCAGGCATTATCATTGTCAAATCAAACTTAATAGAATTTCAGTTGTTCTATGCTAAATAGCTTGTGCATATTTGGAGAATTCCCCTGTACACTTGTACTGACTCTCTCACCAAGGGATGTTCATTCTTTTGTGAGTTTGTTCTAATTGTGCCATTCACCGTATTAACATTAATTAGCAAACTCATCTTTCAACTTTACCCCCTTGGGACAGATTCAGTCAGGGTTGGGTAGGTAGGGAATTTAATTAATCTATCAGCAAATTGAATTTTTTATGAGGTACTTTGGTTTTATCTTTTTTTTTTTTTTTTGGTATTGTGTATTACAAAACTTATTTTGAACTGGATTTACCTAAAGATTTTTTTATTAGGAAGGCAAAGAGTCCAGCTATTTCTCCCTAAAGCACTGCACATAATAAAATATAGCATCAGTGTTCCTTCTGGGTAATTTTCAAGTAGATTTTTTTTTTTTTTACTATTTACTTAGATTGGAGATTCTTTCCAGATTGAACTGATGGAAAGACTATTCTACAGTAAATGTATCAGTAGTTGGACATATAAACACCTGTTATTTATGGCTTAAGAACAAAGGGCATCCGTGTGTGAGAATTTAATTCAATAGGGCTAATCTCAAATGCAATTAATGTTCACATTCTTTATGTGCCCCTATGGTAGTCTATTTGCCCAAGGAATTTATTGAAATAGGTACATTTAATTAAACTGTTTTCAGCACTTGGGCAAAGATACAATATAAGGTGTGACATTACACTTAAAGGAAAAGAAAGATAAGAATCTGGACAACTATTTTTTTTTAATGTGGTCTCTTGTCTTAAGAGTGTGTAAAATTGGGACACCTATGTGGCTCAGTTGGTTAAGCGTCTGCCTTCGGCTTAGATCATGATCCCAAGTTCCTGGGATCGAGTCCCTCATTGAGCTCCTTGCTCAATAGGGAGCCTGCTTCCCCCTTTGCCTGCTGTTCCCCCTGCTGGTGCGCGCTCTCTCTCTCTCTGTCTCTGACAAATAAGTAAATAAATAAAATCTTTTTTTAAAAAAGTGTAAAATTCTGGGGTGCCTGGTTGGCTCAGTTGGTTAAGCATCTGCCTTCAGCTCAGGTCATGATCCTGGAGCTCTGGGATCAGGCCCCACATCTGGTTCCCTGCTCAACAGGGGAGCCTGCTTCTCCCTATCCCTCTATCTCCCCTGCTCATGCTCTCTCTCTCTCTCAGATAAATAAATAAAATCTTTAACAAAAAAAGAATGTGTAAAATTTCAAATAGTAAAGGACCTATGTCAGATGTCCGTTTGTCTCCCACTCCTATGCACACACATATACACACACACAGAACAAATGCTGTATCCCTAATGTTTCCTTCAGGAATGAGTTTACAGAGCATGAACTATTATGCAAGCTAGGGCAGTGAATTTGAGTGGTGTTTCTGGATGATAAAATTCACGTCTACTCCCAGCTCCTAACTAGCTGATTTTTTTTTTTTTTTTTGTGAATATGAAGGGCTTAGAATTCTCTCAACATTCCAACTGGTTCTGCAATCATCTGCTTCTGTGAATTCTGGAATATGATTCTGTCGTGGGCTTTGTCTGTCTAGGTTTCCCAATTCACATAACTGTAGGCAGGCAGACTTGGCCTAAAAGAATCATTTTCTTATGTGTGTTTTTTCTACACACTTTGTAAATGTGTGATACACAAATGGGACAGATGGAAATGGAAAAACAGTGTTCCCTCGATGTTCAGTGACCCTATAACTTGCATAATAACATAGGCTTACGTTGACACTTACAAACCAGATTTCTTGTCCTGATGCATTTACATGGATAGGTCCAAGCCTTCAGTGAGAACTACCAGGACTTCGGAGTTACAAAACTGACCTCAAATTCTATATTTGATTCTACTGAAAGGAGAATCTAGTCTCAAGAATTTTAGTTTCTTTTCTAATGGAAAAGGATCCTACTAAACAAATATACACCTGTTATATTTTATATTTCCATGCACGAGTTTTTCCTTTTAAACCTAGGCAAAAGAACCAGGCAAATATCAAAAGCAAAGGGAATAGATTTAACTTCATTAATAATAAGCTTTCAAATAACCATCAATATTTCCATATAACCCAAAAGGTATTATCACACTGTTGTGATACTCTGTATTTCAAGTATGTTTTTTAAATGAATTTTTTTTCATTTCTTTTTTTAAGATTTATTTATTTATTTGGGGGGAAAGAGGGAGAGAGAGACGGAAAGAGTCTCCTCAAGCAGACTCCCCACTGAGCACGGAGGCTGACGTAGGGTTCAACTTAAGGCTCAGTGTGGGGCTCAATCCCAGGACTCCAAGATCATGACCTGAGCCGAAATCAAGAGTCAGCTGCTCAATGACTGAGCCACCCAGGAGCCCCTGAAATGAACTTTGAATATTAGTTTCTATTCTTTGTCTGAAAAGACAGACAGATATGAATATGTAGCAAGAATAAAAGAGTTGATCTCTCCCAAACATATATTAATGCTTTTTAAACGGTTGTTTTTCCAATCTGCACTCTATTCTTCATTGTGCCCATCCCTCTCTAAGCAAACTAGGGAATCTCGTTTTTGCTCACCTCTTCTGCAGTGTAGACTTCCCTTAAGCTACCTGTGAGAATATGTAATTACCCCCACTGTGGCTAGGTGTGATGTTATTATCCCCACCTACACAGGAAGAAACCGAGAAACAATGTGACTTGCTTGAATCTATGGCATGAACTTTAGATCTTGGAGATATTTTTGGTTTGTTGGATTTTTTTTATTAGATCATGAAGTACATACAAGAAAGTACTCTGTGTACTAGAAAGCACTCTATTAATATAAGCAGTGATTATTATGCATTTGTGAAAAGTTGATAGCATTCTTACCAATCTTGCATCACTTGTCCTAATTTCAAGGAAATCAGAGTGATCAGAGAACAGCATTCCAAGACTAAACATGACCCTGAGAAGACTTCCAAGAGGTGTTCAGGCCTTTCTCAGGAGGCAGAACTGTCAGGCCTTTGAAAATTGACTTACTCACCTCCACGTGCTCCATTCCCCAGGCTGGTCTCCAGAGCCAGCTTATTCACACACCTCCGCCACAACGTTGAAACTCACTTTAAAAAACCTCAGTTTATAGTTGAAGATAAGATAAGGCTTTTCTCCACTCTACCCCAAATATGGTATGAACTTCAACAAAGAAAAAAGCAAAAACATTTAAGTTCTTCTCTTTTATTATAAGTGAGGCTCACTTCACAACATGCTGGGAATGTCTCTTCTCTGGTGACACGGTCTTATGTGGAAGTCAACAAGCCTGGGTTTGAACTCCGAAGCCCTGGGTCTCAGTGTGGCTTGGTCAAACTACTTATGAACTCAGTTTTCTCATCTACAAAATGGGGATATCAATGTGTGATTGGCAATGCCCCTGTGCACATTACAGATAATGAGTATTAACATCACTCCTCAGAGTAAGGGGCTGCCATTATCACCTTTTGTGAATTCCTAACTTCAGCTTGAATTTTGCAAATCGAATGCAGCATTTGACATCCTTGCATGATAATGAGACAGGATAACTAAGAGCAATACTGTTTGGGATCCCAGTGTTAGTAAGTATAGATTGCAAATCTGGCAAAATTATATCGTTTCAGCTTAATCTACACCAACAGTGTGTAAACATGGAGATATTTTTATTTTCAGAAGTGTCCAAAACTTACACCTGTTTCTGAACTTTAAATCAGTGACTTTAGGCATGTTTGTATGGAAATAAAAATGTCAGATATACCTTCCTTTGTGAACATAGTCTCTTTATACCCATTTTGAAATAGTAGGATATGGAAAGAGGAAGCAAAAGGACAGCAATGAATGAGAATCTATACGCTCATTAAACCTATTGTGAATCCAGGGACAGGTCTGTCTTTGAGAGGGCATGGCAACATCCCATCCTTAAAGCCACAGCGATGGTTGGGTTACAGAATATTCTATAGCCCTAGTAGTCATTCTGTCTCATCATTGTTCGAGGGTGCCGAACATGGCATTCAGTAGAAAAACTCGAGCTCAACCTATGAAAAACTGTTATCATCCCCTCCAACAAAACCATGTCTATATCCCATTTAATAGAAAGAGAAGCAGAAACATAACAGAAAGTGTAGTGGTTATAAACACAAGCACTGGCATCACACAGACACTGGTTCTAATCCCAGCTTGGCCATTAACTCTCTAAGTAACCAGGGCATAATCTCCCAGGACCTCCATGTTCTCATCAGTACAATGGACATGATAAAACCTCCATGGAGGCACCGTAAAGAGTACAGGAGATGCTCTCTGAGGCCGGGCACAATAGCACTTCGCAAGTACGGCAGTTATCAATGGTTGCCATTTCAGTATGGACTGGTATTTCTTCCCCACTCCAGAACTAAAGCACACGCATTTCGTAATGGCTCTGTATGAGTTTTGACACAGGTTTGGATTCTATCAGAGAACGTGAAGTACACATAAAACTCCCTTATTTCAGGCCACTGAGAATCCTGAAACCCTTCTTTCCTAAATAGGACTCCAGGGAACTGAAATTGCCCGATAAGATCAAGCAGTCCTTCAGATGATCAGTGCTCCTCTCCTCCTATAAAAATGGAAAAAGTGAGGCATTTTAAGCTAGAGAGCATAGCTGTGAGATCATTTCAAATGTGGGTAGTTGGTTCTGCTCCTGAACTTTGTGTAAATCAAAACCAAACTATCCATTCATTCACATGGTGCCCACTGTCCACCTTGGATAAATGATAGAGGAGCAACTGCTTGAGGCTGAGTCTTTCATGAGATGGGAGTGATAAAGATGATACAATTTGTTTGGGGCTATCAGCACCACATTTTCTTTGACAAAGATGTTCGGAATCCCAGTGCACCCCATTATTCCACAGCCGTGGCTCGCACCTCTAAGCTGAGCTCAAATACACTTGTTAAACTGTTTTGAACAAAGTTTGCAACTCTTTCCCTCTGATGTGAACCTTGCAGAAGTGGTGTCCTTTTTGTGACCCTCCCATACCCCCAGGCTTCTGCACCTGCTACAGCCCTTGGTAATAACTGGAGCCTGGCAGAAGTTGTGCACGTAGAAGCTCGGTGTGCCAGAGGCAAAGAATTTTCCTGAGAGACCTTTGGTCCCCAACCTTTATAGCAGTGGCTCTCAAAATTTAATTTGCATAAGAACCACCTGGGGGTACTCTTTAAAAATGCAGATTCCGCAGCATCCTCTGCCCATTCCAGCTCAGTCCAGTGTTCGGTGTTCTGTAGAGTTCTGGACTTTGTATTTTTATAAGCATCCCAGCTTATTCTGATAACAGTGGTCATTCTTGAAGATACTGAGAGAAACACTACTTTATAGTATTTCTAAAAATCCTAATTTAGGGGCACCTGGGTGGCTCAGTCGGTTAAGTGGCTGCCTTCGGCTCAGGTCATGATCCCAGGGTCCTGGGATCAAGGCCCATGTCGGGCTCCCTACTCAGCGGGGAGTCTGCTTCTCCCTCTCCCTCTGCCTGCCTCTCTGCCTACTTGTGCTTTCTCTCTGTCAAATAAATAAATAAAATCTTTAAAAATAAATAAATAAATAAATAAATAAAAATCCTAATTTATAAAATTGTATGTGATCATAAACAAAAAGTATAGAAGATAAGTACCCCCATAGGCCGTACCAGCTCATATATGCTTTTGAGTATCAGAAACACTATAGGGTGTGTTTGTGTCTCTCACTCCCCTACCCTAATACGTTTTGGGCAATAGAGTAACAACAACAATAGGGACGATAATAATAATAACAGCATGTCCTTTGAAAGGGTCGACTGCTGTTTAAGCAAAAATATAGATATAGAAAGAGTAAAAGCTTGAGCTTTGTAGGGCTGGCGCTGACCTTTACTAGTTACCTGACCTTGAGTCACTATGTCCTCATTTATAAAAGAGAGAGAGTATTGGAGATAAGATGGCAGGCTCACGGTGAGCGGCTGTCAGGGATGAAAATAGGTATACCTGGAAGAAGATTTTAAAATCAGTCTCTCTTCAAATCATTTTCTTTCACACCACCTCATAAGCATCTTGATTCACCATGGCGTTAGCAGCAGTAAAATGGGCGATATCAAACAGAACTATCTGGAAACTTTCCAATTCAAAACAGGGCTTTATATTGTGTTTGTCATAAATCTACATATTCTTCTCTACCAGATGACTATAATTGCAAAGTAGAGCTTGCTTTGACATCGGATGGCAGGACGATAGTATGCTACTACCCTTCTGTGGACTTTCCATATGAACATACAAAACCTATCCCTTGGCCAGATCCTGTGCATAATAATGAAGAAACACATGACCAAGTACTGAAAACCAGATTCGAAGAAAAATATGAGCACTTTGAGCAAGGACCCATGATAGAACAACTTAGCAAAATGTTCTTTACTACTAAGCACCGTTGGTATCCTCGTGGACAGTATCATAGATGTCGTAGGAAACTGGATCCTCCAAAAGACAGGTGATACTGAGGTTTTCAGGAATCAAAAAGATGTTATCTTGTGTCTCATTTGCCATTTGAGAAAATGCAATTGAGTATATTCACTAATGTGTTATATAGCAAAATAATAAAATGTCTTCATGTAAAAAAAAAGGGGCGGGGGAGATAGTATTGACCTTGTGGGAGTGTTGTGAAGGACTTAGCAACTATCAAGAGCCTATCCCAGAGCCCAGGCACACTCAGTGCTAGTGTGAAACTCTGTCTCCCCCATGGAGGTACAAGGAACAGTTCAGGGGCCTCATTACGAGCCACTCAGGTGTCTTCATAACCCAACTTTTCCCAGCATCCTGGGCTTGGCAGGTTTCAAAAGGTATTGGTCTGTGCCTTAGTCAGTTCCAGCTGCTCTAACAGAATCCCATAGACTGGGTGGCTTAGAAACAACAGAAGTTTACTTCTTATAGCTCTGGAGGCTGGGAAATCCAAGATTAAGGCACCAGCAGAGTCAGTGTCTGGTGAGGGCCCACTTCCAGCTTCATGGAAGGCTGTCTTCTCTCTGGGTCCCATGCATATCAGGGCCTAGGGAGCTCTCTTTTGTAAGGCTTTCCTGAGGGCACTAATCCCCTTTAGGAGGGCTCCATTCTCCTGACCTAATCACCTCTGAAAGGCCCCACCTCCTACTCCCATCATAAGGGGCTGGGATTCCAACATATGACTTTCAAAAGGACACAAATATTTAGTCCCCATGAACTTCTTCATATTAGCTGAACTTATAGACACTGCCTTTTACCTAAAACACTAGGTAATAGAATGTAATTTCTAAGAGAAATGAAAGATGCACTGAGCCAGTGTCCTGCACAGTTAGATCTACTCCCACTGAGTCGGAGCCATAGGAAGGAGGGGGTTGCATCACACTGACAGATGAATCCCCCGAACCATCCTGGAAATGAAGGACAGAGACGAGTGGTCAGAACATCCTCTCTTCCCTGGACACACTCGCATGTTCCCTTCACTCCAAACTCCATGAAGACCATCACCCTCCATCTCTAAAAAAAAGTCCAGCTTGTCTAGATATTCTGTACTACTTGTGATTTAGAGACCAGATCCGAAGGGTCAGGATTAGCACTCTTTCAAGGAAGTTTCTGCTCCTGTTCATGAAAGACAAAACCCCTTCAGTATTGGTATAGACATCAAAGGAGAAAAACAGAGACCATCTCTTTTTCCAAAAAGACCCTGTATTCATTTGCTTAAGTCTGCCATAAGAAAGCTCCACCAACAGAGAGGCTTCAACAATTTAAACAGCAGAAATGTATTCTCACACAGTTCTGGAGGCTGTAAGTCTGAAATCCGGTGTTGGCAGGGCCAGGCTCCCTCTGAAGGCTCTGGGGAAGGATCCATTCCAGGCGTCTCTGCTCGCTTCTGGTGGTTCCTTGGCTTATGGCAACATAACTCCAGGCTTCCCATGGTGATGTCCCTGCACACACGTCAGTGTTCAGATTTCCTCTGTTCATAAGGACACACGTCATATTGGATAAGGAGCCCACCCTACTCGACCATGACCTCAACTTAACTCATTACATCTGCAATAACCCAATTCCCAAATAAGGTCACATTCTGAGGTATTGTGAGTTAGGATTTCAACATGTGAATCGGGAGGGGAAAGGACACAATTCAGCCCCAGACTCTTACAAGCAAAATTATATGAGTATTTGATTAGGACACAAAGTGTTGGGTCATACAGGGACAAGTTGACTTCAGCTTAAAATTTTCCTTAAAACTTTTCTTATCTGGTGACTACCATTCCATAGGAGTTTCTCGGTATGAGCTCCATGGAACTGTCTTGTTTTAAAGACTTATCCATAAATAGCTGAACAGCCTGACCTGGTGAATGGGATCGTGTAATGTTCACATTTAAATGTCCTTGACTTGAATGCTAGGATCGATTCTTTAATATTTTCCCAAAAGTAAAGCACTCATTTTAAAATAAATGATACATTGGTCTTCTAAGGGAACTAATAAACCCCAACAAAACTAATAAAACTGCTCTAACTAAAATCACTAAAATTTACCTTCTTAAAACCATGAGGGTACAAAAACGATCTCCAAGCCCAGTTTTTTTAATGGAAACTGACATTTAAATTAGAACTCACTTAACAATGGTTAGACCTGAAATATAAAAGGCATTTTCTGAGAGTAATTGTTAGCATACTCATATGTCCATACAACAGAGTGATCCCATTTCAACTTTACTTTTAATCTAATTTTATATGACAGGATCATGTTAGAACCCCATATGTTCCACTCTGAACTGTTTATATTCACTATAATCATATTCACTGAAAATTTCTGCAAAGCAGATTGTTAAATTCTCAGTTTATTTTTCTAGAAAAAAAATTTTTTTTGGCAGAGACTGACAATAGTTAACAAGATACTGTGATTAACAAGAGCAAAGCTTCTAAAATGAAGCTGTAAGGCACGGGTTTAAATTGGGTAACAGTCAAGGGTATGATTAAAAACTTGTTCATTTGCATTATTTAAACAGCCACTGAATATCATTAATTTCAATTGAGAACTAAGAGCACAGTCTATCAATCAGGAGCAATCTGAATTGGAAGTCAAGAACTTTCTAGTTCTTGACTACATGTTTTCTTTATCTAGTAATAGGGTTTGTTTTTTGTTTGTTTTCTTAATCTTGCATTGCTGCCTCATTCTAGTTACTTAATCTCTTCATGTCTGGGTTTTTGTCTCAAACAAAATGGGAATATTTATTCTCAGTCATACCCATGAAGATTGATGCACAAATAAACTGTTTGTAGACTTGCCGTTGGCAGTACAAACCAGAGCCTCGTTCACATTTCAGATCAATGCTCTTTTCAAAATAAGCTGAGTGATGAAAGACTGTACATACATGTTTTAGGAATTTGTACAGTCTTGGAGACAAGCCCAGATCTCTAAACTAGAAACATGCAGGGGAAGCTCTAGATTATACCCTGTAGGAGCAGAAGTCCAAGAAGTAGAACAAAAAAAAAAGGGCCTTCTTACCTTTATCTCTGGTGAACGTGTTGCTGAAGACCCATTAGGAAATGATGAATGGGTGGCCATTGCTTTAAGTCAGCTTAACTTTTCAGCCAGCCTAATGGGCTGTTGTTCTTTACTCTTCCTTACCTGGGTTGTGGACACAAGGTCAGGATGATCCTCAGTACTGAGAGTGCAGTCGGAAAGATCAAACTTTTCCAGGACTGTTTAATCAAGAGGCAGGCATATTCTAGATGAATGTCTTGCCTGTGCCTGGATCTGTGTATTTAATAGATATTACATAATTAGATGGTGCATGAAGATCAAGAAATATCTAAAAGAGACAAGTTTCAAATAGATTTTCTAGCAGTTCTTCATTTCATCTGTTTCTCAATTCCCCTGCCAAATGTCCTAGTTTATCTTAAACTCAGTTTATCAGGAATCCACTCCTGGCCTGTGGCTTAGCTGTAATCTGACATGGACATCATCTCGGGGGGCCCCACCACCTTACTCGTTGTCACTGAACCTTTGTTTAACCCACACAAAAGCCCCCTCTTCTATCAAATTCCCAGATAGTCTCTCTCACTAGTCAAGTGTCCTTTGCTGAGTAAACTAGGAAACCCTTAAAATGAAGTAAATTTCGAAACATTTTAAGAATAATGGCCAAATTCCCTTTTTCTCTTTTGCATTGTAATTGCCAAATCCTACTTTTGAAAACTATTTTAAAAATTGCCCAAAGTTTCTTTCCTCCTCTCTTTTTTACATGGAAGGGGAAGAAGATGGTGGTGTGTGTATGTGTGTGCCCATGAATGCCTGATTGCCTTTATTTCACATACTATGCAACCATTGGGCAGGTTGAAAGGATATTCCCTTTTTAAAAAAATTATAAATACCCACATCAATTGGCTAAAAATTCTAGTTGATGATGAAGTAATATAGGGATATGGAGAATGAAATGGACTTTTTTTGAGGTCCTTATATGCTAAAGCACGTACTATGTCAATTTACTGTACAAACACACACTTAGACATGATTGTGAGTTTGATATTATCGTGCTCATTTTACAGAGCGGAAAATTGAGTCTCTGACTTTGGACAAATGATAACTTGTCCAGAGTCACACAGCTACCAAGTAATGGAACTTGGATTGGAAACCAGATTTTTCAGGCACCACCTATACCTTTTCTATTCTGCCAAGATGTTTTCTCCTCCCTATGTTGCTCCATGATGATAATAATGCAGCTATCATTTATTAAAATTCTACTACATACTGTGTGCCTTATGCCCATTTTCATATAATCCTCCGCTACTCTAAACAACAGTATCATCAGCCCTTTATACATGAGAAGACTAAGGCTCAGAACCCATGGGTAACATGGTCGAGCTCAGAAGTAGCAGAGCCAGGAATTAAACCCTGATAATCATTCATGAATTCCATATTTGTAAAGTGTCTGTGTAACCCCAAAATCAATACTCAACAGAGCCCTGCAGTCCATCATTCGCAGGCGTGTGCAAAGTGGCAAAAATCTGAGTCACCCAGGATGCACGCTGCCACCTGAGGTCAAACAAGGCAATGCTCTGCCTTCTTGTTTCAGCTCTCCTACTGTAAACAGCATCCTTTTCTCCATCTATTTAGTGCCACATTTGTCGTATGTTAATGGGTTTTTTCCTTTTTCTTGTTTCTTTCTTTCTTTCTTTCTTTCTTTCTTTCTTTCTTTCTTTCTTTTTTTGGTAATGTCACTGTTTAAAACGGCCCCTCTCAAGCTTAGGGCTGAAGTGCTATCTGGTTGTCCTAAGTGTGAGAAGGCTGTGATATACCTCATGGAGAAAATGCATGTGTTAGAGAAGCTTCGTTTAGGTATGACTTATAGTGCTGTTGGCCTTGAGTCCATTGTTAATGAATTACATATATATCTATATACATATATATATATATCTATATATATATATATGTATATATATATCTTTAAATAGAACAGACGTACATTTAAAAGGCTGTGTATTGATTGGTTGACCAGAGGCTTGCAGGAACCTAACCCTGTATTTTCCCTAAGACCAATGTACTGTTTAGTATTCATTAATTCAGTGTTCTCAATGACCTCACAGATCATAACTACCACAAATAACAAAAATCAACTGTATCTGTGTTTCCAGTATCCACGTTCTCCTACTACCCACTCCCGACCCTCTGTACATTCTGTGAAATAAGTGTCCGGTTGTGTGTGATGCACCTTTGTTTTTAATTTTTGCACCCATTTCCCAGGAGAGATATGTTCCCTTGTCATAACCGCCATTATTCTTTCAAATGTGACACCATTCCACCATCCTACACTGTGGCTTCAGTGACCAATAGATTCTCATCATTACCAAGAAAAAATCAACACAGCACACAGTAAAGCAAACTCATAAAATATTTATTTAAATTGATTTAGCTTAGAGCAAGTTTATATACATAAATAATTTGTACTCTGTGAGTCAGATTCTGAAATGCAGATGCAAAGTGTGGGGCACGGAGACGTGCTGGGGGCTCTTTTCTGAGCATCCCCATCCAGTTACAGAATTCACACTTAGGTCTAGAGAAACAAACAATATATGGCAGTGGTCTCCTCTCATCGCATAATGGTTTTTATCTATACCCTGAATCTTCTGGAATTTAGCCCTTTCTCTAAAGGAGATCATTTCCTGAGAATTTCGTCACTGAGAAAAAAAAGAAATAAGTCGGCAAGGATGATATCTTCAATACTGCAAAGGGTTTTGGATTGTACCCTCTATGCTTCCTACACCTGCCTGTTTGCTAGAGGGCTGCTAAAACACCAGCTCTCCTCCAGCTTGTGTGGGAAAATGGAAGATGAAATGGATTGGGAATCCAAAGACACCGTCTCAAGCCTGACTTCATGACACACCGAGTGTTCTGGGCAAGTCACTGTACCTCGTAGAACCACAACTTCCTCATCAGTAAAATGACGGAATTATCTGCCTGTCTACTTCCAAAGACTGTAGTCATTAGAGGAGATACTAACGACTCACCGGGTAAAGGATTTTGTAGTTAACAAAGCATTGTTCGCATACATTATCTCATTTGATACTCACATCAACATTGCCAATTAAGTATGATTATAATTATTACCATTTTGTGAAAAAGTCTTTGCAAACACAAAGGTACTGCAAAAATACTTGTACCATAAAAAGAAATCAATGGTTTTGAAGACAGCAGAAAGAAGATTGTTAGCATGTGTGAGCCCTACAAGGAATTAAGACCAAATATGCCATTGCCTAGTTTAAATTAAATGGATCACAACACAAGGTGCCAAGCCAAGAGGGCTGGTGGGCCTGAAACCCAGGTCACACTCTGATCTTTAGGACACATCCCGGGGGGCCAGGATTTATTCTAAATTGTACACAGTTGTCATATGGGCTAGTGTGGTCCTAGGTTAATGGATCAAGACAACAATCACAGTAATAGCCATGGGTTCATAATAAAATTTGTGTCCCTCACTTTATATAATGTGATCTTTTCGCTTAAAAATTACTTTGTTATTGCATCAGTCTGGATAGGCTGGGTAACGCTGCAGTAACAAATAACTCCAAAATCTTGATGGCTTATCATAACAAAGATTTATTTCTCACTCAGGCTACACCCTATATTGGCTCTTGCTTACCTCTTTACCTCTTACTCTAGATCTCAGGGTGAAGGGGTAGCCACCATCTTGAACATTGCCAGTTGCCAAGGTAGAAGACAAACAAAAGAGGTCCGGAGAGTCTCACAACGGTAATTAAAGTCTCCGGCCTGGAATTAGCACACATCACTTCACTCCCAATTCAGCAGTAACCCAATTACAAGTCAAGAAACAATCCAATAATGTGCCCGAAATTAGGAATAACCAGAACTATTTGGTGGATAGCATGTAGTAGAGATGAAACAGACTTAAGAGTTTTCTTTGACCGTAAGCTCATGACCATTCCATGGGACAAGATTGCCAACTTCAGCTGAATTAATAGACAAGTATTACCCACAACAAAGGACAAAACAGTTGTGTTCCTAGTGCTGCTACACTGACATTGATCATGTAAACCTTAGAACTGATTTGCCTTCTAGAGACAGCAGTATTATCTGTTTTGTCTTTACTCAAGTGAATTGCAGTGAAAAAATTATGAAGTCATATGCAATTTTGTGACATTAGATATTAGTTATTAATATATAAACTACTACTATACTACCCTAAACTAATGTGTGTTAAATATCTTTTTATTAATTGTGTCAAGAAACCTTACAAAGAAGAAAATGTTTTTCATAGCGAGGGGTTTATCTGAAAAACTATTATTTCTAGAAATGATTACCTTTAAAGGAGAATTTTTTTTGTCTCTAGCTAAAACAACGGACTAAAAGTAGAAGAAGGTAGGGAAGTGTAGACTGATTCCCAGGAGGTGGAGATAGCCCAGAGTAAAACATCCTGCAAAATGAAGAACTTTCATTTTCGCCATACTTGTACATGTAGGCCTACAGAATATTCTCCGCTCCTGGAAAGATTGATGCCCTGAAACCATCCCATTGTCAAGTGGAGTTTGTAGAATACCCACTCCAACACACATATATTCTGTTTTGTTTAAAAAAAAAAAAACTAGACAGATAAATTTAAAATGGGATTTTTGAAAATGTTGCTAACCAGTTTGGGAAGAGTCACCAGGCAGATACAAATGCTAGCCATGGGGATTACTTAGTCATAATGTGCTGAAAATGAGGAGTGTTTCAAGAATTGTTTCCCTGTTGTAGTATTGGAACGCTAACGTGTAAATATGGTAATGTTAAACACTATCGTATCTGCTGGGAACTGGAATCTACTTTATTTTACAATCCTACAAGGGAAAAATATTTTGGTATTTTGGATGAGAATCCAAGAGAATGAAGATGCATGCTGACATCAGTCAGAGCTCTGCTCATGAAAAGATGTTCTTTCCAAGCACAAATGTGTTTGATATATTGTTATTTAACATGCATTTAATTATTCTTTTCATTAAGTTTTTCTAATTGTTTCTAAGTATTATTTGCCTTTGGTGGAATAATCTTGTTATTTTTATGATCTCAGAAAGGCAGGATGGGGAATAATGATATCAGGTGTAAGCTGGATCTGTAAGTGCTTATTTTCAAATATATACACAAAAGCTGGAGGGCCTGGTTATCAAAAGCTATTACATATAGGAATAGCATGAGAATATTTATTGGTATTTGTTTCCATTTAGGCATCCACCCCTTAATTTTTTAATTTCCATTTTAAAGTTGCTTTATTAAGCATAATAACCACTTGAAACATGTAGCTGAATAGGAGAGAAACTATAGAAGCCAAGGAGGATTTTAATTACAAACTCCATTTCAGCAAAATTGCCAGCAACGGGAGCATGGCTGTGCAAGCATTTAGGTTAGGATAGGGTGGTGCAGGAAAAACATTTGCAGTAGGATAATCTTTCCCCTGCTTAGTAGCACAAAGTGAGAAGGATAGCTTCATCGACTTCCAGACCACCAGACCCAAAGCAACCTTGAGATTGTGCCGCCATGTGAAAAGGGGAAATAAAAAGAATGCTGGGATAATCCAGGGTAAAAGAAATGAATCAAGAAGATGATAGTAACTCACACTGCAGTGTGACTCTTCTTTCCCACTCCCTTGAAAATTGGCTGTCAGGAGTGGATGGTGTCCATTTCAGAATACACATGGCAACAGATCTTCTCGGATCTTTGCTGGAAGATGGAAGATGCCCAAGTCACCATGGCTGGAAAAGGAATGCAAACCTTCGGGCAGTGTGGTGATGCCGAAAGATCTCAAGCTTTGGAACTGGGCAGACTTCAATTTCTGGGCTGAGTCCACCATGGAGTACCTGGACCACCTTGGATGGAATCATAAATAGTAATTTTGTTCTCTCATAGGGTCACTGGGAGAAGTAAATGAATTACCAGATGTAAAGCCTGAATGCACTCAATACTTACCTTTGCTTCCTTATCTAAAGAGGAATCCAGGGCGCCTAGGTGGCTCAGTCAGTTAAGCGTCTGATTCTTGGTTTTGGCTTGGGTCACGATCTTGGGGTTGCAGGCTCATGGGATGGAGTCCCACATAGTCTCTGTGCTCAGAGCAGAGTCTGCTTGAGATTCTCTCTCTCTCTCTCCTTCTCCCTCTGCCCCTCCCCCACTCTCTAAAATAAATAAATAAATAAATCTTTAAAATAAATAAATAAAGGGGAGGAATCCCAGAACTAGCTTTTCTCATTTTATGTGAGGAAAGTGGTGCCCAGAAATGCCAAAGTCCTCTTGAGTTCATATGACTTGGGGGGAGGGGGGCATTGGTTGGAGTCCGTGTGCCCAGGAGAAGGCTTTCCCATGCCCTCCCCCATGCCAGCAGTGGATCTTACGATCCAAAGAAGTAGGGGTGGAAGCAGGGGAGTAGATCTACCCAGGACCATCTGAGGTGTCTGCCCACTATTGCCGGTGTTAGGGCTGTGGATCTGGACATGATTCCTGGATCATGTGTGGGGGAATCTCTCCTCACATCCCAGCATTCCCCCAGTGGGGACTGGATCCTCAAGCCATGAGCCATTTCTTGTCACCTAGTCAGCTGTGGGGAGTGTCTCCTCGGAGAAAGAAGAGACCTGTGGTCCCGGTAACTGGACATCCCTGAGCAAGCCACTTAAATTCTCTGGATTTAAGTGGTCAGACTCATCTCAGAGGATTGTTGAGAGAATTACAGATAATATACTTAACAACACCCAAGGGAGAGCCTATCATATAAATGCATAGCAGAAAATAAATGATAGTTATTACTTTTTGAACTATCACCATTATTGTAGATGACAGTAAGAATAGTCAACGTTTATGATTGCACTTTATGCTAAGCATTGTCATAAGAATCTTCCATTTAACCCTCATACCAGTGCAATGAAGGAGGTATTATTTCATCTTTCAGTTGAGGCATCTGAAGCCAGAACAGATTGGGCATAGGGAGGGGTTGGGTAGCAGGGCATGAAGATTCTCCTAAACATTTCCCGGCACCTAAAGCACCATAGAAGTACCTTACAAAGAATGTATAGAAGCCCCACTGTGTCTCCATGGCTATGTGGTTTTGACCGCAGCTGAACTGATCACTACTATGTCCCTAGTACCTTGTACAAGACCTGGTGTGCCGTAGGTGTTCAATAAATTTTCATTACTTTGATGAATTAGTGAATGATAAATATTGCTGCACTCGGGTCTTTATATTGGCCCGACAGACAATTCCAGGGACCCTTGGGCTGGCAGTAATCAATCACAAAGGCTGTTTGTAGAGACAGCTTAGCACTCTGGAGCCAAGGAGAATCCAGCCATGAAGAGAGAGGGAATATTACTAAGCAGAAAATTAAAAGCTATCACCTCGGCTGTTTGCCTTGGTGGCATTTCTGAGGAAACACGTTCAGAAATATTTGGCAGCCCACGACATTGACGCTTTGACTCTCCAGGAATAAGGAAAGCATCAGAAATAAATTTACTTCCTGTTTAATTTTCTATAGAATGTTTTCCCCCATGAAGATACAAAGGGCAACTTAAAAGCCATGAGATTATTAAAAATTAATGGGAAACGCTGTTATCGAGGGTTTGCTTATTTTACTGTTATTAAAAATGCAAACAGATTGGGTGAAACATTTTCAGCCTGAAAGAGATCTCAGAAAATGGTTTTCTTATCATAAAGTGCAAAGCTAAGCAGAGTGACAGTAAGTGATCTTTTCCTATGGTCAGTGTTTCCTACTCTTAGGGGCAGAAAAATAGATGTCCGAGGAAATCGTACATTTTATTTAATAAAACAAAATAGAAACAAAGCGATCTTCCTATTAACATGAAAAAAATATATCTGCTTTTGCTATGGCCACATGCTTTGGTTTTAATAAAATTAAAAAAAAAAAAAGATTTCAGAATCTTTTGTGCTGATCTCAAAAAGCTATGTAGGAAAAATCACAAAGGGCCAGATTGCAGCTGCGCATGTCTCTTGTAAGCAAACAGAACTGGCCGTGTCAGGACAGCAAGGTGGGAGAAATGTTAGCTGTGGTGACTACAGAATCATTTAAAACAACACCTAAAAAATGTGTTTTCTAAGAAAGCAAACATCTCCATTGCACACATACTTCTTTACCAAGAGGTAGCTGCGGCGTGTTTAAAAATCTACTTCTCAACGACTGACTGACTAACCCATTCATTCCTAAAAATACTCCTTTCATAAAACCGTGTTTAGCTTAGTCCTCACTTTAAATTTAAACAGGAACTAATAGTACTCTGCGCTATTTGCTTTCTCTTCATCTAAGCAATTTTTTTAGGGAAGGAGCAAGAGAGAAGTTTCCAGCAATACTATCACCCACATGCACACACCCAACCTGCGAACTGAGCCTTTCATGGGCTTCTGCCACCCCACACTCTCGCTCTGACAGGAGGACTAACAACAGACCCTTCTTTGAGAGACAGCGGTTGCTTTCGATCCTCATACCACTTTTCTAAATAGAGGAAACCTACGGGTTTTTTTGGGTTTTTTTTGCCAAAGAACTCACCCTACTTTGGGAGATTTTTTGTTGTTGTTTCTGTCAGGGAATGTTCAGCTCAGTACCTTTCCTAGAAACTGGTAGGGCTAAAATCTGTAACTTTCCTTTTTTACATATTTAGTAATTAAAAAGTAAGTGCGAAAAGCTTATGCTTTTTATTCAACCACAACACATCTTTTCAAAATTCTGTAATGGCCCATAAATTTGCATTAATGATCACCTGCTCCAGAAACCTCGGAAACAGGAGGCTGGAAGCACATCTGTGCGTGTTTATGCATCTCCAATGCCTCACTCTGGACCAAGGTTGGAAGCTTTGGAGAAAATAGAACTCCACTGACTAGCTGTTTGTTACGATTTTTGGCCAAAAGAATAGTTGGGTCAAGCACCAGCACTTATAACCAGGAGATTTAATGGTGGTCAATGTTAATATCTCATATCCTGCAGGAGTTCACAATAGCTCAGGTTTTAGGGCATTTTGTTTTTGGTGGGACCAGGATATATGGAAATGACTTGCATGGGAGGTCAGGCTGGCCTAATTTGGATTTCCTTTCAAAGCTCTGTAAGACATAAATATCTACTACAAATTACCTAGTTGCTGCCACTCAACAACATTTTTGTAGGGAAACAAAAATGTGAGAGTTTGAGTCTTGGAGGAACTCTATAAAGAAATTGTTTCAGGATGAGGAGAATTATGTATAGCTCAGAGCAGGGTTTACAAACAGACCAGGAGGTGCGGGAAAAACTGGGAGCCATTAATCTTATTGTTAATCAAAGACTGGTTTTGTAAAGCAAATAGTCAGCTCCTAATTTATCTCTTTTGTAAGTTCAACCTCTTAGATGCCAGTATTTCTTTGAGCAGAGGACAGATCTTTTAGGATGCCTAGATATTTCAATGCAAGTTGAAAGCACCAGCATTCCAAGTATGAGAAAGGGTCAAGGTCAGATGTTTATTTATGGGGCCCTTATTTGTAGCAGGAACTGTGCTATATCAGGAGTGTGACCCACTGCTTCCTTGATCACGTTTCATTCCCCTATAGCCCTGTGGAACACAGGTGACATTAATTTCACCGGGGAGGAAACTGAGGCTTCAAGAGGTAGTTCAAAGCCAAAGAGTAAGTGATAAAGCAGAATTTAAACATATCTCATCTAAAAAACCATGCCATTTATCCTTCTGAAGCCTCCGTAGGAAAAGAGTCGGGATATAAGGTAAACTTAGAAGCATTCCAGGGTTGCTGCTAAACTCTACGCTTTTATTATATCTGCCGTATCATACTATGGTATTCGTAGGCACAAAATTCTCAGGGAATCATACACCCGCCATACCGTCAGATGATCACCGGAAGATGCTGATTTTCTCTATGTAATGCTGAAGCAAAAAATTAGTTTGTCACTGAAAATATATTGCTGTTGGGTGAGAAGAGGGGCTGTGCTTACAGTTTGCTTTTTTTTTTTTCTTTTTGTTTTTTTGTTACTTTCTCTGAGGTACCAGTGACAACCCTTGAATGTGACCCAGGTACTTTAAAAAACCGCTTAAAACTTGTCTTGTGCGGGGCGCCTGGGTGGCTCAGTCGTTAAGCGTCTGCCTTCGGCTCAGGTCATGATCCCAGGGTCCTGGGATCGAGCCCCGCATCGGGCTCTCTGCTCAGCGGCAAGCCTGCTTCTCCCTCTCCCACTCCCCCTGCTTGTGTTCCCTCTCTCTCTGTCAAATAAATAAATAAAATCTTTAAAAAAAAAAAAAAAAAACTTGTCTTGTGGACCATGGGAGACCAAACTCTGGCATTAACCTGGGAGAGTAACTCTTTTATTGTGAACAAAATCTGTTTAAAAAAGAAGGAAGTCCTGTCATAAGGTACAATGCAATGAACCTAGAAGACATCATGCTAAGTGAAATAAGCCAGTCAGAAAGACAAATACTGGGGGCGCCTGGGTGGCTCAGTGGTTGAGCGTCTGCCTTTGGCTCAGGTCATGATCCCAGAGTCCTGGGATCAAGCCCCGCACCAGGCTCCCTGCTCGGCAAGAGGTCTGCTTTACCCTCTCCCACTCCCCCTGCTTATGTTCCCTCTCTCTCTCTGTTTCTCTCTCTGTCAAATACATAAATAAAATCTTAAAAAAAAAAAAAAAGAAAGAAAGATAGATAGACAAACACTGCACAATTCCACTTACCCGAGGTATCTAAAGTAGTCAAACTTCTAGACACAGAAAGTAGAATGGTGATTGCCAAGGGCTGGGGGAAGGGGAAGAAGTTGTTCAGTGGGTAGAGTTTCAGTCAGGGATGAAAAGTTCTAGAGATCTGTCATACCACAATGTACAGAGGATTAACAATACTGCTCTGTACACCTAAAACTATTAAGAGGGTAAATTTATATTACATCTTTCTTACCACAATAATTTTTTTTAAAAAGCATCATGACAAATCCTGAAAACAGCTGAACACACCATCTGAGAACGACGTTAAACTAGACATCAAAGAGTGAGCTGTAAAGCACTACACTCCAGTGGTTCTGATTTTTCAAGACCATTTTGAACACTCAAGTCAGGTAGAAGGAGTCAAGGAGGGAGTTTTCTAAAACAATCTCTCTACAAGCCCTCCTCGTGGTTCAATCGAACATTTCAGATTATCCATTCCATAAACAGCCTCCAAAAAGGCAGAGTATTACTTGGTTTGTTACCAAATGCCTGACATCCTCACTGAGCTGCCTAGGATTCTGAAATACTCCCAGGAGAAACTTCGTAAGCATTACCTTGAGCCCCAGGGAAAATGCTAATGAGAAACATTAATTTCGATTTGTGAGAAATTCTGATTAGCTTGTGTGGTGGAGTATACATGAATCTTTCCTGATTACTCTCCATCCTAAGCTAAAAAATTTTCTAGGACACCAAGATTCAAAAATGTAGATTTGCATGTTCCCAGTGCCCTGAAAGATTTTATACAACATTCTACTGTCAAATGATTTTTTTTTTTTTAAACTCTACACTTGTCCTTCAACTCTTTGGCTGAAATGGAACACTTAGGAGAAAGCAGTTACAGTGGTATACAGTTCTTTTAAAGCATGAAAGACCATTCAATTAGTCAGAGATGTGAGGTGTTAATAAAAGATTTGCCAAGAATGTGGGAGTTATAAGGGGCCTTTGAGGTAATCTCGTCCAATGTCTTAATTAAACAGGTGAAGAACCAGAGACTAAAAGCTCATCTTGTCCAGTATTAATAGCAGCAGAAGAAGGGAATAATTTCTGCCAAAGTGTTTACGTTAGCTCAACTGTGGAAACCCCTAGCTGCTTCTTATTAAACTATTACTTTGGCTTAAAATTGTTGTTGGTCCCTGTTTATGCAAAAGTTTAGTAACTGCTATCTGCAGTAATAAGAGATATAATAATGTTTATCTTTTTATTTCCTCCGAGGATCTTGGAATGTGCTTCATCATTAATTAAAGAATCCTCTGAGTCCCCCTATTAAATAAGTATTATTAACCCCATTTATTAGGGAAATGAAATTCTGAGCGATTAGGTGACAGGCCAAGCACCATACCCCGAGCTAATGCTTATGATGGACACTCTGCAAGAAGCAGGAACTTTGCGATTTCCACTGCAAGTATGTTAGTCCTTAAGTTAAAACACACTCAACACGTAGGTATTGACCTGTTGCTTCATACAAGGAATTGTGTTAAGAGCACCAGGGACTTCAAGGTGTATGTGATGCACCTGTTCTTAGAGAGCGTATATGGGAGAACCAGGAGGGACCCTAAGACCGTTGCATAAAATACTAAAATACAAGATAAAATATGTGTTACACAAGAAATGCTAGGAAGGTCGAAGGAAGTGAGACTATAAATCAAGATGGAGAGATAAGGAAAAGCTTTAAGATGAAGGTGACTTTGAGCAGCTTATTTAATATTCTGGTTTTCAGATTTTGAGCATATGTCTGTTACCTTTATTCATTGTACAAATATTTCCTGAGCATATGCTCCAGGATCTTGTCTAGGCTCTGAAGTGGAGCGAGTGAGGCAGAGAAGAACAAAGACAGAGCTCCTGCAGCATCCTAGCTTTCCCCGGGCATATGCAGGGGAAAGCAAAAAGCATTATTTCCTCCTCAAATTTCCAGTATGTAAATAGCCCCAGGCATGTCAATGACTGGTAAAGAATGAAACTTCAGAAAGAACTTGGAATCACCTTGTGAAAGCCTTTGAAGGCAAGGGGTCAAGACTTAGTGCTCCAGGAGAAATGAGCAGGAGGTTAAAAGGACGGGAAACTAGATCCGGGAAGCGAAGCGTGTGGTTGGCTTTGTTGCCTGGGTGGTTGGCTTTGTTGCCTGGGGGTCCCATAGTGAGTAGCTGCACCATGGTCAGCCGTGGAGGGCGGGACAAAGAAGTGAGTGAGATCACATAGGGGCAGGGCACAGCCTGAAGAAGAATGGGGTCAAGGACAGAACCCTAGGGTACTCTCACGTTTTGAATTTGATGAGGGCGTGGAGAACAAACAAAGCAGACAGCCAAAGGGACCAGTGAGGTAGAGGAAACATGGGGAGACTGTCACCATTATCTGACTAAAGCCAAGAACAAAGTGGAGTTTCGCTGAGGGAGTGGTTGCCCCCCTGAGAGGGCGCTTTTGGGTCCTCCAGAATTCATGTGGAGGCTTCACACTCAGACTAAGTCATTGAATTTGGCAATTATGAGAAGTCTTTCTGAAAAAGCCAAATCAATAATGCAGTGAACGCTGAATCCAGATTTTGGGGAGTTTCAGTAATAATAAACACATGGTGAGAAAATGGAGTCAAATGACTCGGACCCGGGGTTTGCACAGTTTGAGGGTGCTCGATGGCAGGCCAAGGCAATCCCCATGAAGGAGAGAAGGGAAGGTCAAAGAAGAGACTTAAAAATGCTTGTGGATCTAAAGTAAGGCGGTAGAGAGAATATCAATATACATAAAACTGGGGATAAGAGATAAAGCTCAATTTCTGGGAAGATGGGAGGGAGGGCTGTGTGGGGCAAGACTGGGAAGCAGAACACAACTGAAAAGGTGGAAAAATGCCTTTTCCCACAGATCATTAATTATGCTATATGATGGTCTGTGTTTGGTTAAAATAAAGATTGTTTTCACACATTTTACTGCTCTTGAGTTAATAATGTGAATACAAACTCTAAACATTTATCACACCCCGGATTTTACTAGCACACAATGCAAGCAGAAGATCAGGGAACGGATTTCAGAATAACTCCATGTCTGGATTCTTCTTCTGCCCTTTTCCTCCTTTGGGAGCTCTTCTCAATTTAATTGTCGCCAGTTGATGATCAATTAGGCACACTGATTTCAGTGGAGTTTAATAACAGAGCAGCATTATGAAAAATACCATGTTGGAGTCCTAAGCTGGGGGGTGGGGGGAAGAAACTAGACAATCCACAGTGTGTCACTGTCACTGGCAAAGGACAAGTCAGTTACTCTCCATCCCCACACAAAGGTATAAAGCAATTTGTACTTGAGCACAGCTGGTTCTAGGTCAACTGGAACAAAACACCTGGATAAGAATAACCAAGTCATGGAAAATTTGGGGAGACCATATATGGATGATTCTTGGAATTCTTTTAATTGATTTGGAAAACGGAGGGATAGAGAAAGCTTCCTAAGCATTTTTTAGACGAACTGTCATTTCAGATGTGTTTTAGGTCAAAAATCCCAAGTGTAGGAAGTAGGTGCTTCGAGCACTGTCTTGTGTTAGAGGCATTATTGATGAAGTCACTACATGCGAATTATGAATTCCTTCTTGTGGAAGGACAGTTTCCTGGGACTCTTACCCCCAAATTTAAGAAAAGGTTAATGTGAAATGTTTGCCGCCTTGCTACTTAGAGACAGCTGTTTAGAAATTCTGGACCATCTCTTGAGGCAAAAAGCTAAACATTTTAGGGTAGTAAAGTGAGAGCTTTGGGCTGTCGATTCTATTCCGTTTTACCCATGGAAGATCAGCAGCTATCCATCTTCCAACCGTTGTGTGTGGGGAGATGGACTGTGTGAAGGAGACTCCTGGGCCCACTGGACCCAGTTTTCTTTAAGAAGCGATGCTCACGTGCTTAAACTCTAAACAGCTCTGCTTGGAAAATCAATCGTGAAGGCGGGGAGTTAAGCTGGGTGCTCAGAGTTGACTATAGGTGTTGAAGGTGTCCACAGAAAGGGACTGACGAGAGCCAGCAGTTAGCCAGGAGAGCATTATTGGTACACTGCAATGAAGTGGGCCCTGTGGATACATGAATTATAAAAGGGCACCTCTCTCCTGCTACTCCAAAGGACCCAGGGCTTGGCGAGCAGGGAGCAGGCTGCATTTCTCTCCTCCCCACTCCCTTGCCTGACACCTTTACTCGGTGCCTAAACTGTGCAGCTGTAGCTGATAACCCTGGGCCTGCCAGTCAGCATCGCCTCTATAGACCGTTTTCCCAGAATCAAGCCCATGGTAGATGCCTCTTCTGTTGATCTAAAATGACACATTTTGTGGAATCTGACATCTCGGAACATCTATTCATAACCAGATACCGACTTTTAGCTGAGAGGGCCCCCTTGTCTCCTTCAGGGGCACCTACATGGCTTCAAGCCATAAAACAATAAGGAGCCAAGGAGAGGCCACGGATTCATTCATTCATTCAAAAAAATAATGACCGAGCACCTGTTTTTGCCAGACAACTACTCTAGAAGTTGGAGATGCAGCCAAAAAAGAAAAAGGAAATTCCTATCTTCATGTCACGGAGCATATGTTCCAGTGTTGGAAGAAAATAATAAATGAAACAAATAAAATACCATATATACTGTATGTCAGGTAGTGATCAGTGCGCTGGAGGGAAAATACAACAGCTAAAAGGCAGTAGCTCGTGCTGGGAGTGGGGGTGCTATTCCAAACCAAACAAGGAAGCCAGTGTTGCCGGCGCTGTTTGAACGAGGAGAATACCAGTAGGAGATGGGGTTGGAGAGGTAGCAGGTAGATTGGGAGTGAGATCACATAAGGTCTTTTAGGCACCTGCAGAGACTTATTTTCTCCTCCTCTGGGCAAGCTGAGGAGTCCTTGGAGAATACATTGTACAGAGGAAAGGCACAATGACTGACATCACATTCTCACCCTTGAGCGGAACGTCGACTGCAGCAGGAAATAGCAGAATGACCAACGATGGTATGGCCCTTGGAAGCTGATTGTGGTCTCTTCTGGATTCTGGGAACTCTCATGAGAGGGGTACATGACTTTCTGCCCTGCCTATTTGGTCTTAAAGGATTCTGGCCTCTATGAGACTGAGGAATGTTTTGGGTCCATCATACGCATGTCTCAACGTTTGTGGTTTAGACAGTAAAATGTATCCAGAAAAATGGTAAATGGCATTGTTGCCGTGAAGAGATGGTGACTGTTCCTTCATGGACAGCAGGTTCTGCTTTTTGTGTCAAGGCCTAGAATTAGCCATCAAAGAGGGCCAGAGACAGGCTGTACCCAAGAGCCAAGGCAGAAAAAGGAGGTTAGGTTGCCTGATTTCTACTCTACCTGTATTAACTCCCAAAGCACACAAGCATCACAGCAGGGCACAGTGAAGCAATCCTTTTCAGGTCTTTTTAGATCCCTTTCGATGTCAGTACAATTTTGGCTTTATCTCCATCCCTAAATGTGAATGAGTGATTAAAATGCAGATTGCAAATTCTAGACAACTCAAGTGTAATTTCCTGACCCCACAGCCTTTGCCTCCTGAATTTCAGGAAGAATTAGGACAACTCCTTTTTCTAGCAGCTGTAATGTGATACACAACTGAAACTGGCTCCCAAACTGGCTCCAGTGATTAGGGATTACAGTGGGTTGGAATTCCTTCACAAAGTAGGGATTAGTCAAGACCAGCATCAGTGGCACCAAGGAGTTAGTTACAAGCGATCATTTTAGGGGGCTGTGATTTGTGTAACACAATTTCATTTGAAACAAGGAGAAAGAGCTCCGAAAGAGTGGTTGGAAGATTTAATGGCAGGATTCTGTACAGTCTGTCGCATCTGTAATATATGTTTCTAAGAAACTACATAAAATCCAGTTGGTTCATGTCACATACCTTTATTTAACTTTAGAAGGAATCATAATCCATGCAAACTAAATTTAGAAAAAAAAAATATTGCATTCTGGAAGGCCCATGCACATTTCAAATACATGCCTTTTAATTGTCAGAGAATTATTTACCCACTGGGATCAGTCTCCCTAAACAACTGGTAGTCCCATGGCTATTAGTGATGGCATGACAGCTTTGGAAGGCATGCCTTCCTCCCTTCCAGAGCTCCTCAGTTTTGTATTTCCATATCAATTTATGTGGTTAGCACCTTTATGCTAAATTAAAAGCGCATCCCATGTAAAATGATCAGAATGACTAATACCAATATTTTTAAAAAGCAACCCTGTTTCTCAGTTTCAGTGTTCTACGTCTACAAATCTAACTGCCACAAACTTAAAAAATTATGCACATCCTCAGGGAAAACTGAGGAGCGGCAGTGAATTGGAACAAGACTGAGATGATGTCTTTTGTGTACTGTAACACTTCAAAATCATTGCTTCCTGGAAAAAAAAAATCACAGAGGCTTTTAATATTCATAAAGACTAGAAACAGGTGTTTGAACAGAACTTCAGCCACCTTTGACAGGAGCATAATGGGTTTGTCTGAAAGGGTCTTCATTTTCCCTGTCACTCACTGGCAGGACTCAGAACATCAAAACAGTTACACTCCAGAGCTTTCACTACCTGTTTCAAAGGATTACACTTGACATTTCTAATTTTTTTTTTCCTTTCGTTAAACTCTGTCCTCCCTCTTTTAAAACTGCATGATTTCATTAGCAAATCAAAGCGGGCAGAAGAATACATTAGTGCTCATTGCTTACGGACTCCGGGCTGACCTCATTGCTTTTTATGTCTACCAGTAGACCACAAAAACTATTTTTGGTTCGTCATTTAGCTGTGCAGACAGAGATCTGCGCGTCCGCCTCCGAAGAACACTATTTAGCCAGATGGGAATAAGTAACAACCTGTGGCTTCCATCTAAAAGATGGGCCACTTAGGCTTACAAGACACTCCCCACCGTCTGCTTCAGTTGCCCTTCTCACTTTGCAAGAAGTGAAGACTCCCGAATGCCAGGCCAAAGAGAAATAGTGCAAATGACCACTCTGTCCTTTGCCAAGTCAGAATACCCTAAGGTTGCATTCGATCATGTGGGGGGCCCAGTACCTAGTGCCAAGTGCTAAATGGTGCCCACATTATTTAGATAAGAAATGGCTTTGGGAACAATATGAAGGTGCTGTCGCCGGTTAGCTTCTTACACATCTCAGACTCAGTTTCCTTATCCATTAAGTTAAGGATTTGGGCACCCTCTCAAGCTCCATCCAGAACTAAACATCTGCCACATCGTGCGTCTATCAGTTGCCCAAGGCCACAAGGAGATGGAATAAAGAAGAAAATAATGAAATAATGAAATGTCAAATTACCTATAATGACCTGAATAGTTTCTTAAACATTTCCCTCGTCTTTCCTTTTTGAAAGAGCAAAATAGTAATTGGTATGACATTCACAAAAATAAGCATTATGTTCAGTCAGGGAACATCAATTTCTCTGAGAGACAACAATAAAGGGAATAAGAGGTAAAGCTTCGGGGGGTTGAAATTGCTGGGTTTTAAGTGAAGACAGAGGCACACTGTAAAAAAAATTTTTTTAATATAAAGTTTTACCCTTTTGCCGAAAAAAAAAGACAGAGGGTTTGGGGTGAGGGGTGAAATGCGGGAAGTAACAGTTGGCCATGGGATTACTAAGACCATATTTGTTGAAGGCTTACAAGGTGTATTTTTTTAAAAAACATTGATAATGACATTCGTGTTTTCCCTCAAGAAATTTCAGTTTGCTCCCTATTAGTATGCTAGTGACTCTGATCTTTCTGTCCCCACCTCCTGCTCTGACAGCCAAGTCTACATTTGGATGGATGCTTCCAAGTTTGGTTGAATGACTTAGAGAGATTTTCAAAGTACTTAAGGAATTTCCTTTGACTTGATATTTGAATTGGAGATGAAGTGATATAAAAATTTAAAGTAACCAGCATCATGGAACCTAATGTCCCTATTTCAGTAGATTTTTTTTCCCTGTAAAATGTGGTCAGTGAAAAACCTTCATTTCTTATCATTCTTATTATGCATTTAAAATTCACTTTAAATATCACCCAAGGACCTGAATGCCAAAAATAAATGTGAAGCGCTTTCTCAAATATTACACAAAGTGACCTTCAGAGAGGACCCTCTCGTCACCAGAACAATTTCCATACAGCTGCTGATATGCCCATGAGCATATCAGGCTTAAAAGGAGAGAAAGAAAGAGATAGGTTTATAAATTATTTTGACTCAAAACCCCCAAAGTAGAAACATGCTCACACACATCACCAGCCTGTTCCTTAGAAACTAGCACCTCAGGACAGAGGGATATTGCAGTACCATTGAATCCACTTTCCTCAGCCACCACCTGTGAATTATGGCTGGCAGCGGGAGTTTTATGATACTATTGTAAAAGTAATGTACCTCTTAAGTGGCAATTTACTAAGTTGCTGATGAAATGCATTGCAAATATGTTAGTTTCGGGGTGGTTAGGAAAATTAACTGCTGCATACTTTCCATATTGTCATATATGCCAACGCGCTTAGAAAATGAGGAGCAGCTTTCTTGGAAAGCTGTTTGAGTGGAGCATATGGTCAGCTTGTCACCTGGTTAGAACCCTTAGGGGAATCTCCTGAGGCTATTTTTTTTTAAATCCGTTTAACTGTCACTAGCCCCAAATCATTAGATCTATAAAATGTTCCCTTAGAGTCAAACTTTTTGTTGTGCTTCATATTTAGTTTTCTATCCTATCAGTTTGATCCCCACCCCCCACCCTGCTTCCCAGCCTGGATGCCGAGCAATAGAGTGTAATGAAGCATCACTAGACCTCAGGTTATACTTGGAAGAGATCCCCTATTAATCCCCAGCCACTATGACAACCATATAAAAGAGGGAATCAAAGGGATAGCTAGGTGAGTGAATGTAAGGTCGGAAACTGGTGCTTCATTAAGTTTGTACTACCTTATACTGGACAAAGATCTGTGATTATTTACATGACCTCTACAATATCGCTTATATTGGCAGACATTTTATAAAGCTTTAACAATTTAAAAAGCCACTCGGATTCATTATTTCATCTGACTGCTCAGAACAGCCCTCTGAAGAAGGGGGAAGTTATTGTCCAAATTTCACACACCAAGACAAAAGCTGATAGAGATTAGGTTATTTGCTCAAGGTCTTCCAGCTGTTGAGTAATGAAATTATAATTTGAAACCAGATCTCCTCACTCCAAGTCCATCATGGAAACCATGCTTTGGTTAGAACACATGTATATGGGAGCCCTGAACTGACCTAAAACATACAGAGGTAGTGTAAGTAACCTGCCAGACATTTCAAACGTGACATTTGATAAGCTCAATAGCAGAATTAGTGATTCACATCTCTTCTCTAACTAAATGATTTTGGAGCAAGGATAGCAAATAAGTTACTATTTGCATCCCAACTTAGGAGTACAGTGATTGATTAGCAATGTCTACCATGGGCGCAGGAAATGGCTGGTTCCAGCACACATATTTGCTGTTCTTATGCTGAAGAGTCTATCACTTTGTAAAATATACTTGGGTTTTATAATGAAAACCAACACAGACCAACAAACTGACAAGTTTTTGTTAAGCATCAGTAAATGTTAAGCATTCTATTAGGCCCTGTGAATGAACATGAAGGAATTTGAGAGAAAGTCTTTGCCTATGTAACTTACAATCCAATATGGAAAATAAACTAAATGCACAGATGACACTAGATTTTAATCTGCTGATTCTGACTTTGAACACTGCACACATTCATAAAGGCGCAAATCACACAATAAAAAGAATCCATTTTTGTGAAACATGTGGCATCTTTTGAAACAATATCAAGGAACCAAATATAGATATGGAAAGAGCTTTAATAGAATTCCTATATAGTTTCAGAGTGCTGTATTTTCTTACATTTATTTCTACCATGTGGAAATATTTTACAGTGGTCAGAGTCCAAATGGGTTAAATATTTTGAATCACTGATGAATTTGTTAATCTAAAAATTTGTTCACATGCATGTCTTTAGTAGTTATCTTAACAGTACAGTTGTTGTGACTTTAGCCATTGTAAAAATGGACAAGAAGTCCATTAAAGCCCTAAAATATCCTTTGTTCCTAATAGAAGTCGAAAAAATAAAGCTACAAAGTAGAAGTTCGGTTTCCTGGAGATTTGATGAAAATTTTCCTGTAAGAGAAATGATGGGAAGGGTTGAGGTTTCCTTCAAAATAATGTGGCGGTAAGGGGGGGGAATGGCTGGGGGAGGGGAGGAGGAGGTGGCAAATGAAACAGGATTGGCCATGAATTGATAATTGATAAAGCTGTCTGATAGGTACATGAAGGTTTATTATACTATTCTCTTTACTTTTATTTGTATTGAAGTTTACATTAAAAAGTGTTTTTTAATCCCTCAAAGATGCCTCCTTTGTTGAAGACTAATTGACATATAATCATGGGTTAATTCTGGGCTCTCTATTCTGTTCTATTGATCTGTGTGTCTGTTTTTGTGCCAGTACCATACTGTTTTGATTACTTAAGCTTTGTAGTGTATCTCAAAATCTGGGATTGTTGTATCTCTAGTTTTGTTCTTCTTCAAGACTGCTTGTGCTATTGGGGATCTTTTGTGGTTCCATACAAATTTTAGGATTATTTGTTCTAGTTCTGTGAAAAATGCTTTTGGTATTTTGATAAGGATTGCATTAAATCTGTAAATTGCTTTGGGTAGCATGGACATTTTTAAAACATTTCTTCCCTCAATCCATGAGCATGGAATATCTTTCCATTTGTTTGTGTCATCTTCAATTTCTTTCATCTTGTTTCATACTTTTCAGAGTACTGGTCTTTCACCTCCTTGGTTAAGTTTATTCCTAGGTATTCTATTATTTTTGGTGCAATTGTAAATGGGATTATTTTCTTAATTTCTCTTTCTGCTACTTCATTATTAGTGAATAGAAATGAAGTAGATTTCTGTATATTGATTTTGTATCCTGTGGCCTTCCTGAATTCATTTATCATATCTAATAGTTTTTTGGTGGTGTCTTTAGGGTTTTCTCTATATAGTATCATGTCATCTGCAAATAGGGAAAGTTTCACTTTCTTCCTTACAATTTTGGATGCCTTTTATTTCTCTGTCTTGTCTGATTTCTGTGGCTAGGACTTCCAGTGTTATGTTGAATAAAAGTGGTGAGAGTGGATATCCTTGTCTTCTTCCTGATCTTAGGGGAAAAGCTCTCAGTTTTTCACCATTGAGTATGATGCTATCTGTGGGTTTTTCATATATGGCATTTATTACGTTGAGGGATGTCCCCTCTAAACCTACTCTGTTGAGGGTTTTTATCATGAATGGATGCTGTACTTTTGTCAGATGCTTTTTCTGCATCTATTGAAATGATCATACGGTTTTTATCCTTTCTCTTGTTGATAGGTTGTATCACACTGATTGATTTGGGAATTTTGTGCCACTCTTGCATCTCAGGAATAAATCCCACTTAATCGTGGTGAAAGATTTTGTTAATGTATTGTTGGATTCAGTTTGCTAGTATTTTGTTGAGGATTTTGCACCTATGTTCATCAGAGATATTGGCTTATGCTTCTCTCTCTCTCTCTCTCTCTCTCTCTCTCTTTTTTTTTTTTTTTTTTTGTAGTGTCTTTATCTGGTTTTGGTATCAGGGTAAACCTGGTGTCCTAGAATGAATTTAGAAGCTTTCCTTCCTCTTCTATTTTTTTGGAAAAATTTGAGAAGAAAAGATACTAACTCTTCTTTAAATGTTTAGTAGAATTCACCTGTGAAGCCATCTGGTCCTGGACTATTGTTTCTAGCAAGTTTTTCGATTACTGATTCAGTATCATTGCTGGTAATTGGCCTGTTCAAATTTTCTACTTCTTCCTGCTTCAGTTTTGGGAAGTTATATGTTTCTAGGAATTTACTCATTTCTTCTAGGTTGTCCAATTTGTTGGCATAAAATCTTGCATAATATTCCCTTATAATATTTTGTGTTTCTGTAATGTTGGTTATTATTTCTCCTTTTTTATTTCTGATTTTGTTTATTTGAGTCCTCTCTCTCTCTCGATGGGTCTGGCTAAGTGTTCATCAATTTTGTTGATCTTTTCAAAGAACTACTCTTGGTTTCATTGATCTGTTCTATTGTTTCTTTTGTGTCTATTTCATTAATTTGTGCCCTAATCTTTATTTCCTTCCTTCTACTGACTTAGGGTTTTTTTGTTGTTCTTTTTCTAGCTCCTTTAGGTGTAAAGTTAGGTTGTTTTTGAGATGTTTCTTGCTTCTTGCAAGGCCTGTATTTCTATAAAATTCCCTCTTAGAACAGCTTTTGCTATATCCCAAAGTTTTTGGACCATTGTGTTTTCATTGTCATTTGTATCCATGTATTTTTTTAATTTCCTCTTTGATTTCTTGGTTGACCATTCATTGTTTAGTAGCATGTTATTTAACTTCCATATACTTGTGTTCTTTCCAGGTTTTTTTCTTGTGGTTGACTTCTAGTTTCATTACATTGTATTTGGAAAAGATGCATGGTATGACTTCAGTCTTTTTTATTTGTTGAGACATGTTTTGTGCCCTAACATGTGATCTATTCTGGAGAATATTACATGTGCACTTGAAAAGTTGGGTAGGGGGATGGGTGAAATAGGCAAAGGGGATTAATAGTACACCTATTGTGATGAGCACTGAGTAATATACAGGATTGTTGAATCACTATATTGTACACCTGAAACTAACATAACTGTATATTAGTTATACTGGAATTACAATTTTAAAAATTCCCTCTTAAAAATGCATTCACAATTTAAAGTTTCAGAAGCAGAGGCGCCTATTTGATACTGCCATAGAATGAAAAGGGAAAGATATTCAAAACCATGATGAGCAAATGCAGGTGGCAGAATTGCCCGGTCAAGAAGTATATTACTTGGGCAAATTAGGACAAAGGGATAAAAATCAGAGGTAAGGGTTGCTGCTTTTTTTTTTTTTTTTTTTTGCCACCAATTGTCTCATGGGTGTAAATGTATCATTAATGTGGTGTAGCAGGCTCTTTGGATGCTATAATTTCTCATCTGTTTCCTGCTGCAAAACCCATCGGATATGCCTGCATCCAGGTCTACATCCCAGCTGTGAAACATTAATCTCAGGCACACATTCTTCCATCGCCGGCCTGGCGGAGCCATGCTGTCTAGTTAGCTCCCCAGCAGGCTCCTGGCTCCACTCCTGATGCTCTCCTGGCACCACTAACAACTGTGGAACTCTTGTCATTCTGGAGGTGGGATTGCTGCGATGCTCCTTAGGTGGGCCTCAATGTCCTGTACTTATTTCTGCTCACTTCCCTGAGCCTGGGAAGGATTTGTCACCCGGGTGTCTGGTAATCAAAGCTCTCTTGAGACTTCGTTATATTAAACCTTGGACTTGAAACAGCGCTGTCTATCATGTTATGTTTTGTGAATGTACCCTTCATATGTTCTTTGCAGAGCCCCGTGTACTCACTGCTAAATGGTTTATTAATTACGGTGCTTAATACTAAGATGGTTCTGCAATTAGGTCATGCATAAATGCCCAACTTCTTGGTTCTGGTTTGTCTGTTGTTCTTAAGCTGGTGCTCCTATTTGTTGTATTGTGAATAAAAAATAAAAAGGGATTTTATCATGTGACTCCTGCTGGTTAAACCTCAGCCAGATTAGTAGAAAAGTATGCATGTCCGATAACTGAGATTTTGATGCTGAAATGGAGGAGAAAACAAGACGCAATGTGAGTGGTGGGAAATGATCTCTCTCTCCCTGCTCCTCACCACCAAGAAGCAAACAAACAAACAAAAATGAAAACAAAAACCTCCTGATAACATATGTTGTCTTTGGTATTAATCATAGGGATAGCTTATGTGTTTATAAAATGAATGGTTGAATTTAAAGAGATCAGAATGTGTGGATTTCTTTTTCCCCAGAACACATCACAAAGCCGAGTCTAAGAGCCATAAACGATAGGGCAAGGAAGTATAAATGGACAGGGACGAGAGGAGAAAAGCAATTAAATTTGATAGAAACGGGGCTCAAGTATGTGACATGCTCTCTACTGATCCTGAGACTACCATTTCCAGTGAGAGACGATTAGGGTTTTTCAGGGACAGTGGCTGAGAAAAGGGCACCCAGAATAAGAAGGGGAAACAAAAAAAAAAAACCTAACAAAATGAGTTTTTCCAAGAGAAAACTTTGATCACGTTTAGGCTGGTGTCAGGAATGACGAGAGGTCCACAAGCCCAAGGGAATTCAGCAAATCTTTCTGCCTAAGCTGGAGAAACTCTACTTTATTCTGTGAATCTACAGAGGCCTGTAGACAGTATACGTATGAAATAATGCATTATATCTGCACACAGTGTATATACAACATATAATCTCTTCAACACTTACAGAAAATTGCTTTCTGATGCTTGTAAATGAGAGGGGTTACAAGAGATAAGAGGGTGGTCTGTGTTCCCAAGGCAGCCACTGGGAAAAGGAGGACGTTATTTTAAGTGATTGGAAGTGATTGTCTTCCTAAATTGTATGTTGTGCTCTGTTCTCCAGTTGATTCTCCCCAACTTAGAGAGCAAAAGGCAACACCAACACACACAACTTCTCTGTAATGATACTGCATTTATCTCAATTTTTTTTATTTAATAAGAAAGGATTTTCATGAATAGAAACGAAACTACCATGATGCCCAAATAGTACTCTGTGCACCCATGTATTGGGAAAATAACAGAATAAAGAAGGCTTTTTGCTTTTTAAGCATGGAGAAGTGTTTGGGAGCTGCCCTATTCCCAAGACGAATCTGTGCTCTTGGTAGGAACTGCTGACTGGGTGTATTTGAGATCATAGAAAACTTCTCTTATGCATCTAGAGTCATGGGAGTCTTATTACATCCTGTTAGTCATTTTCGCCGTCCAAACTTTACTACAAAAGAAACCAAGATTATCTCTGGACTTGCAATGATAGCAAAAGGATATCTTCCTCTTTATGTACTGTATTTGATCAACATGTGTCATTAATCTCTCCTTCCTGCTTGGTGGCAGTAAGTGACGGAACACTTTATCAGTTCTTTCTTCAATTAGATTGATGTATGTACATTCCTTGAATTTTAAAGGTCATTAATTTTCACATTAGTCTCTTTGGTTGGGAGCACACGGATTGATGTATTGATGATTTAGTCTTTCATTGATTCTATATCATCTTTAGCACAGGGAGTCATGAGTGGTGCTTCCTTCTCAATCATGACACAGTGAGTGAAAATGTATTGATATTTGCAGAGAAATAAGGAACCTAGGTTTTGTCTCTTATATAGCATTTTAATGTCCCTGGACGAAAATAGTGATAAAATGTATTTAGTCGTATACTTACGACTGTGTCCTTGGCTTGTGCGGACCTTTCTCCCAGAGCTGTGGGTAGTATCTATAACATCTCACAACTTCAGCCCAGTGACCTTCCATTTGCACTGATGCTCCAAAATTAAGGACTTCCTGAAGTTATTTCAGAATATTTCTATGAAAAGAAATAAGTTTCCCTGGTCACCTGAATTGAGATTTATTGCCCACCGATTTGATGGATCACCCATGTTGAATTATTCACTGTGGGTCAAAGCAATGATGAACTTCGGACAGATGTGATATTCCAAAGATAACCCAGCATTTTATTTCATCTCCTTCCACAGAGACTGCACACACCGTGTTTGTGCCACAAACACACCTACTGTAATGGCAATAATGAAATAATAAAAGTTTGATCACCAGAAGCAGTGGATTGATGTCCTTGACCACTTGAGAATGATTGGACATGACTGACACATAGGCTGAGGGAAAAATCCTGTCACAGTAAGCCATCGAACATTTTATTGAGGAAAAAGTGCAGCTCAAATCTTAAAAAAAAATCTCTTCTGCTGAAGAATGTATAAAATCCTTGGCTCAAGTTGTAGAATGAAGTAGAATGTAGTCAGATATGTAATACAGTACACGCTGATCCCAAACACAGCTCATCAGTCATTTTCAGTGTGACATGAAGTCATTTGAACCTCTCTGGACCTCAGTCTTCTGGTCTGTAGCAGGAAGTTACACTACATCATCTTCAAAGTTCCTTGTGCTCTAAATGTTTATATGTAAATATTAGAAAATCATACAGAAGATTCAGAAAGCAATTGAAACAAAATGTTAACAAAAGACTTAACATAAATGTTAATCAGCCTCTGAGGAACACAACTGAAGAGTTGCTCGTCAATTGAAAATCCAGTGGTGTGCAGAGCAGAGTAGTAAATGTCACCAATTCAAGTCAGGAATTATTTTATTAAGTAGTTGTTGTAAGTCTAGCCATGTCCCAGCTGGGAAATAGGGAATCAGTTGGGTCCATTTTAGTGTAAAACTAAGGTTCCGTGGGCACTTACAATGTAGCAGGGGGAAAGGTCTTTATAGGGGTCCCTGGGTGGCTCAGTTGGTTAAGCATCCGACTCTTGATTTCAGCTCAGGTCATGATCTCAGGGTCGTGAGATCAAGCTCCACATGGGGCTCCATGCTGGGCATGGAGCCTGCTTGGGATTCTGTCTTTCCTCTCCCTCCACCCTGCCACCAGCCCCCCGCCTCTCACACTCCCTCCCAAAAAATAATAATAATAAATAGAATAGAATAAAATTATTTTAAAAAGAACATTATAATAATACAGCTTGTTTCTGTACTCAGACCAGGACATGCAGATTTCTCTGCATTGTTGCTGTTATTATTTTAACTTTTGGGTCATCAAAAATATTGGTCCCTTCTATCATACACTTAAGCCTGTAAGCCATCTCAAATCCCATTTGGAAGCAAAATACAATTCCAACGTGAATAAAATCCCATATATAATCAAGTCCCAAATGTACTGCTCTAGAAATACAGGGTGAGAGCAGAGATGAGAAGCATGTGTGGAGGGATTTGAAGAATGTTTTGGCAACTGGTGCTTCTTGAAATGCCTTCCCCAGTTTCAGCAGCCCTTCATGGTGACCTCTTTTCTCTCTAAATTATCTCCCCTTTTCTCCTTTCTTTTCTTATCGGAGGGGCTCGATGCTTAGGCCCCTGCTCTTTCTCTTCTCCAGCCACCTCCTCTGAGAACTCATCAATCCTCATAATTTCTGCAGTTTCTGCCAGTCCGAGCAAGGGCAGCAGTGGATCAGAGAGGTCAGGAGGCGTCAGGACAAAAGTCTCATTAATGGGGAGAGATCTGCAGACTCTACCGAGCTCGGCAGAAAGCCAGTCAAGTGAGACTTGAGCATCAGTCTGTACTGGAAAGAAGAAATGAATGTCCCCGATCAGGGGGGCCAGCTGGTCAAGGCAGGGGAAGAAAGCGTTTGCCCCTCGAGCTACACTTCTCAAAGTGTGGACCAGCAGCATTGACATCACTAGGGAATTTGGTAGAAATACAGAATCTCAGGCCCTACCCTAAACCTTCTGGATCAGAACCTACAAGTGATTAGTAAGTACACATGAAAGTTTGAGAAGCACTGGCCAAAACCAAAATGAAACAAAAAGAAAAAAAGTCAGTAAAGATAGAAAGGAGGAGACTGGCAGCGATCAGAGTCTACCTGTGGTATTACATATGATTTTTGGATATCACATAGAAAACATAAAGTTTCCTTCCAACCTTCATGACAATTAGCAAACATAGCCAAGAAGGAGCAAATATTGTGGAGGTGGGCCACATCAGAGAAGCTTTATTTCCTTTACTAAGCCAAGGGAGTCTAGCTGGGGCAGAAGATCCTCATCTTGGTGCAGTATGCCTTTGATTCTGAAAAGCGGGCCAAGCGCAGACTACGGGGGACCTTGAAAGCCCACTAAAGAGTTTCAGTGTTGTTCCTGGATGCATAGATTTATTGATTAAGGAGGAATCTAGTAAAATCAATGAGTTAGGAAGAAGCGGGAAAAGACCAAGTAGCCACGAGAAGCAGGAAAAGACCAAACAAGGAGGCGAGGCAGGGCAGGTGTGTTTATGTTTTGCTCTGTACTTTTGTCAATGTCATTCCCGATGTGCAGAGAGGCCCGTCTACTCCTTTCCTCCCCAGAACATCCCTCCCAGCAATATAACCCCATGTCAGCATGATTACCAAATCCTCTCGCCCCCAGTATTCTATAGGATTTAACCCCAAAGGTCTTAAAATAGAGACTCATGGATGGGGGAGAGGGTTGCCATGCAGACCTAATACCCATCTCCTCCTTAAATCCTTCCAGTGACAGAAATCTTGATGACTCACCAAGCCATCCATTACAGGTCAGGAGAGCTGTAATTGTTTAAAAAGTTCTTCCTTGTATTGAGCTGAATTTCTTTTTTCCTTTGTGCCAATCACATACTAAAAAGCACTAGGATAGCACAGCTATCTGCCTTTCATCTGTTTCTGTTTCACAGACTCTGTTGAGTCTGCAAGTTGAAAGTGTTTTAGTCTTTCTTTACTGATCTGAAAGAACTCAAGCATTCTCCTCGTGAAAAGAGCTCATTTAAACAGTTCCTTTTGACATACAGCTACTCGGAGAGCTCAGGTAGATCCTTAGCTGGTTGTGTTCTCTTTTTAGTTCAGATGTAGTTAGATTAGTTTATGATTTCACAGCTCCAGTATCACCCTGGACTACAGAGAGTTTGGAGCAAGAATATCAGGGGTAGGTAGCCTGAATGACAAAAACCAACACATAATGTAGGAGATCAGATACATGCAAAGGGCACTTACGAGACAAAGTGTTTCTGGGCGGAAAGCGCACAGAACAAGGTGCTGACTATGCCCTGGTCGATGTTATTTACATTTGCAAAGAGCAGTAAATCTGTCAATCCAGGCGGGCTTGCCTAGCTAAGGATCTGAGATAAAACAAGAGTCTCAGGGGTACCTGTTAATTCAGCAGTGATTGTCCATGCTCTGTTTAGGGACAAAGGCACCTTGATCAAAGACGCGCCCTGTCTGGTCCCAATGTCAGCTGTCTTTTAGAAATAATTAGAGCCTGATGCCCACCAATGTTCTATCAGACAACCAGCTCTCCCCCTCTAATTCCCTCAACACCAAAAACCCTGTGTTGTAGACCAGTCTCCTGATCTGCAATCTCAGGACCAGACAGATCCTCGAACAGAGTAACTTGACCAAGACAAGGTCGGGTGGGAGGCCAGCCAACTGGTTTCTCTCTGTGAACATCAGCCTCTGTCTACCTCTGACAGAGCTCTGACATCCTGTCTTCAGTTTCCAAATCACAAAGGAAGTCACCAGAACCCAGGCTAATCAGCGCCCACTGTTGCATGTTTGCAATGTGGCAGAAACAGTGCAAGGATGTGCTACACATACTATTATCCCCCATTTTCCAATTTGAGAAACTAAGGCAATGGCAAGATAAGAAAGCCTAACTGGAGACACAACGAAGAGTGGGGGAGCGTGACTTCAGCCCATCCGGACACGTAACCACTCCCTTCTTTAGCGTTAAATACAAACATGAGGAAAAAAATAAATATTGTGTAAGGCAGAGAATCCTCTCAAGTTATTACAAAGAGTGCAAAAGTTAATGCTTTCAGAACTGTAGAGTGCACGTGATAGCAAAACACTAAAAGATTAAAAAATTAACTCACCAAAGTTAACTTAGGAGATCCTATCCAAAATCTCGATTTGGTTTTAAAATATTTTGTTGGCAGTTAAGTGTATAATTATATTTGGTAGCTATTTGGTTTCTAGCACATGTCTTTACCCACAACAAGAAATGGTTGCTGTGGGGCACCTGGGTGGCTCAGTCGTTGAGTGTCTGTCTTCGGCTCAGGTCATGATCCCACGGTCCTGGGATCGAGCCCCGCATTGGGCTCCCTGCTCTGTGGGCAGCCTGCTTCTCCCTCTCCCACTCCCCCTGCTTGTGTTCCTGCTCTTGCTATCTCTCTCTCTCTGTCAAATAAATAATAAAATCTTTTTTAAAAATTATTAAAAAAAAAGAAATGGTTGCTGCAGGTGAGGACCCCCCCACACACACACAGAGGACTGATGGCATTTATCTGACCATCAAACGACCCACTGGCATAGACGAACATTTGGTTGGCATCAGGCATGATTAGAACTTATTTCCTGGGTTTTATTAAAAAATATGCTTTTTTGGTATAGCAACTGTTTCACCTTTCAGGTGAAATAAAATGAAGTGGCAGATAAGAATTCGAAACTGAATTGCCAAGTGCTACTTTTATTAATATAATCCACACCAAGAGGAGACTTTATTAGGATTTTGGTAATTAAGAAGTACATCAGTAATTGCAGATTTAAATATGATCTCAACTTTTCTATCCCTAGCATGGAAGTATCTTCATTAAGCAAACATTTACAGACTGCCTGCCTGGTGCCAAAGACTATGGAAAGGACTAGGGACACAGTGTCGAACCAGAGCATGTCATTTAGGATGCCTTTCAGTTGCAGTAATAAATCCACCAGAATAAACAAGAATGACAATAGGGTAATATCAAGGTTGATTATTTCAGAGGAACCAGGATGTCAGAAAAGACTTGGGCCTTTCCCATCTTTCTGCCCTGGTGTCCTTTCCTGGTTGAAAAATGTTCATTGCTACTCCAGGCATCACATCCAGACATTAACAAGGGCCAGAATGGAAACCTTGCCCATAAAACCCCTAGCCAACTTCCCCTGGTGTCTCATTGGCCAGAAATGGGCCACAAGACAATCTCTAAACCAATAACCAGCAAAGGGAATGGATTTCCAGGATAGGCTCAGACTAATTAGAATTTATCAGAGCTGAGATGGATTTGAGTGGAACAAAAAAGCATTCTGTTAAGAAAGTTGTGGGAGATGGCGATTGGGTTGGCTAGTAGTCTTCAAGGTGATATCCATGCTCAGGATCTGCAAATAGAAAATTCTAGGTTTGCCTACTTACATATTGGCTCCATTTGCTCCATTTGCTTTAGCGCTTAAAAAAAAAAAAACCGTTTATTATACTTTTTTAAAAAAATTAACATCTCAGTCATTTTAAGTGTCCAAAATTCAGTGCTATTAGATACATTAACAATGCTGTATAACCACTATCACTATCTATTTCCAGAACTTTTTCATCAGCCCAAACAGAAACTGTGCCCATCATGTAATAACTTCCCACTGTGCCCATCATGTAATAACTTCCCACTTTTACCAGCCTCTGGTAACCTCCAATCTACTTTCTATGAATTTGCCTATTCTAAATACCTCATCTAAGTGGACTTATTTGTCCTTTTGTGTCTGGCTTATTTAACAGAGCATGATGTTTTCAAGGTTTATTCATATTGCAGCATGGATAAGAATTTCATTCCTTTTGTAGCTGAATAATATTCCATCGTGTGAATATACCACATTCTGTTTATTCATTCATCTGTCGATGGACACTTGGGTTGTTTCACCTTTTGGTTATTGTGAATAATGCAACTATATACATGGGTATACAGGTCTCTAGTTGAGTCCCTGTTTTCTGGAAATTCACTGAACCCTACTGACAAAGTGGACATTAACAACTTACTACATATGTTGTATGAAATTATGTAGCAGCTGTAAAGGACTGATAGGTACTCCAGGAATAGCATCTACTGCTACCATCTTTATTGTTGTTGTATTTGTTGATTTTGGAACGCAGAAGCAGAGTGCAAGGGAGGCGTAGCTAGCTTAGCCTGCGGATTTAGAAATATTTGAGCTGTGCTTTGAAGATCAATTAAGGAGAGGCATCATAGGACCCTCCAGAGGAAGTGCCATGAGGGCAAATGTTTTACTAGATAGGAGGAATAAGATCAGATCCAAAAGATCTGAGTTTTCCATCCTTCAGTCATCACAGTGGAGACTGGGTTGAAGAGAAGAAAAGCTAAACATAGAGAAACTAATTGGAGGGTTATGATTATTGTTCATAGTGGCTGAACAGGGATAATATTGGAAACCAACACCTGGGTGATAGATTGGATGTGAAAATAAGGAAAAGGAAAGAATAGTTAATGGTTGGAACTGTAGAGTATGGTACCATTCTATGAGAAAGAGGATGCCTGTTGGAAGAACAGGTTTAGCAAGATGAGCAGATGGTAAATGCTCATTTGAATAGGACACGTTTAAGGGATATGAGATCTGGGAGGAAAGGCGCAGTGGTTAGGTAGTTATGAGTAAGGACTTGGAATTTACAAGGAGGTCAGGAGGTACAGAAATAAGGAAATCATTAGGCAAGAGGGAAATGGAGTTACGGGTGTGGATGAAATTAATGAGAAGGTATATACAGAGGGTTCGGGCCTAAACCCTGGGGGAACTCATATTTAGGAGATGAGCACACTAGCAATTAATAAACAAACAAACAGTAGGAATGAGACAACTAGCAAGACTGGGGAGAGGAAACAGAGAAGTATAGCCCCAGGCAGGAAACATGCAAGAATTTGAAGGACAAGTCAGCCACAGTGCTGGACAATCAGGGTAGCAGAGAGGACAAGGATCTGGCAATTAAGAGGTCATTGGTATCTTTGCCACAGCTATTTCTGACCAAAGCCGGGACTAACGTGAATTGAGAAATTTTGAGAGGGGATGAAGGCATGGATCTAGGCTATTCTTTTTCAGAATCTTGCCTGAAAATAGGGCATAATGGCAGATTTTCAAGTTACTTTTAAATGGCAAATATGTGGACACGTTTAAATGCTGAAGGGGAGAATAGAGTAAAGGAACGATTTCCCCTGAAGAGGGAAAGGAAGTGGGATCCATAATCAGTGGAGATAAAGAAGCCTTGGAGGCATTTTGTAGCCTCTATATTCTCTGAAATAGAGGGGGAATTCATCAGCTGGGACGTTTCAGCTCAGGGCTGGGCATATGGTATTTTCTCAACAGATATTTGTTCTATTTAATTATTGGTGGAAGTATATGGGACTTGGACTAGCAAAGAATGTTGAGAGGCCTGAGGCGAGAGTGAGTTTGACCTATTCCCAAGCATCAATGAGTAAGGCAGTGGTTCTCACGGATGCTTGAGTTCCAACTGCAAGGACCCGACTTAACGGGTTCAGCCTGGGCATGGGGAGTTTTCAAAGTCCCCAGGTAATTCTCATTGTAATAATGGTTGGCAATCACTTGCATAGAGGTGAACTTGAAAGATGCTCAGAGGAAGGAAAAGCAGCTTTTTAATGAGCCAGCTGAGGTGGTCTTGGGAAGGAATTTTTGTCTATAATAATGTAAAATAGGATTTAATATCATTTTTTTGTTTCCTCTCAAATATTAAATTATGTGTATGCAAGACAGAGAAAGCAAAAGGTAAGTAATTATGACGAGATTGAAGATAATAACAAAATATTTTCTAATCTACGAGCCCTCGGCAATTAAAATTGCCCAGCTCCCTGCCTGGCTATATAGGGCCATTGGAAGAACATACAAAAAGGAAACAGAACTAAGTTTCATTGAGTGCCAGTTACGTGCCAAGCATTGGATTTGGCTCTTTCACGCCCCCTTTAACTTTCTCAGTATCCTGTGAGGTAGTTATTACCATTGCCATTTTATAGATTTCTAGACCAAGACTCAGAAAGTGGCCTCATATGTGAATGAGAGGAGAAGCGGGGTCCTAGTGTTTCAGGAGACTTGGGGAAGAGTTGGGGAGCCCTCTTCTCTCCCCTTCAGTAGATAAAAGCCTGAGGAGGTAATCAAAGGATGGAAATATGGCTTCCATTTGCAGATGTAAATATTTAAAATACCATACATTTATTTGACACCTGCCACACAATTCACCCTCCGTTGACTTTGACATTTCATTATTCTGAAATGACCTTTGCCCTCTAGCATAACACTAATCCATTAAAAGGAAAGAAAAAAGAAATGGAAACTAAAGAGTTATGTGAAGATCACAGAGAAGGTTTTTTATACCCCTGTGCCTCTGCTTTCGATCAATTTTTATCTTCTATCCCAATAACGTGGCTAGCCAAGCCAGACAAAAAAAAAAAAAAACAGAGAAATGGCTCTTCCCTCTCGTTTTTGCTACAATGTCAAAATAATAAATAGGTTAATCATATCAGTCGCATTGACTTGGGACATCTTAGACATGTGGTGCCCTTTGGGAGGGCAGAAGCACTGTTCCAGGGTTTTTATTGAAGAATCCCTACTTTTTCCTTTTCCCTTTATTTGCACCAACACTATAGTCTAAGAAGTATTGAACCTTGTCTGAGAAGAAGCTGCAAGGCAGGTCCGAAATCTACAGCCTGGCAGCAAGCTTTTAAAAATGCATCAGTGGGGGGTAGGGTGGGAGGGATGGGGTGACTGGGTGATGGACACTGGGGAGGGTATGTGTTCTGGTAAGCGCTGTGAATTGTGCAAGACTGTTGAATCTCAGATCTGTACCTCTGAAACAAATAATGCAATATATGTTAAGAAAGAAAAAACGAAGAAGAAGAATGTAGCAGGAGGGGAAGAATGAAGGGGGGGAAATCGGAGGGGGAGACGAACCATGAGAGACGATGGACTCTGGAAAACAAACTGAGGGTTCTAGAGGGGAGGGGGTGGGAGGATGGGTTAGCCTGGTGATGGGTATTGAGGAGGGCACGTTCTGCATGGAGCACTGGGTGTTATGCACAAACAATGAATCATGGAACACTATATCTAAAACTAATGATGTAATGTATGGGGATTAACATAACAATAAAAAAATATGGAAAATAAAAAAAAATAAAAATAAAAATAAAATAAAATAAAATAAAATAAAGAGCATAATACTTTGTGAAAAAAAAAAAAAAAAACGCATCAGGCAATCCAGAGTAAGCTTTTATGTTAATAGAAGACACAGGTAGAGATGAAGAGCCACGGCTACTGCTTCTGACACTACCTGAGTACTGTCGTCGGTGTAGAGTGTATGTGTAACTGTCATTTGAAATTGAGTCTGTGGTTGCCACCACTTTTGTTTCCCATGGCAACATGCCAGTGTCCCCAGGACCTCCATCAATAGTCACTGAGGTCTGGTGGGCAGGAGACCAGGCAGAGGCCTAGAGATAAGTCATTGATCTTCTGCATACCTTGGTTCCAACATCTGCAAAAAAAAGGATCTAGATTCCCCTCTCTCTACTCCCCGTTCCTTGTGACAAAGGACCTAACGTGTCCAACAAAACCAAGGTTTTTACTGCATTCTGTAGTTGGCTGGTTTATTTGATAGTGGGTTAAAAGTGAAGCAGGTGGATGGAGTTAGATTTCCACCACTAACATATTTGTTTGTTCAATCTCTGACATCTGTGCATAGCCCTATGCTAAGGAATAAATGAATGACGATATGCCATATACATCAGTTTATTCCTGACCACTAACCAAGGTCCTGGACTTGGAAGTAGCCCTTTACCTCTTCCACTGAAACTCAGTCTGTGCATTTGCCTTACACACAAGCCTCTGGAGTCCCCTTATCCTTGCTTTCAGCACATATTTATGGTGAGAATATGCATCTGCTATGCCTCAGGTGCTGTTCTGGGTACTAAGAAATGAAAGATAAATAAGTCTGAGTACCCAGCCTCAAAGAGTTCAAAGTCTAGCAGAAGAGAGAGGTTGAAAAACAGATCCTCATACCATCATGTGCAACAGGCAGAGAGAGAGATCATCAAGGTGCTGTGAGAGCTCAAAGAGGGCAATCCTTAGAGAGAAGGACTCCAATATTCATAGTAAAATTTAAAAAGTTGTTTGAAATTAGTGGAGTACTTGGCAACACACGTTCCCTGAGCAAGATCATGTGACACAGGTGCAAAAAGGAGGACCCAGGAGTTGGATACCTAGTGTATTATAAGCAGGAGGGAAGACAGTAACAAAAGGGAAGGAAGAAACAGAAAGCATGAGTGTGAGGGGCGAGAGAAATGGGTAAAAGAGAACGAAAACCAGAAGACCAAAGAGTGCTCAGTGACTGAGCAGAGTAGCATTGGGGTCAGGTGACAAGAAAAAGGCTGCCAGAACCATCCAAGGCTGCTTAATTCATGCCATGTTCGCTTCTCCATTAGATTTGCATAAGCTTATGCCATCAATATAAATGATTTATATTATCAATTTGTTTTTTGACATTATTCCCAAGAATGCTGAAGAACATATTAGCTGGGTTAGAAGGCAAATTTTTAGACAGTAGTCACTCTTTTTTTATCATAAATCTACCCTGGAACCCTACTCTCTCTCCAAGCCAGCGCATGGGTATCCAACTGCTCAATGGACATTTCCACTGAGCCTCTGACCTGTCATCCTATCCCTTTGAAACTGGACCCCTCATTCTCCTGGGGTCCCACTTGGCCATCATGCTTTTCACTGTCTCTTTGTCTCCATGCCTTTTTATTGCTGTTCTCTCTTATCTGATATTCCATCTTCTATTCCATCCACACCTCCCACTCTTCTCTACTTAGCTAACTCCCAGTAATCCTATAGGGCTTCAAAAGCACAGCTCCAGAAAGCTACCTCTGCTCCCTTGCCCCCACCTCCCCCTCCATACTCCCCACCACCACCCCCCACAGGCTGATCTAAATGCTTTCTCTTTGAGGTCCCATTGCACTGGGTACATGGTTCCTGCTTAGTGCCCATCATGCTGAATAATAATTGCTAGTCTGCTTATTTGTTTTTTCATGAGTCTGGTAGCTGGTAGGGACCTCATACATGACAGTTACTCAGTACTTGTTGATTACATGAGCGAATAAAGAAAATAATGCATCAAAAGTCAACAAAGTTAAGAGGTGAGAGTCTTTAGTTCTGTTGAGTCTTTCCCAGTTCTTCAGTGGTTTAGCCATTCAGGAGTTATGCTGCCATAAAGGATTGTTTCTGACCCATCTATTTGTAATCCCAATGGTGCTATTATAAGCATTCTAGTTTTTAATTATTTACTTTAATTCTCTAGCTTTTCTATATTATGCTGATGTTATTAGTCAACCTTTAAAAATAAATTATCATTTTTTAAAGCCCTTCTCTTCTCAATAAACAAACAAACCAAAAAATGTAAGCCCAGACCCAGTCTTCTTGTGGCCCAGGTGTTTGTAGGGAGGAATAGGGAAGAGGTTGGTTGTTCAGAAAATACTATTTTGTGATAAGGTTTAGAAAGCATTAGTTTCTTGAACACTGGATTTGGGTTTATTGATATGGATGTATATGGAATAAGGTCAGTAAATGCACAGTCTAATGCAAGTTTTGAAGAATGAATACACATTTTCTGAGTCAATTTTTTAAAATATATTTAAGACTTCTCCATAATAAATGTATGTGAAGAAAAAGGGATAAATGTATACAATATAGATGCATACAATAGAAACATCTTTCTGCCAGGATGGGTTTATTCAATAAATATCCAGCAGCTTTCTCAGAATAGTCTGCTATCAGGGTAGCTGTTAGTCTTAGAGTTCTGACCCAATTCCAAATAAGTAATTTTATTCCTCCTGCTTAAATTCCCCTACCATTGCTACTCGACACAGAATTCTTCTTCATTTCCAGTCCCATCTGAAGTGTTACTCCATCCTGAAAAACAGCTTCACGGACCAGTCTAAAGGTGACTGCTTTGCTATGATGAGTGAGGCAATTTTGCTATGTTAAGTGCTTTGGGGAAAAAGCTCTTATAGGTCTCCTATAGAAATGCAGCTAATATTACTCAATGAGCCTTCCTTTCAGCCATTGTGCAGTGTGGCATTTTCAAAATGAAGAGGCCTTCCCCCATTGCAGTTTATTTATGTGATATATTCAAAATGGGCCCATTTCCCAAAGGCATCTGGGAGTATGTATAGAAGAAATATGAAAGAAACAAAAATTAGACACAGATGAAGTTAAACAGCTAAGAGAGGCCAGTTGTGTTGCAACTTCAAACCTTGATCTAAAACTCGGAATGATCAGGAAGAATGGAAAATAACCACACCAGGTAGCTCTCGGTACATCTTCTGCCGGGCTAAATTTTTTTTTTTTTTTTAAGTACAGGCAAGTTAAAGTTAAATTTTATTTTTTAATGACATTGCAGTGTGAAGGCTATTGGTCTTAATTTGACTTGGAACATTAAACTTTCATGTGGCCCTCAGCTTACCTCCTTCCACATATTCATAAGAAATATGAGAAAGCAACATAGATGTCTAGATCACCAGGATGAGTACAGCACCCTCAGCATTTGGTGGTTGAAGGATCACTAGGCAGAGAGCTGCCCCACTGTTGGCCCAACTGTATCAGCTGAATGTCTATAGATCCTGTGCAATCTACCAACAAATGTCATAACAATCACAACTTCAAAGTAGTGATGAGCATAAAAAAATATTTAGAGATGTCTGAAACTATAATGTGATATCAAAATGTCTGTGATTTTTTTATTATTATTATGTTATGTTAGTCACCATACATTACATCACTAGTTTTTGATGTAGTGTTCCATGATTCATTGTTTGCGTATAACACCCAGTGCTCCATGCAGAACGTGCCCTCTTTAATACCCATCACCAGGCTAACCCATCCCCCCACCCCTCTCCCCTCTAGAACCCTCAGTTTGTTTCTCGGAGTCCATAGTCTCTCATGGTTCGTCTCCCCCTCCAACTTCCCCCCCTTCATTTTTCCCTTCCTGCTATCTTCTTCTTTTTTTTAACATATACTGTATTATTTGAATCACAGAGGTACAGGTCTGTGATTCAATAGACTTATACAATTCATAGCGCTCACCATAGCATATACCCTCGCCAATGTCTATCACCCAGCCACCCCATGCCCCCCACACCTGCCGGGCTAAATTCTAAATGATAGCTCCAAGAGGTTCTTAGGGTAGGCAAATATGTCCTAACTACAGAAATCAGAGCCTCATAGACTTTGGAGGAAAAGACTTTGTGCAAACTTATTGAATATGATTACAGACAACATTTAAAAGATAGCCACATTTTTGAAAAGCATAGCAAGCAACACACTAAATATGCATAGATAAATCACCCATTTGTTTCTAGAATACATCACCTTGCTTTTTCTTTAAAATCACCTATTCATTGTCTTTTGGTGGCCTCAAATTAGTGTTCCCTTCCTTAGAAAGATCTCTGAGCCTGTTTTCAAGATACATGTTTGCTTTTAAAAAACAGTGGTATTATTGATTTATAAATACGCAGAGGTGTCTTACGGTTAATTCAGGTGTGTTAGCAGAAACAACTCGGGCACATGTCTCTCTACCTCGATAAGGATAAAAAATGGGAAGGCACTGTATACCAATTTTTGGAGTGTCGACCCTATCAACAAATAGTAGATACTCATCCTGAATTTTTTTCTATTTCTATCATAAGCAAGCCTACATTGTCTCTGTCTTTTTATCTTAAAGCTTACATAGATACTTAAAGAAAATAAGAGAGAATTTTCCAGGAAAACATCAAGGTCTTTGACATTGGATGTTTTATGTGACCAAGATAACAAAGACTGACCTCACTGAGGAGCATCTCTCAAATTTTGCAAATTATTGTAATGTTTTGATTGATTCTGCAAGCATTTCTGGGACATTCACATTGACTTTTGAGTATGTATATATTTTTAAATCTTTTTAAATGCTCAGAAGCACAGAGAGTAATGGCTTCAAGCCTAGAAGTTGGAGTCTCATGGATCTAGGTCGGCATTAAGCTCCATTCTCAATATGGAAACTCTGGCTTCATTAAGTTGATTTTCTATAAAATGGGGCTAAGCACAGCATCTACCTCTGAGAATCCAAGGATTAAATGAGATACTGCATGTACCACCTGTGGGAACATAGGAAGTAAGTGTTATCTGATGGCCGGGCAACAGCTGAACTACCTGTTTGCCTTCCAGTCTGAGTCAGTGGCAACCGGCTGATCCTCTTTGCATCCGTACCTAAATCTTTCACTCCCATCTACTCCAGAGGTCCGCAATCATCTAACAGGACCATTCACACAGCTTGTTAATACTGCCCCCAAATTTCAAAGTCCTGCTTCCCTTGCATTGCAGTTTCAAGTTGGATTTGGGACCTCTGACCCATGTTCCTCTGACTGGCTTTTCAGAAGTCACTGGTGGATTCCAACTGTTGTTGTTTTTGTTCTTTTTTTTAAGTTCTACCTTTTTATACCCAGTTTTCTTTCCTTTACCATTATTTTGAGAGGAAAAGGTCTTAAGAATGGAGCTAAAAGTCAAAGCCAAGTCTTTCTGCGACAGGGCACACAGCTCTCCATTCCTTCTACATCCTCCCAACATGGACGGCTTGTGCTTGCTTCTATGGGCTGCATTTTATCTGCATCCCCGTAGCTTTTCTTCCTCTGTGCCACCTGTGCCCTTCTCTCTGACGCTGACCGAACACCTCTGTCTGCTGTTGCCCGCTCCTTGGGTCAGACTCCTAGACCAGTGGCCCCGCCCCCTTGCTCTTTGGTTTATCTGCCAACTGCGCATGTGCAGATGCTGAAAATGGTGCAGTTGCTGAAAATGATCCAGATGTTCCAGGATGCTCCTTCCAAGATGTCCTAGAGCAGTAGGTCCATATGGCTTTGGAACTAGAATGCCCATGAGATACCTACGAGCGGAAACATTTAACTTTACAGGTGGGAATGAATAACCTCAGTGTCACAGTTGTAGGTTGTGGGGGAGGCCCTGGAACCTATATCGCCTTTTTATGCATTTAAGCCCCTTTACAATCGCAAGGGAAAACAAACAATTCCTTTAATTCGAAATTTTTAAATTTAAAAATACAGTATCATCGTAAATGTCTGCCTTTTAAATGTAAGAGGTCTATGAAATGGTAGAATCAGAGCTATTTCTCTTACCTTCATTTAGCTCTCTACATTAAGAATACTTCTCCTTATTAAAGTCTGAGCTTTGGGGTGCCTGGGCGGCTCAGTCGTTAAGCGTCTGCCTTCTGCTCAGGTCATGATCCCAGGGTCCTGGGATCGAGCCCCGCATCAGGCTCCCTGCTCAGTGGGAAGCCTGCTTCTCCCTCTCCCACTCCCCCTGCTTGTGTTCCCTCTCTCGCTGTCTTTCTCTCTGTCAAATAAATAAATAAAATCTTAAGAAAAAAATAATAAAAATAAAGTCTGAGCCTTTTGTATTTATCAGAAGAAATGTATGTTTGTTCTACCTCTTTTTTTTTTTTTAAGATTTGTTTATTTGCGAGAGAGAGAGAGCGGGGGCAGAGGCAGAGGGAAAAGGAGAGAGAGAATCTCAAGCAGAGTCCTCGCTGAGCACGGAGCCGAATGTGGGCTCGATCCCACGACCCTGAGATCATGACCTGAGATGAAATCAAGAGTCCGCCGCTTAACTGACTGAGCCCCCCCAGGCGCCCCTGTTCTACTTACTTCTTAAATGAATAAATAGCTGTCAATTTAAAGAAATCTTTCTTAAGATGGTAATCAGAAGAAATAGGTACAAATCAGATGTAGGAATTATTTATTTTATAGCAATGCAAAATTGAATAAGAACCCACAAAACCAACTATGATAGAATGGTTAGAGAAATTTAGAATGCACTGAAGACATAAAATATGGTGCAGTCACTAAAAGGGTTGTTTTCTTAGATATAGTGGGAGATATCTAGCTATGTGCTATTGAATTGAAAGTGAAAGGGGGAGACTGCATTTAGCCTGACCCCAATACTATTCATATTAGAATAACACTGGGAAGGAAGTACCAAAAATATTATCCATAGTTATCTCTGTCTTTGTAGATAGTAGAGGATTTTTATTCTCTTCTTTTTCCCAAATTTTACATAACGAACATACATAAACAGACACTCAGTGGAAATGTCCAGTGTGCAGTTGGATATCCACTCCCTGGTTAGGAGAGAGTTGAGATCCAGGGTAGATTTATGATAAAAAGGGACTGAGTACTGCCTAAAAACTTTCCCTCCAATTCAGCTAGTAGGTGCTTCAGCATAAAAAGAAATCTAATAAGAAAATAGTTACATCTTTCTGAAAACCAAATAAGGGAAGTTACCTTTAATTTTGTGGCTGATGTCAAATAGTCCTTCCCCAGTGATATGCAGGTTCTGAGAACAGAGAAACCACTGCACTCTCCTAATCAATGAGATTACGTTTCAGTGATAAGTTCTAGAAAAACCTGCACCCCAAACACTAATAAGAGAAGGCCCAGAAAGAGAAAGCGTGTACCCAGCTTGACTCCAAGAGCGTCTGCCTGAAGTCCCCAAGAGCACTTGTCTGCCTGACACAGCCTCATGCAGAAGCAGAGCCAGAGTAGCGTGGTGTTGGTGGCCTTGGTGCAGCCCGTGACTCCCCTGCCTCACGCTTCTTAACTGCACACATACACGCTCTGGCCCACCTACCTGAGACTCAAGCAGGTCTCCGTGGCTAGCGTGACAAGTTCAAGCAATTCCTTGATGTTAGTTCTGGCCTACTCCGAACAGCACCTACCCTAACCACCCACAAGCCATGAGAGCTGGGGCAAGCTCTTTGACCTCTAGGGTCTTAGCCTCCACAACCATTAAAGGAAATAATAGTACTTCTACAGCACGGTATTGCTGTAAAAATAAAATGAAGCTCTCTGCCCTAAAGCTCTTAGAGTAGTACCAGGCCCAGGCTCATTGAAAATGCTGCCTAAATACCCACTCCTTCTCTATCATGGACTTTCTTCTCTCTCTCTCTTTCTCTCCTTCTCTCTCCCTCTCTCTCTCCCTTTCCCTCTCTCCCTCTCTTTCTCACTCTCTTCCCCTCTCTCTCCTTCTCTCTCCCTCTCCTTCCCCCTCCCTGTCCCTCTCTCTTTCTCTCTCCCCCCTTTTTCCCCTCCCCCACCAGGTTAGAAAATGATCTTTATCTTCACCTTGGAGCATATGTTGAAGATAACTTGAAACAAGATGTAAAGACAGAAGAAATAATAAAAAGTTATCTTGCCATTTCACGGGGCAGATCAGAGATGAGAAGAGATGAAGTCATCACCTCCCAAAATGGGTTTGTTTTTTTTTTTTCTTTTCCTAAACAATCCAGCTTTTTTCTTTAGGTCTAGTGACCCATGATACAGGGCAGACTGCTCTTTTTTTTTCATTTTCCTTTTGGTTCACATGGCACTGAGCAACAAAATAATAAAAAATATATATTTTTTAATAATACCAGTACATACACGAGTAGGAGAGAAGGGCTCCCATTGCTTGCTGAATCACTCACTAATCACTCTGTTAGGACCCAGCAGGGAATTCTGACAACACACCTGACTTTTCATTTATTTATTTTTTATTGGTTCTTGGAGAGGTTTGCGATTCATTCCATGTAGGTTGCAAGCCCTTGTGCTACAGGAACAAATGGTCTCTGGGGTTATTTGCTTTATTAACTTTTAGGGAAAAGGAGGGAAAAATAGGAGAATTGCTTTAACTGCAATATGCTGGCAAAAAGTTTGGACTTTTTTAGTTTATTGACATCCAAAATGCTTCTGCTGGTTGTGTTTCTTAATGATGGGTCGGCTGGTTGTACAGACACAATCAGTATGATGGGGTAGAAAGAGCTTGTTGAAAGAACAGCCTTGCCATTGTGCCCAGCCCAGTCACTAGACCCCTCGTGCCCCTGGGACTCAGTGACCTTCTCTGTAAAATAAAAGGATCAGATCAGGTATTGTCCTCTTTCGGTAAAAGGGTTTATGACTTCATGGATGATGGTGAACTCAAACCTTTAGTATTAATTTTGTTGGGAAATGAAAGGACTTGCGTCTCCATAAAGATACGATAATCAGAATATAAGAATAAAAATGTATTATGCTGTGGGCCCAGTGTTACATCTAATTCCCACGGTGACATAGGAGGAGCTCCCATGATAACAGAGGACACCAAGGATCACAACAGTGAAGTAATTTGCCCGGGGTCACAGAGCCTATGACTCTCTATGAGTGCTTTTTATGTTTGTCAAGGACAATGCAGGATCATGGTGCCCACATTGAAAGAACACAGTCCCTGAGGGAGGCTTAAAGAAAAGCTTAATTGCAACAAAGAAAGAAGGAGAAAAATCTTAGGACAGAAATGCTCTATCTTTATCACGTATGGTTTCTTTTTCAATATTCTCTTTAAAAGTGAAGCACTTGTAATTTAGTGAATAACAAAATAGTAGGTAAGCACATCAATGCTATGTGAGCAATTTCAATGCCCAGTATATTGGATAGAGGGAGAAAGAACAAAGGTTTTGGTCCAAAGAATGCTGTTTTTCTTTGGGTTCTTGTTTCCTAAACTATAAAACCAACTGGTTGGCCCAAATCAATCTACTAGATACCAAAACCCTGTGGAGGCACCAACAACATAAAGGTAAAGATAGTTCTTCAGTGAGAAAGATCTTAAAAAATTCTATGCCCCTTAATCCTGTAATTCATCATCAAGGCAAAGACGGTTAGGTTGATGTGAGTTATTTGGACGTTCCTAGCTACGAATGACATAAAAAATTATTCATATGAAGAATCAGCAATAATTTTTTTAAAAAGATTTTATTTATTCATTTGAGACAGAGAGATACAGAGAGAGAGAGTATGAGCAGGGGGAGAGGCAGAAACAGGTTCCCCACTGAGCCAGGAGCCCAATGCAGGATCCTGGGATCAAGACCTAAGCCGAAGGCAGACATTTAACCATCTGAGCCACCCAGGCGCCCCAGCAATAAAAATTTAAATAAAGGATTATGGTTGGTAGTATACACTTTGATGTCCATCAAATTCATGATTTACAAGGCCCACTCTTTCTGACTTGTGATATAACTAAACATCTCGAAGATAATATAGCATTGAGATGATGCTGGCATGAATATATTACATTTTTATGAAATGCAATGTATCATTCTACTAACAAGAAACCAACATCAGAAAATGAGTGCTGGAGATTCCAATTTCTGTACTGTGCTGGGAGTACTGGGGAATTATTTCTCCCACAATTTGCATTTCCTTTTACAGTGTAGAAGCAAAATAAATCTCTTTGTTTGCACTGGTTTCAGAATTAAATCAGTTTGTATATTTGTTCTCTCCTCCTCTTCCTGGATTTGGTTTCAAAGTAAACAGTTATCTTCATTAAATTCTCTTTTATTTGGCTTAAGTTCTTTAGTTACTGTAATTATTCTGGGTGGCTGTCCCTGTTTTATTTTTGTATCAAATATCTGTGCACTATTTTAAACTGCATTTAATTGGCTCATTTCCATTTTCTATTATTTACCTCACTTTGTGGTACTGATTTCTGTGGCTAGATCTGACTTCTATCATGGTCTGTTTTGTATATATATTTTTTATAAACACTGTACAGGCTTGGCAAAATTTAAAAAAAAAAAGATCATTAATTTGGTACTTAGTGAATGTGCTCAAATTATAGGGAAGAAACAAATATGACATTTATCACAGAGATTGTTTTGAAAGTTAATGGCAAACTTGGACTCTTGAGAAACAACAGGAATTACCTTGTTTGGTAAAGCCAGATATGTCAACAGCATTTTTTTTTTTTTTTAGATTAACCTAGAAATGACCTCTGACAGAAAGAAAACCAGCCATACTTTTCAATTTCAAGCTAAAAGATCTAAAAAGTTATTTCTACCTAATAAAAAAGTACAATAAGATTCTAAATTCCCACAGAAACTCTTCATCTACCTTATAACACATCAAAAGCCACCAAGGGGCTATTTATCCTGCAGGCCAGCACTAGTAAAGTTTTGCAGGCATTTGTGATGGTGCACATAACAGGGGAATAGACAGGCAGAGTTTTCAGGCAGGGAGGAGGAGAGTAACTTAGCTTTCAAGTTTCGGGAAGAAAATACAGAGAGATTTTTTTAAATTGTTCCAATAATTTATTTAATAAATGTTCATTTCACAACTCTTTGGATCTCACTCTTGTTCTAGGGTTTGGGACAACAGAAGGGAACAACAAAGATGAAAGACATGCGCTCTTGAGGATTACAAAATAGTGGGGGAAAGAGGGACCAGAGCAAATATAAACGTAATAATTCAGCAAGTGTTAAGTGCTGTCAAGAATACAGCAATCAGGGACGCCTGGGTGACTCAGTCGGTTAAGTGTCGTCTGCCTTTGGCTCAGGTCATGATCCCGGGGTCCTGGGATCGAGTCCTGTGTCGGGCTCTTTGCTCAGCGGGGAGCCTGCTTCTCCTTCTGCCTGCTGCTCACCCTGCTTGTGTGCTCTCTCTCTCTCTGACAAATAAATAAATCTTTTTAAAAAAGAGAGAGAGAGAGGGAGAGAAAAAGAGAATACAGCAATCAGATAAGAGTGTCTGGGAGTTTGTAGGGTCTTTAGAGAAGGTTTTTCTAAGAGATGGCATTGGGTGGAGACCAGCAGAAAATAAGATATGCAGATATTTGGGAAAGCGTATTCAAAGAAGAAAGAACAAACCATAAACGGACAGGCCCTGAGACAGGAGAGCCCCTGGCCTACGTTCACAGAACAGCAAGGAAGCTAGTAAACAAAAATGTGAGTGGAAGTAGATTAGGTTCAGAGAGGTGAACTTGGAAAGGAGAAAGCTTGCATAATATGACACTAGACCAAGAAAACCTAAACAAATGAATGATAAATTGGACTATCAAAAACTTAAAATTTCTGCAGAGCAGAAAACCATGAACTAAGTCAAAAGATAAATAGCAACTAGTGAGGGAAAATGGTACTTCATGTCACCAAAGGGCTGGTGTCTTTACTGTATTTTTTCTTTTTTTTTTGGCAAAAGACATTTCCTTATATCAATATGAGTTAACAACCCAACAGAAAAATGCGTGAACAAAGAACATGAAGGGAAAAAGCAATAGAAATGGTATCTAAGCATATTCAAGGATGTGCAACCTTCCTTCAAATGAGGGAAATTCAAGTCAAAACCACACTGAGGTGCCAATTTCTCACCCTATCAGATTGGTAAACATCCAACTGTTTGATCTTAACAACATCTAAAAGTTTGAGACCTAGGGAATCAGACGCTGTCGTGTATTGCCATCAGGAATGTAAAATAGGTACAGCCTTTAAAGAGAGAACTTTGGCACTATCAAAACTTTAAATGCCAAAATATCTTCGACCTAGCAGTTGAACTTCTAGGACTTAATCAACAGACTTATTTGCACATGCATTATATGAATTTTGTGCAAGGATACTCACTGTGGCATTATTTGTAATAGCAGGAAACCACAGGACATGTTGAGTAGTGAGGAACGAATTTGAAGCAAGGGATGGAGTCTGTGATTATGAGTCTCTTTTCAGACTTGAACCCTTGGAAGTTCTTCAGCAGGTAACATGAGAACAAGGCGGCATATAGGATAACTTGTCCGCCATTGATTTCAGGATGGATTGCCTATGTGTGGGACCTTGGTGACAACATCAATGTCACGTTCAGAGCTCTGATGGAACTCTGGGGGGGGGGGGTCCCCGTGCAGGGGGCAGGACCACCGGGGGAGGTAGTAGACAAGGCTGCTAAGGTGGGCTTTTCTTAGCCTGGCTAAGAGGTTCCGACTTTCTCCTGAAGGCACTGACAGCCTTTAGCAGAAGGCAGTGACCTCATCTGATGTGCATTTTTAAAGACAGTTCTAGCAGGGCGCCTGGGTGGCTCAGTCATTAAGCGCCTGCCTTCGGCTCAGGTCATGATCTCAGGGTCCTGGGATCGAGCCCCGCATCAGGCTCCCTGCTCAGTGGGAAGCCTGCTTCTCCCTCTCCCACTCCCCCTGCTTGTGTTCCCTCTCTCGCTGTGTCTCTCTCTGTCAAATAACTAAATAAAATCTTAAAAAAATAAAAGAAAAACCGAAGTTGGTCGCTATGGAATTCTGATGAAACAATAAAGTAGATTGTGCTTATAGATTTCATTTTTCAAAAAGCCAACTATTAGGACAAACTTAAATGATTTAATGAGAACTTTGAAATGAATGTTTTATCTTAATTCAGATTTCTCTCAAAAGGAGAAAAAATGGTTTTAATGTTCAAAAAAAAATTGTTTCAATGTTCGTGCGTTTCACATTTGTCCCTTCAGAAAGATCCGACATGCCATGAATGTGACCAGCATGCAGGCTTCCAACTCTCCCCTCCCACCCAAGACTCCATAGTGATACAGTGATAGTCCTTAGCAAGTCACAAATACTGATTAGGTCAAATTGAGCTTATTTTGATCTGTTTTCTTAGCTTTCTTTTTTTTTTTTTTTTTAGCTTTTTTGAAGTATACCTGACATATACTTCAGAGTATATGTGTGAGCTGTGTGAGCCTAAGGTGTACAACATGTTGATTTGATAACATGTATATATGAAAAAATGATTATCACAATAAGGTCACTTACATGACCTCACATAGTTACCCTTTTTGTGTATGTGATGAGAACTTTCAAGATCTACCGTCTTAGCACCTTTCTAGTATTCAATACAGTAAGTATTTTTAGCCAGAGTTGCCATGCTGCATGTGAGATCCCCAGATCTCATCATCTTGTAACTGGAAGTCTCTACTTTTTGACCACCCTCACCCGTTTCCCCCAAATCCCCTCAATTGAATTTTCAAGATCATTTCTACTCCATCGTTATTTAGGAAAGGGCTGATAACACCTCATTTAAAAAGGAAGACTTTCTCTGTGTCTCCTGTAAAACACATTGAAAATCATTCCCTTCTAGGTTAAAATCAGTAGCCCTCAGTAAGATCATTTCCTTATATCTCCTTTTCTCAAGAAATAAATTAAAAATATATATCTGATCATAGGAAATCCTACTTAATATTTCCATCTTAGAGGAACATAAACATACAGCAGTCCCTGCGGCAAGATAGTTTTTAATCCAGTGCCATCCAGAGATCGGAGATAATGTCTACGTCCTGTGTCAGAGCCTTTGCTCTTCACAAAGTCAAATACTTAGAAAAAAAATCAGAATATTTGCCTTTTTCCAAACCTGCTCTCTATCTCTCTCATGCTCACATCCCAAGGGAATCATGTATCCTAGTCTGAGGCTAGCTGGTATGCGTCTCGTGTACCATAGTGCTTTGCAGACTTAGAGCAAATTCTTTTTGTATGTTCCCTTGAGGGCAACATTTTATTTTTCTTGACCATTTTTGTATCTGTAAACTAGGGTTATATCATAAATGTTAAATTTGTCAAATGTTAATAGACTAGAATTCTGAATATTTAGGTCCTGTCAAACAAATATTGGAAAAACATCTGAATATTTTATAAATAGTGTAAATATTTGGCTGCCCTGGTTTCCTATTGCTACAAAATTAATGGTCCCCAAATTTAATGGCTTAAAATGGCAACCATATTATTACAAATCACAGGGCAGTAGGTCAGGAATTCAAGTAAGATTCAGCTGGCTGATTCTTCTGCCCACCCCCACAACGGTGTTGACTGGGGTCACTAGATGGTAATCCACTGGGAGATGGGTCTGGAAGGTCCTAGACTACCTCACTCATATGTCTGGCACCATTGCAGGTGTCTTAGCCCCACAGGGCCTGCTCTAACAAAAATACCAGAGGTTGCATGGTTTAAACAGCAAACATGTATTTCTCACAGTTCTGGAGGCTGAGAAGTCCTAGGTCAAGGCACCAGGAGATTTGGTGTCTGGTGTAAGCCTGCTTCCTTCCATACACAGCCATCTTCTAGCTATGTCCTCACATGACGGAAGGGGCCAGGGAGTTCTCATGCCCTAATTACTTCCCAAAGGCCCCCCTCCAAGTAGCATCACTTTGGGGATGAGGTTTCAACATGTGAATTTTGGGTGGACACAAACATTCTGTCTGCAGCAGCAAGGATGGCTGGAAATCTGGGCCCAACTGACACTGTCACCTGGAGTGCCCCACACATAACCAGTCCGGCATGGGGAGCTCCGAGCAGAGTTTCACGAGAAACCAAAAGTGGAAGTTCTAGTCTCTTCGGTACCTATCTGGAAACTGGCAGTGACAGCAGTGACAGAGCCCACCCAGATTCAAGGGGATGGGACATAAACCCCACCTCTCAATAGGAAGGACATCAAAGACTTGCTAGTCATCATTCATTGGCAGAGGGACACATCCTGAGAAAAGATACAGTCTTGTGTCTCTCAGTAATGAACTCATCCATCACAAGGCAGCTATTACCAAGACACTGATTTAGCCTACAAAAGAGCACCAGCTATACAGCTTAAAGTCAGCCATGGGCCTGTACTCTCTTACTCCTCACATCAATTGCTGTCAACACTTCCACCAAAATTTCCTGCAAGTGGGTCCTCTCTTTTCCACTTCTGCCCAGGGGTAGGGCCTTGGATTAGCTAACCTTTGTGGAGAGCGAATTGTGTGCCAGGCATTGTGCTAACAACTTCCCAGGCACTATCTGATTTGCTTCCTTGTACCACTGCTATTAGGGAGATGTGGTCATGATGAACAGAATGGGACTCCGTGGCATCCATTATGTCTCTGGCATTTAATGGAGGGTCCTAGATGGAAACGCAAGCACCTGACTCCATCTAACCAGAGTCAGGTCTCCTCACTCTTAATAGGAAAGTCTGTGCTTAACTTGAGCAAAATGCCTTGGCTCAAAGGTGCAGCTTTGCCTGCAGCCCGGCGCCTCACCTTTGGACGCACACCTTCTGGCTGAGCTGCGACACATTCCCGCTGTCCTAACACAGTCACCGCATCTCGTGCCTCAGAACCTCGTACGGTGATACCAGTTACTTCTAACTCATCTAAACTTCATCTCCACTTAGAAACAGAAGTTACGTGTACTGCTGGAGGGAGACAACAGCCCTTTGTTTAAAGAGATACAAAACTATGACGGTACAGGAAATATGTGCAGAAGGATCAGCTGATCATTAGCGGACATGCTAGGACTGTCCTGGCTTAATTGGCCATAGATAACAGCTCCAAGAGCACAGTTAAAAATAATGTTCCAAATATTTCAAAATATAAAAGGCACGGAGATAATTAAGACAGAGTAGGATGGCAGCCTCTGGAGTAAGTTATGGCTGTGTTGTGACTTAACTGATTGCAGAGAAACTTACCAACTATTGCCTTGGTGTCATAAAGGTATTGGGAGGAGAGAGAGGGATGGCTTCCTTCAGGCCCAAAGAAGAGGGAAGGGTTTCCTGACCTGGGGAGCTTAACTGATGACAACCTTGCGCAGCCGGTGGGAGGCTAACCAGTCAGGCAGGGATGCTCTTGGCTCAGTGGGCTATGCGGACGCTCTTACCATCTGAGGTCTCGAGTCCAGGGAGACTGGCCATTAGCTTCCAGGCCTACACGGTGTCCCAGGACTGAACAGCTCTGGTCTCACTGCCACGTTCTCCTACCATAATGTATCTAAACTAGACTCCCAAAGACGGGAGCTGTAAGCCTGCTCCTTTATAGTGGAAATGCAAAATACTAGAAGCATTTTCTGAAGAGCTGCTTTTCCTTTTGTGGCCCTGGGGAGTCCTGTCGTGGATATTTAGAACAAAAGGAGAACTGGGCAGAGGGGTGATTGTATCTTAAAGAACATGTTTTTGTTTTGTTTTCGTTTTTATTGAGATATAATTGATGTGTAATTGACTGTATTAGTCCAAGGTGTACAACATAATGATTTGATACATATATACATATATTGAAAAATGATCACCACAATAAGTCTAGTTAACATCCGTTATGACACCTAGTTAACACATTTTTTTCCTCGTGATGAGCACTTTTAAGCTCTCCTCTCTTAGGAAATTTCAGCTGTGTGAAACAATATTGTTAACTACAGTCACCATGCTGTACATTACATCCTGAGGACTTATTAACTGAAATTTGTACCTTTTGACCTCCTTCACCCATTTCCCTTACCTCCTAATCCCTGCCTCTGGCAACCATCAATCTGTTCTCTGTATCTATGAGTTCAGGTTTTTTTAGATTCCACATATAACTGAGATCGTATAGTATTTGTCTTTCTCTGTATGACTTATTTCACTTAATATAATGCCCTCAAGGTCCATCCATGTTGTCACAAATGGCAGAATTTCTTTCTTTTCTATGGCTGAATGATATGTATATCTCACATCTTTATCCATGCATCTGTTGATGGACAGTTCATTTGTTTCTGTGTCCTGGCTATTATAAATAATACAGCAGTGAACATGGGGATGCAGATATATTTCAAGATGGTGATTTGGTTTCCCAGAAATGGGATTGCTGGATCATATGGTAGGCCTATTTTTAATCTTTTGAGGAACCTCCATACTGTTCTCCATAGTGGCTGCACGAATTTGTGTCCCCACCATCAGTGTAAAAGTGTTGCCTTTTCTCCACTTCTGTAGTCGATGAGCACAATAATCATTACTGCTCTTTTCCATTATTATTATAACATAAAATCTACCCTCTTAACAAATTTTTAGGTGTAGAATACAGTATCTTTAACTATATGCACATTACTACTCTTAATGATGATTCTGAGGTTTTGAGCCAATGCACATTGGCTTTTGAGTCTTCAAAGGAGAATTTAATTTACTTAGTAAAGTAATTATGTGTATATAATTAGTGTATGTATATATATACTAGTTTATATATATATTTATAAGGCGTACAACATAATGATTTGATACATATATATTGAAAAATGATCACTAGTTTATATATAAATAATATATAATATATATATAAACTAGTATACATTATATATAAACTAATGTGTGTGTATATATATATTATTTACATATATATATAAAATCAGTAATAGCCTAAACCACATAACAGCTTAAAGTAGCATATTCTAACAGCTGATCTAAATTAAAAGAAAAATAAATAGATATCTACCTACATCAAAAATGTATCATCTTAAATTAGTTTTTATAACAAAGTAAATGAATTGAGATAAAGAATGGAAACACATGGGGCGCCTGGGTGGCTCGTAGGTTAAGCGCCTGCCTTCCACTCAGGTCGTGATCCTGGGGTCCTGGGATAGAGCATCGCATCACGCTCCCTGCTCAGCAGGCAGTCTGCTTCTCCTTCTCTCTCTGCCCCTCTCTCTTTCTCTCTCTCAAATATATAAATAAATAATCTTTAAAAAAGAAGAAAAAAAGAATGGAAATACAGGAGCAAGCAATTTGAGTAAATGTGACCATTTGGTTATGTTTAATATGCAGGATCATCAATCGGACTGCCTTTTTCCAAGGCCACATAGGCAAGTGATCTGGAGAGGCTCGCCCTGAGCACTTTTACCGTGATTGGAGTCTAAAAAGAGGAGATGCATTTGCAAACCCAAAAACCTAACAGGCCAGCACTATGGTGGGGAAAGAGCCAGGAACAAAAAGACTGAAATCACCAAAGAGAAACCTACCTGCTTTATGATAGGACCCCATAATTTCAAATTGTGACACTACAGTAAGTCCTTAGCATCCAGTGCAAACACTTGTCCTTACTACCTAGAGCACAGTGGTTCTCAGACTTCCCAGAAAGCCAAAGGTATCCCTGCCTTAAGTCAGCCCATTCATGTCGGATGAATATACCGCAACAGACCAGTACTCTTTGTATTATGATTTATACAAATACGTATGTAAAACACAAAGTTAAGGATCCCATAGTTTTGGTTTCTTTAAGTGCATTTGTTGAATAACTCCATTGGGCCAATTCTTTTTCCTGTACAAGGTTTTTTATTCTTCTAGCAGAATGCACTCATCTAGAGAAACTTGTTCATTCATAATTAATCGTCATCAAAAAACCTGTTGGAAAGTCTAACGGTAAAGGGGATTATTTTTAATAAACATACAAAACACATATCGAAACATAAAAGAAATAGATCAGCTCTCAGACAATAGTTAGGCACCTTTTAAAACCTTCAAGGGAAAAACATCTTTAATATCAAAATACTACAACCCCGCAATGTGCATCCTCCCTCCACACTGTCAGATAATTAGGTCAGTAAGGTGCAGAGAAATCGTTACTTTAGTTATAAGATCCTGCTGTGATGTACAAAGATAAGTCTGCATTATCTAAGGAAAAAAATCAGAAAATTTGTTGTTAGGGGTTCTTTGTGAGTCTGTTCACACTCAAAATCTTTCCCATGGTAAGAATTCTATGGGACAGAGTACCAGGGGTGGGGATACATGTGGAATACAGGGACCTCCCTGAATGCATTCACTCTGGGGCCTTACACGAGGGGTAGAGCAGAGACTCAGTTCTGGGATCTGGTACAGAAGCCAGTGGGTAGTGTTAAAGCTGATGTTGTTCACAAAACCTAGTGCTCTTTAGAAATGTGAATCTTTGCTTCCCAGAGAGTACTGTATCCTTCTTACAAGTACTCGTCTCTCTTAAAAGGTTTCTAATCTGCCTAATTCATAACTACTTATAACCCTGAAAAGATTTTGATGTTGGACTTTGATTGAGCATGCATAGTTGGATATGTAATAAAAATAAAGTTTGGTTTCTTCATACTAATACTATAAAATAACTACTATAAAAAGCATTTAACATTAATAATATATTTAGAAAGCAAATTATATGATATATGGATGGTATATTTCCAGTTGCATGCTTAAAATATTTATGCATAGAAGAAAAAAAGCAAGGTATATACCAACTATTCTGGGTGTTATTCTGGGAAGTGGCATTATGGGTGTATTTCTCTCCTTTGTTGTTGGGTTTTTTTTCTGTATTTTGTAAGTGTTTGATAATAAACATGTATTATTGTGAAAGAAGGAAAGTGTTTTATGATTGGCTCCCAAGAGCTTTAACAATTGAAAAATTTGAAATCTAAGATTGGAATCTATATGTTAAAAGTCTAGGCTGCTCTGTCTAATATGGCAACCACTAGTCTCAAGTAAATATTTAAAATTATATTTAAATTAGGGCTCCTGGGCAGCTCAGTCAGCTAAGCATCTGCCTTCTGCTCAGGTCATGATCCGTTCTGGGATCGAGTCCCCCATCAGGTTCCCTGTTAGCGGGGAATCTGCTTCTGCCTCTGCCCCTCCCGTCTACTCGTGGTCTCTCTCTGGTGCTCTCTCTCTCTCTCTCAAATAAATAAATAAAATCTTTTTAAAAATTATATTTAAATTAATTAAAAGCTAACCAATTTATTAACAGTTTAATTCTTCAGTCATACTAGCCACATTTTAAGTTTCAATAGCCCCATTATCATCATCACAGAAAGTTCTATTTGACAATCCTAATGGAAGCAGGTTACCAACTGTGCCCTGAGTACTAAAGACAAAAGTGAGCCAGTTTTCAGTGGCACAGGAATGGGCACATGCCCCTCGCCATAGACGCTGAGAGACTTCTCATCAGCAGTCCCTTTTATACACCTCACCAGTCTGAGGCCAGATAAGCTCAGAGGTTTTTCCCCACAGGCATCCTGCTTCTTAGTGCTGGAGCAAGGGCGAGAACTCAGCGCTAAGCTCCTCAGGCAGAGCTCCTGCCAACACATCACTATGACCATCTCCTCCAGAAAACCAAAGCTTCCCAAGCAAGACTTTGACTCAGTTCAGCACAATTTCATGTCACAAACATTTTTTGAGTGCTTACAATGTGATAGGTACCATAATAAGCCTTCAATATATAAAAGCAAGCAAGAGACGTGTCTCTATCCCCAAAGGAAGCCGAAGGGATAAAACGGAAGGGCACAAAGTAGGGAAAAGTATGTTCTTGGGAAATCTAGAAGTGCTCCACCTATCGTAAATAGGTTTGTGTAGGGTCTCCACATTTGTGCACCCAAATCCACACGTTAGCACTTCTTCTCCAACGTTCTCAATTTTCCTCACCCTCCAGAAGAAAAGAGACTAGACTCCATTTTTGAAATGTAGCCGATCCTTGCCCTAATATTGTTTTGTTTTTATTTTTGTTCTTTCGGTTTAACTTCACATGGGATAGTTAGAGACACTCAACAATCTTAACATGAACTAATTTTCTCACGTTTAGGCCTGGTTTTATATGTGCAAAATAATTTTAAATCTTGAAATAAAATGAAATACTGCTTTGATATTTAGTCATCCATCCCATTTCAGATTATATAAAAGCAAATAAAAATTTTGAGTGAATGGTTATTTTTCAACCAGTTGTGTTGGAACTGTTTAAACACAGGTTAACAACCTGGAACCCTCCGTCCTCATATAAATCGTGCTCCTGTATTTTAACAGATGCGATGCTCCTGGTGGCAGAGCGACTGGAAGGACCATTCAACATTGAGTCTGTCATGGACCCAATAGATGTCAAGATCTCCGAAGCCATTATGAACATGCAGGAAAACAGCATGCAGGTGTCCGCAAAGGTATTTGCATTAGTCATATTTCTACGAGTAAGGGAAGTGCAGTAATCTAAAAATGAAGTAACTAGATATGTCGGCTGAGATTATAAATTCTAATACATTGTCGGAGAGCTTTTCCTATTGAGCTGCAAATTTGCTACTTCATTAAGAATGTCCAACAAAATGGCATTGAGAAAGGAAGCAATCTTTTCGTTCTCAGCTACTCAATCATGGAATTTCAGAGAGCCCCAGGTAGATTGACTAATCCCTCACATTTGTGAGCAATTTGGGGGAAATTTTCTTTCTTATATGTTTGAAATTTCTGCACACCCTCAACCCATTCTCTCTCTAGGAACTTCTAATTATATCTTCAGCTGTGCAAACCGGCAAATGTCCTATATGTTCAATCGTAAATAATTAAACATTTCATCTGACTTTCTTTTTTAAGACTATGGCGTAACCTTCATTAATGAATATTCAGGAGAAAATGCTCCTTTGTATGAAGTCAAGCACACATTAAAAGAAGAAAAGTACATTTTCATAAATCATAAGACAGAGCTTCTGAGATTGCAGCTGCAGAACACAAATACCAGTTTCCCCATTTTTATTTGTCGCCCACTCAGTTAAAGATAAACAGGACCTGCCTTAGACAAAATTGAGGAAGTTTGCCAAGGATCTCCAGGCTGTTCTTCATTGCCCCTTTTGCCCGCCAGGATAACTGCACAAAGCCCTTATGTTCTTTTTAGTGGTCTCCCTGTCATGACACACTAACCAAATCTATATCAGTCCCTTAAACCTGGTTGGTGACTGAGTGATTGTATTTTAATTGAAAGTCATTCACACAAAAATATGTCAGGCAGAGAGATGCATGCTTAGCTCTCTTCGATTTTTAAAATCCTTTGTGAAAGAGATTTCAGATATAATCAAGGAGGAGGGGATGTGTGAAGGCGGGGCGGGGGGGGGGGGGGGGGGGGGGTAGTTACAGCAAAAAGAGCCATGGAATCAGACTAGGTTTCCGCGGCTGAGTCTGAATCAAACCAGTTTGGGGCTTTTCGGGGTTAACTGGTAGGAAGTAGGGTAAGAAAGAATCTGGCCTGGGTCGCTTTCTCTCTCATTGAGAGAGGGACAGGCCAAGAGTTTTACAGGCCTAGCTCTGAATTTTAATGAGCTTGGGGTAGCCTGTGTAAAGGAGGATGCCTCAAATTACCACCACCCATTGGGGAAATAGCACATTTGGGGGTTCCACGAAAAGCTATTTTCTTCCTTTCCTGGGAAAAAATAGCAATCATTTATTCCTCCCAAATCTATTGCCTAGACACGGATTCATGTTGTTTTAAGAGGCCACCATCCCAGCAGCGCTCGAGTAACCAGGTGCTCAGCTTGCTGATATACAAAACAGCCCTAGAGAAGAGGGTGTAAGAAGCACTCGGACAAAAGTGGTTTGAGACCACCACACACTTCTTAGAAGGATCTCCACTGGAGCACGTACATACGTGTTCGAGTTATTCTATTAAAAATTCTCTAAGAGGTCAGATGGACTCTCTTTATTACCAGAATGTGGATGAGACATTTTTGTGGAATTTGTCCAACTACATTATAATAGGAGAGTTGTTAATAAGGAATGTGCTTTTTCAAAAGACACACTTCTTTGTAAGAAATGTCAAAAATCAAGAGTAGAAACAATATAGGGCATGTAAGGAAGGGTACACTCACGTGAGAGGATATTGTATAGCAGGTCATAAAATAACAGGACAAAAAAATGTCAAATGAGCTAGAAACAAAGAAAGCATATCTGGTAGTCTTGACACAGGGCAAAGGGGAGTGAGTTAAAGAAGGAGGGAGAGGAGAGCAGCCAGGCTCTGCAGGACGGAGGGATGGGAGACAGGCTGCAAAGTGGAAGAGGGTTTGAGGAAGGACCAAAGCCAGCCTCGAACATAGTGGAGAGGCAACAGGTGGTTGGAATTTGGATACATTTAGCAGGAAACACCAATAGGATTTGCTGATAGAATGGGTATGTTCTCCAAGAGGCTTTATTGCATGGAATTTGCATGGAATTTGGAAACAGGTAATTTTCATTTTCCATTTAAGCCACATCCATGAAATTATACACGAACTAAAGTCTAGAATCTACATTTTTGCTAAGAACTGGAGGGTTGTATCCCCCCCTTTTTTTTGAGTAGGTTCCATGCCTAGCGTGGAGCCCGACTCGGAGCTTAAACTCACAACCCTGAGATCAAGACCTGAGCTGAGATCAAGAGTCAGATGCTTAAATGACTGAGCCACCCAGGCACCCCATGTATTTTTCCTTTTTCAAGGGAACCCTCAGTCTCCATTGATAAACAATCTCACTGAATTAGGAGTTCTAGATGTCCACTTTGGCTGGAATATTTGCATAATGAGGCTTCCTTAAATTCTGATAAGGCTTTGAGTGAGGCCAGAAGTTATTTCCTAATTGAGGGTAGGGGTGGGGGTGGGCAGACATCCTGAGAGTTGTAAAGCCTACAAATTAAAATGACTTTTTATTCTAAGACATGATTGGCAATTTCTCCTTGGAAAATCATTTACCTTATTACACCAGTTGCTGTTAGCAGTCATTCCAGAACCTTTTTCAGAAAAGCAACGGTGCTTATAACTGTTAGATTGTATGTTAAATGCTTACTTCAAAGGACTACACTGTGCTATATGTGGTTTATATTATGTAATATTTATAACAATATTTGTAATGAGCTAGAACCTCCCCCCTTATTTTCCAGATAAGGAAACCAAGGCTTAGAAAAGTTAAGTAACGTACAGGGGCCTCATGGTGCATAAAGAGTGCATAGAGGAGGGTTCTGATGACAGGACCCATGTTGCCAGATCACTGCATTATAACAATGAGGGTGTCTCCGAAGCCAGTCTCACCCAGGGCGGAGTTCAGTAAATATTTGCTGAATAGATCAAGTATTAGGAGAAAGTTCAAAGGCTTTCAGTAAAACCTTCATGAGAAGCTGAGGACACAGAGTGGCAAAGCCAAAAGGACTCAAGTTGTCTGTCTTTCTGTCCGATTCCCTTCATAACTCTACCTACGCTTCCCACCATGCCCAATTCTAATGAAATCATTCTCTTATCAAGCCTCATTGCTTCCAGCCTTTCCTGAAGTTGTAGTAGTACAAAGTATAAAAGTTACTTTCGTCTCCCTCTCTCTATCTGAAGGCAGAAGGTGAACCCACCACAGATTCAGATACGAAATTCCCCTCCTCTAATGCCATAGGCTCTCATCAAATCTGCAGGAGAACAGCTCATATTTTGTACCTAGTCCCTGATCCTGATTTAGTGGGATTTACCCACCAATGAAAAGATCTGTTCCCACCAAGTATGCTCCTGCTCCAATCTTGTCTTAGGGCTGTTTTTATACATACTATCAGATCTTTTTCCTCTCCTATTTAGCTCATAGCTAAACTGTTAGCTGTAAGGATTACTGACATTCCTTCCAAAAAATACATTGGCTAGGGGTGCCTGGCTGGCTCAGTCGGAAGAACATGAGACTCCTGATCTCAGCGTCGTGAGCTGGAGCCCTGTGTTGGGTGTAGAGATCATTTAAATAAATAAACTTAAAAAAAAAAAATACATTGGCTATGCCGAGTTGTATAATCAGGTTATAAAATTTTGGTAATAACATTATGGCACTTATTTGAAACTCTTGGTTTGTGTATTCTTTGTATAACATGATATTATATGTTATATAATATATATTATATATATCATTATATATGTGTATGTACACATTTTTAAGGACTGGAAACAAAAGCACATTAAGACTTTGGACAAATAATCCCCTAGTAACAATGATAATCATCATGGCCACCAGTAATTGAGCACCTAGTATATTCATTCAGCAAATACCCTATCATGTACCAGGCATGAGGAATACAGTAGAAGACAAAACAGATCCTCGGCCCCATGTCAGTCTCTTTCTACATGTTTTATATATTTATTCCAAACCCTTGCTGCAATCTTGTAGAGCATCTTTTTCCTGATTTTATAGGTAAAGAATGTTAAATTTACAGGAATTGAGTAGCCTTCCTGGGGTCAGGCAACTAACAAGGGGCAGACTTGGGATGACCCCTACAAATGATCTGATCCAAAGAAAAAGACCTTCCCAGCATGCCACTGTTCCCTCAATAAGTATCTTCCCACCTAGTCCAAATATACTTCAGCACTGGAGGACCCAGCCTTCTAAGGGAGGGCTATTGCCTAAAACACACAACAGGGAATGTTCTGATGAGAAACAAGTGCTGTTCATTCTTCAAGCCCCAACCAAGCTTATTACATTCACCAATTTCCCAATCTTCATCACACACAGGAAAGCTCCCTCATTATTCTACCACTTCTGTTACCCACCCAAGTCAAAGAACTTTGCAGGCATATGGAAATTCCCCAAGGGAAGAGAGAGCAAAACTTGCTGAGTCTCTGCCTGTGAAATTCAGATGTGTTGATAGTCTCCTTCTTATCCTATCAGGGAAGATGAAATTGATCTCACTTGATATAATTTTAACTGTATTAGGAATAATTTCAAACCTAATCCAGGAAAAGATTGGTTTGTCAGATATAATCTAAATTAAGAAGGAAGACTTATTAAATTCCAGTTGAAACCATCCATTCAATTAATACTTATTACAGACGAGGGTAGAACCCATTATGGAAGAGTAGGGTGGCCTCCAGGTACTTAATTTTCTCCAGACAATTCTTTCTGAATCTATAGTACTAATGAAGATGAGAGGGGGAAAAAAAAGAAAAAGAAAAGAAAAAAGCCTAAGAGGATGGAAAAGCGAATGTAATAATATCTGCTTCTAGCTAGTGGGTCTTAGTCTCCTCATCTGTAAAATGAAGGGTTCTTTGAAATGTGCTTTTCCAGTTCTAAACAGTTAACAGTATTATGAACATTATCTCTTCACTACTGGTTAGGTTTCCTTTTCTAGCATCCAAATATTTTTCTTTTCTCTGGATCTTTTTTCTTTCAAAACATACAGGCATAAGTGATATCTTGGGAACTTGCATGTAGAAAATATCTCCTTTCAGATACAAAGACATTGTTTAGAATTTAGCTCAAATAAATATATTTTTATTCCAGTAGTGTTTGTCTTTACTTTGAGTTCCTAGGTTATGCGTGCCCTTCTTAAGGCAGTAAGCATATTATTTCTTGTGTTGTGGTTATTTGCATACTTCCCTTCTCCTTCCCAAGATTATAAATTATTTGAGGACAGGAGTTACATCTTACCTGTGCTTGCATTCTACAGAAAGCCATCCTAACATGTTTTTGCACATGGAAGAAACAGTATATTTTGCTGAGTTGAATTTGGAACATGAAAGTATAATGCCAGAGAGACTTCAACAATAAAAAACAGAAAATACCTTAAAATATACTTGAAGTCAGCCTAGGATTTTTTACAATAACACAAAGGTTATAAGATCAGATTTTGACATCAGACAGACCTCGGATCTGGTTTTTACTAGTTGTGGGACTTGGGGCAAATTATCTGTCCAAACACAATTAACTCACCTGAAAAAATTAGGATGCTAGTAGTACCTACTCATAGGGTCATTTGAGAGTAAAATGGTACCATCTATGTAAAATGCTTAGCTAAGGAATATATCCAATCCAACCCACTCTTATAAGTGAAATATTTTAATTGCTGTTGTTGAAATGTCTACGATGTGTGAATCCTAAAGAACATAGACTGGCTCTATGGTTTTGGCCTCATCCATGATGGTCTGCGAGCTTACCTTTAGCATCTCAGATCAGAAGAGCAGTTGGGTGATATACATGCCTGCACTTGAAGGCACATACCTATTTTCAGTGGCAGTGAATCACGTTGAAAGGGACACATATTTCTGCATGGCCTGGACGTGGCATGGCGTGACAGTCAAGAGATGGCTAACGAACAAAGCCTTCAGAAGGAAGGCGGCTCGAGGGAATAGTCGAGTTGGATAGAGGCTGTCAGCAACTTACTCGTCTTCCTATCTGGTGGTCCCACAGGTGGCCGGCACGCCAAAGGTTTTAGAGGAATGTCAGTGGCCTCTGCCTAATGTCACATTAGCCTCACATTAAAGGAATAATTGGCTTGTGACAAGTGGTTCCGTTCCTTCTGCCTGATTGCTGAGAAAAAAACAAATGGCCATACTATTTATAAAGTTCTATTTCTATTTCTTCTTTAGTTTTGTTTTTAAAAGAAAAGAGCAAGTTCTCAACGATGCCTTGATTCAGAATACTCAGAATAGTTTCTCTGGTTATTCAGATTTCAAAGTTCATATTCTGCCCGTCAGCTCTTACTTACAATATTTCACTAAGAAACAGTGACCTCCTTGAAACATCTTTTATTCTTTGATTTCTCCATTTCTATACAGAAAACCAGAATCTGTTCTATTCCTGTTTGTGACATCACTGGATAACAGAGCCAGATTTTTTTAGATGCTAGATACAAAGAAAAGAAAGAAAAAAAAGAGACACCTTTTTCTTATAAAGCAAAATGAAGGTTTGAGAAAAGTGCCTACGATGTATTTATAGGAAACACACCCAAAGCAAACTAGTTTTAACTTTCCTCCCATGTAAAAGGGATTTAAAAAAATATTTTTTTCCCTCCTTTTGATGATAAAGGGAAACTCCTGATTATCTCTAACCTTTGGAGATTTATCTTAAGATTTTCTTTCACTTTAACTTCAGGGCAAAAGACAAGAAGATTACCCTTAATGAAGCCAACTCAAGAATAAGTGATTGAAACTCGATTCAGTTTTTAACATTTAGCGTGTTCTTAGAGGAAGATGCGCTCTCGCTCACCTGAATATCTTCTTCCAACATCCTCCTGCCTTAACAGGAGAACTCCTTCCTCAGAGTCATGCTTCCCGGGGGCAGCTGATGGTCGATGGTCGGGCTGGAGGAATTCAGTCGCCTAGCCTTACACACACACACAGTTAACCCCAGCTCTGAGTGCTTCCTTCTGCCCGGGAAGACGCCATCCTGCTGGATTCGGAGAGTCTTTGCCCCAGCCAGCCTACATTTAAACGCACGGAGGAGCTACCTTTGTGTGTTTACAGAAGCCTGTTCTGCCAGAAAGTTTTGAATTATATGGCTTTCTGTCGGTCTTCTTCTTCTAATGCGTTTTGCGTATCTCTTCCATTTCACTTCATTATCCCAGAATAGATCTTAACACACCAGCCAAGTAGCTTAGCTGCCTTACAGAGTGAAAATCAATCATTTCTTTATTAATACAAGTAACCTGTTAGCTAGACAATATGTCTTTAAAACATGGGGCTCCTGGGGCTGGGTGACAAAAAGAGCTCTTGTGCACAGAAGTGTGGGACCTCCTCAGACCCAGCGTCCTGACTTTGCTACAGTGACGGGAGTAGCTTTCATCCCAAATCTCTCCTAGCCTGGACTACTCTCCTGATCACACCTGTTTATCCCATGGCCTGCCACACACCTCCAATAACCCTGTCGAAAACTGCACTCGTGTCCTCCCCCAAAGCCTCCCTCCCCAGGGCTTGCTGTCCCAGTGAGGGCCCCCTCTGCCGCACCTGCTTCTAGCCAGAAGCACAGTTGACTCAAACTTCCCTTTCTCCTTCTCCCGCATAGTTGTTCCATGACGGGCCCCACTGAACAGTCCTCAATCCCTTTTGAATCCATCCTCAGCAGCTCCCCTAATTTTACCATCTCCCACATGGATTATAGCCTCCTATTTAATTCCCTGCCTTTGGTTCTGCCACACTCTGATCCATCCTGCACACTGTAACCAGAGAGATTGCTGAAAATGCTAATATGTTCACATTACTCCCCTGCTTACTTACCAGCTTTCCGGGATTCCCTGTTGCCATTAGATGAAAGCCCAGGTGTAGCCCCTGCACGATGCTGTCCTTAGCCTGCCACCCTCCTCCAGGCCACCCTCCCCACTCTCCGTGCCTGGGATTATTAAAGCAAATGTTTCTTGAGCATTGATTATCTGCCGAGCACCATACTAGATGCTGCGGAGGTAATAGTGAGTAAGACCAACAGAGCCTGAGTCCTACTAGACGTTTTAACGTAGGAGGTAAGAGAACATCTGTATGTGCCAGACATTCAAGACAGCCTTAGCTCTGTTGCTCAGAAGAACCATCCTCTATCACCTCCATGCTTTTGCCCATGCTGTTCTCCTCATCCTGGAACATCCTGTCCTTTCCACACCGAACACCAAATATACACCATTTGCCAGGCACTATTTCTTCACTTCCGGGGCAAGATTCAGTGGGATCCTGGTGAGTCCTGGCACAACCAGCTATCAATGCAGTGAACATGCTAGTGTGCAGTATTTGCCAATTTCTGTTGTGTAAATATTCGCACCGTGGTGATTTCAAGCTACCAACGTGAGGTCACTGAACATGGAGTAGCACGCCACAATATAACATTTCCCCCGACTGACACAGTTGGCACAAATCACCTCAAGAGCTTAGGTGAGAGTAAATAATTAGGAAGTAGTGAGTTTTTAGTATATATTACCTTTGTTTTCAATATAATGTATACAATTTTAAGTTTATACATTGTAACTTAGTAATCACTGTTCAATGACTGGCTTGCAGAATTCCTGACGATTTTACCGGTGGTCTCGAGATCCCATAAGAGCCCATTCCAGGACTCCACTGCTATTCTAGGAAGCCTTCTCTGACCCTCCAGTCTGGTTAGTTGCCCCTTGTGGGTGTCCCCATCACATTTATCATGATATAACCACCAGGCTTCTTGTCAGAACCTCCCTGAGAGCAGGAACATGTCCAGTTGGCATATCCCCAGCACCTATGTCTGCCCATAATGACACTCAATGAATATTGGTTGAATGATAGGTTGAATGAATGATACAGAGCCAGGCTGATGAAATTTACACATTCATGTGAATTCAGCAAAATGATCTTAAAGAATTGCTTTAAAACCCATAAACAAAGAGCATATGAGATAATCATTTAGCCAGGCCAAGAAGGTTAAGATTTCTTTTTTACCACATTCAAAATATGCTTTGTTCAGTTCCTTGTAATTCCTCCCTATTCGCCATTGGGGAGAAAATATCAAGGTGTTCTGCTATTTAAGGAAAGCAAACCCTTCAAGGAAAAAAAAATCATCTTCTCAAGCAAACGGAACGAATTTGCTTTTATTGAAGAAACAATTTTAAGACGTATGCAAAACATTTGACAGATATTCTGGAACCAAGCTGTGTAAGCATCAGGAGTAAATTTCTAAAGCCTTAAAACTGACATGGTAGCTGGCTTTTGAAAATTGAAGCTGGTGAAAGGCAGCCAAAGCTGAAACTGATGACTTCACTTGATTCAGTGTAACCCGGAATTCTCTTCACGGAGCCCTGAGCCCATCCAGGGACCCATGTGGAATTTGCCAGATGACTTGGCTAAGGGACCATTGTAATCAGTCTTTAAGGAAAGAAAAGCATGAGCTAGGGAGCAAAGAAAAAGAGAGGAAGAGAGAGGAGAAGGGGTAGAGAGGAGTAAAGAACACAAGAGAAGAGCAGATTGTTCTGAGACTTTAGGATGAAAACCTGTTTTCTTAAAAAAATCAATCCATAAAGAAAATTAGCAAACTAATAAAACCAAATAAAAATAAAAAGACTCAATATTTAAAATGTTACCATAATGAGTGTAATAATTTTATATCTAAAGAAAGAAGTCATTATTAAAATGTTCTAAGTTGATATTCAGGAAAATTCTACATTGGATATTAGCAGAATGCTGTTAGGAACCAGAAAAAAAAGAAAATGTGTGAAATGAAGCTCTAAGGTGCCAGTTTAACCTTATATCATAGTGATGATGTGGCTTTTCTTGCTATTACTTTTATTGAAATGGGGTTTAAAAAAATTTTTAACTTATTCACATCTATTTACTAGTGATATGTGGACATCTCCCGCACACCCATTTCGGTCTACATATTTCACTTCCTCTCTAAGAAAAGGTCCCCAGCTCTGTGCTCAACCTAGACAAGCGGGGACAGGGATATGTACGGTACAAACACAGCCCATGGGCCGGTGGTGCCGCTCACCATTTTCACAGGGTGGGGAAATCAGGAAGAGAGGCTTTGCAAACATCCCGAGTTGTCTTCCCCTTTGCTACAAGCAAAAGGCCATTGCTTGAGATGTGATCTCCAGAACCCATGACTCTGAGCTCGCCCACCAACCATCAGAGAGCCAAGGTTGACTATTTTATACACAGGGTCCTTGGCTCTCTAACCGGCTTTTCAAGCACAGTGGGTAGCTGTTAGCAAATGATCAAGAAACAGGATCTTTTTGGTTCTATTTATCAGTTTAAACAAAGTTGTTGATTTGGTTTTGCTCTAAGTTGGCACAGTAAGCGGAGTCAGGGAAATATCAAATGAGTTTTTTAGGCGGATGGATGATTCATTGTTTTTTTCTGAAGCCTAAGGAAGAAATGTTAAATGATTTTGAAGAGATAATTGATTCTTTGCAATAGAGTATATAAAACACACAGTTCAGTGTCTGGCCCATTGTGGACATTGAGTAAGTGTCAAGTTCTCTTTTCTTTCTGATCTTGCCTTACACAAATCTCTCTGCTAATTGCCTTCCATGAATGTTTGCAAAAGGGGGAAATTATAACTAAAAATTTCATTTATCCATAATCTTTCACTCCCAATTTTTTTTTTAAAAAGTACATACTATGTGCTAGGAACTCTTACAGATTATGGGATTCAGCAATAGCCATGAACAAAATGTAAAAGATCCAATTCTTCATAAAAAATTATTCATGCATCACTCTGCATAATCCATAGATCTGATTTGTTCTTCATTACTGTGCTGAGACTTTAGGATGAAAACCTGTTTTCTTAAAAAAATCAATCCATAAAGAAAATTAGCAAACTAATAAAACCAAATAAAAATAAAAAGACTCAATATTTAAAATGTTACCATTTTAAATTTAACCTCAGTTAAAATAATACATTTCTATACCTCATTTTTTTTCAGTGTCTTTTCAAAGCATCATATCATTTTATCTTCCCAGCATCCCTGAGGATTCGGGAGAACATGTTACTCAAAGGTCACACAGGTTTAAGGAGAAAGTCTGAAGGTAGTATTCCAGGCTTTTAGACTCTTGTTCGTGACCTTTCTCTTATGCCACAGCTGTCTCTCATGCAAACAATGGCCAAAATAGAGAGAGCTGATGCAGATACGATAACTTCTGTTTCCTTGGGAACGAACAGGATAGATTTGAATTCCCCCAGTGGTCATCTGACAAATAGTTCATTCATTAACACTGTAATATAAATTAGAATCTAATCAGTAAATAAAACATTACTTACTCTCAAAATATCAAATCCAATTATATCTAGGTAGCATTCACTGCCACCCATGTTAATATAAAAGATTAGAGTTCTGTTTGCAAATTTCAAAATGATATATGGGAATAGCAACATCCCTCCACAGTAGGAACCACTGAGTAGAAAGTGGAAGGATAGAATTTTTTTAAAAACACAGGAGCCGAGACGGGATTGATCTGCAGCCATGCTTATGAGCTTGCCAGTAATGACGTTTGTGAATGTATGATCAACCTGCAGAGACAAAGAGATGTAGGTATAAAGCTTTGGGGGCTTCTGAAAAAGTGCACACCACATTGTTTTATTTTAAGGGAAAGTTGTTAAGATGCTGAGATGTTCTTAAAGGAAAAGGTCTTATATTTAAAAACCTAAGACACAGGGGCGCCTGGGTGGCTCAGTTGGTTAAGCGACTGCCTTCGGCTCAGGCCATGATCCTGGAGTCCCAGGATCAAGTCCCGCATCAGGCTCCCTGCTCAGCAGGGAGTCTGCTTCTCCCTCTGACCCTCCCTCTGACCCTCGCCCCCTCTGACCCTCCCCCCCTTGGTTATATCAAGTGAAGTCATCAGTTTCCCCTCAAATCTCTCTATCTCATTCTCTCTCAAATAAATAAAATCTTTAAAAAAAATAAAATAAAATAATAAAAAAATAAAAACCTAAGACACAGCACTCAAACCTGTTATCACCACCTTCCTCTCTTTCTCACCTCTCCGAAACAATAAAATGTCTCTCCTTTCAGAACTTTGTATCTTTAATGTCAGCTTCTCTAATCTCAGAATGCCAGCACACTTCTGAGACATTTTAGTAATCCTCTTAAGAGAGAGAATTCATGAGCCAGATATCTTCCCCAAATCCACAGGTTTTGCAAGCCTACCAAGCGGGAAGGATAACTCCGTTGTGTATTTGCAGCATCTGCCTACATGGGGATTGCCAAATACTTTGCCAGATTACAGTGAGTGGTCCCCCCCTTATCCATGGTTTCAGTTTCCTGAAACCATATCATATATATCATATATCAATCATGACCCGAAAGCAGATGATCTTCCTTCTGACGTACCCTCCTTCGTCAGAAGGTCACCAGTAGTCTAATGCCATGTCACAATGCTTACGCCACTCACCTCACTTTATCTCATGTAGGTATTTACCATCTCACCTCATCACAAGAAAAAGAGTGAGTACAGGGCGACTGGATGTCTCAGTCATTAAACGTCTGCCTTCGGCTCAGGTCATGATCCCAGGGTCCTGGAATCGAGCCGCACATCGGGCTCCCTGCTCCATGGGAAGCCTGCTTCTCCCTCTCCCACTCCCCCTGCTTGTGTTCCCTCTCTCGCTGTGTCTCTCTCTCTGTCAAATAAATAAATAAAATTTTTTTAAAAAGAGTGAGTACAGTAACAATAAGATATTTTGAGAGAGAAGGAGTCCACATTCGCATAACTTGTATTATGGTATATTGTTATAATTGTTCAATTTTATTGTCTGCTATTGTTGTTTATCTCTTACTGTGCCTAATTTATCAATTAAACTTTATCATAAGTATTTATGTATAAGAACATAATCATATATATAGGGTTTGGTACTATTTATTGTTTCAGGCATCCACTGGGGGTCTTGGAACATATGCCCCGTGGATGAGGGGGGACCACTGTATCTAATTATCTCTTACAACATCACTTGGAGGAAGATAGGCAGAAGATAATACTGATTCTATTTCTTCAAGGAATAAAGCTAATGATATGTTCCTACAATGAGATGGCTTGCCTGCAACTGTGTTCTCTAGAAACTTCTGTTCTGCTGTAAAGAAAAGACTTTTAGTGTCTTAAAAATAGTATTTCTTCTCTTGAATTAAAGGGAGTGGAGGGTACATGCACTGTTGGTGGGTATATAAATTGGTGCGGCCACTATAGACAGTGCAGAGGTCTCTTAAAAAATTAAAAATAGAACTATCATGCAATCTAGGAATTTCACTTCTGGGTATTTATCCAAAGAAAACAAAAACACTGATTTGAAAACATATAAGTACCCCTATGTTCATCGTAGCACAATAGCTAAGATATGGAAGCAACCTAACTGTTCATTGATAGATGAATGGATAAAGAAAATGTGGGATATATATATATATATATTACATATATATAATGGAATTATATATGTATAATATTATATATATAATGATATTACTCAGCCATTGAAAAGAATGAGATCTTGCATTTACCACAACATGAATGGACCTAGAAGGGATTATGCTAAGTGAAATACGTCAGACAGAGAGAAACAAATACCATATGATTTCATTCATATGTGCAATCTAGAAAACAAAACAAATAAACAAAACAAAACAGAGACAGACTACTAGATAACATAGAACAAACACAGTGGCCAGAAGGGAAGGGGGTGTCACATGTGAAAGGGATTAAGATGGACAGATGCCCAGTTATAAAAAAAATAAGTAAGTCACAGGGATATAAAGTACAGCGTAGGGAATATAGTCAATAATACTGTAAGAACTTTCTATGGTGACAGATGGTAACTAGACGTATTGAGGTGATCATTTTGTAGTGTGTAAGAATATCGAATCACTGTGTTGTACACCTGAAACTAATATAATAATGTATGTCCAATATAATTCAACTTTAAAAAATTGTTTTATCTTTAAAAAAAAAAAAGAGGCAGTGGAGGGTAGAATGGATTCCGAAAACACCTCTGAATCAATGCAGCTGAATGTGTTACATCTGAATCGCTTCTCTCGGTGGGGTAAAGCAGACTGCACAGAGCATCCCAAGGTGTGTTCCCTAGAACACTCATCCTGTGAGAGCCTCGTGCACCCTCTGCCGAGCCTGGGGCCAAATGGGGAATTACTGCAAAGGACCTCCTCCCTTTTGATGAGTCAGAACACACATTCATATGACCAGGACCTGCCAACATACCTAATTTCACTTTGACCATGGAATTTATTGCATATGTAACAACTGTTAACAACTCTTGGTAATAATATTTTATGGAAAACATTGAAGAAACATCAGCCCAGACATTTTTTCCCCTCAAATCTCCTTACTCAGAAAACAAAACTTCTAGAAAGGAAATGGTTGTAGAATAATGTAAGTAGCTATACTGTCAAGCACTTACTTTTCCAGATGATGGCTTCTGTTTTCCTGCCTTATGTACTGCATTTTATCATCATAGTGTGGGGAATAATACTATCATTCCCATTTGACAGAGGAGGAGACTAAAGTGCAGGGAAGACCCTGAATGTTGGCATGACACTGGGCTGTCCTTAGCCCCACCTGTCACCCATCCATATACTTGCCCTGGGCTTTAAATACCACCTTAGGCTAGGGGCCCAGATCTACCTCTCCAGCCCTGACCACTCCTCGGAATAGAATCTCGATCTACTGATTCTCACGTAAGCTAACCTCATTTAACCTCTCACTTAACTGACCCACATTATTCCTCATCTGTTTCTTCCCTTATTCAAAATACAATATATTGGGGTGCCCTAGACTACGAGGAAAAAGGCTCATCGGTCCTTTAGAGTAACATAGCCCTGAGCCTCATGAGCCACAAAACTTTGTCTTAACTATACTGCTGCCACAGTAAGCTCAGAAGATAGTCTGAGACAATCTGAATGTCCCGCACGAGAATTCCATTCGTCACCCATCCCATGAACCCCAGGTTTTAAAAACATGTTGTCTAACCAACAGATTGCACGTATGATAACTGAATGCATTGATTTTCACTTTGTAACTCATCTAAGTAATATGACGGATACATGTTGCTTCAGGTACAGTCTCTGCAGTGAGAATCAGACAAGGGCTTCTCATCGTTCCTAAGCAATGACAGGGCGTGGGTGTGCCAGTCTCCTTCCCAACTCTTCCCTGCAGGTTTTGTAAAGTTCCGAAAACCCACTCTTAATCCCTAGGCATGTCACTTCCCCACTGAAGGATCTCTTTATGACCATGCCTTTTTTTCTAAGGGTAAAATAGAACCTGTTGAAGGACCTTCAGGATTCATATCCTGACATATTATGACAGATTTTTCTGTAGGTCTCCAGCTGATTATGAGGTGAGGTGTTGTTCCCATCATAATTACAAGGCAGTGTTTTCTTCCATTTGGATCATACTCTCAGTGATTTCTGCACCGAAGCCACCTTAAAAATCCAAACCTGATATAAATAACAAAAGGCTACTAGGCTATATTGACTTAACTCACCGTTCTGTGTAATTGACACTCTCAAAAGAAAAGAAATCAAACAAGTGGTAAGGTTTTCTGTTATGATGAGGTATCTCCCCTGGGGTCCTAATATTCTTTCAGGGCATTTCTTGTTCCTTTGATTTAATTTAAACCAGTGAGCCAGATTTTTCCCAAAGAGCAAATTAAGAAGGTCTCTTAACTCTTTCAGTGCCCTGCTTCAAGAAATCCCCAGCAAGGCCATTAACATTGTTTTGCCTTAGGCTTTACACTCTCTAAAAGTCAGCTGTCATATTCGGAGCAATCCAAAATAGCACACTCAACAAAACCCTGGAGCTTTGGAAATGTTAATGCCCTCCATCAGCAATGACCTTGCCACTGGGAAGTGATTTAGGCCCTAGGGAGAAAAGGGCCCACTATCTTTATCACGCTGGTTTACACCATCCACTTCAGAAATTGTGTGAGAGAAGAATAATCAATAGTGTGTTAAGACCAATCTCGAAGAACGCCAAGACAAAATGCTCCTGCTCTGCAAAATGCTGAGTTGAAGGAGAACTTTTGGATATGACCAAAGAGAAATGAGCTGGAGTGGTAACACCGAATGAATTGTGACTCGAGATGGAATTTGTCATTGGGAATGGCACTCTGAGAGCTCTCTGTGTATTTCGGTGGAATCCCATAACGTGCCTGATGAAAAATGCTTATTTTAGAGCAAAGCAGATTCAAATAACAAAACCCAAAGGCAGGCATGCATTCTAAACACACACACACGCAGGTTAAGAATTAGCTGACACAAATAGTCCCAGAAAGTTAACCAAGGTAAGTAGCTAAGAAGTAGAATCACCACCTCCTGTGGAAAAATGGAAGAAACGTCAAGTTCAACTTCATCAAAACTTCCTGAAAATGTCACTAGAGTTTCTGTCATTCTAGTAAAGGTATTATCTCTTGATAACCAACAGAGAGTAGGAAGCTTCTAAAAACAGCCGAGGAAGTGTCCCCACCACACCCTGAGTTGAAATCACTGGAAAAGAGCTGGCTGCTTGATCCCTAAGATCATTACACTGAAATGTGTGGTTTCCCATGGCAAACCTAACCGTACATCAACAGCTGTCAACAAAATTAGACGGAATTGTCCTTATAGGGACACCACATTGGCTTGTCCTATTTCCACACCTTTGCTCCAGAGTGTTTTCAAAGAACTCTTTCAGTGCAGGTTTTCCTTATTCACACCGCAGGGCAGGGCCACTCAGGTTATTTGGCCTTAGATGCTAGACACGAAATAACATTTGTCACGGTAACAGGAATCCCACACGGGTATTTACTGAATGCCAAATTCAAGTACATGAAAAGGTCTCGGTCATGTTCATTTAGTCCTGACATCATCCTGTGACGTAGCTATTACAATTCCTATTTTTAATACAGTTGATGTTCATTATTTGTGGTAGTTATGTTTCATAAAGTGGCTGCCAATACTGAATTAGCAAATACTGAACTGCCGGAAAGACAGGGCTAGGCTCCTGGAAGCTTTTAGCCACCTTTTGTCAACCAACCAATAAGCAACCTATGTGTATTTCTTCTTAAAGACACTTTATTTAGTATATACTGTTGATTCATTAACATTGAACTCAGGGCCAAGTGCACCAGAACTTCTGCCTGAACAAGGTTTATCTAACACACATATTTTCTCCATAAGGCACATCACACACAGCCCTTTGGGCTCAGGAACGCCAGATAGCACTTTAGCCCTGAACTTGGGGGCCATCTTAAACAGGGAAATTACCAAGTAAAAGGACAAGAATGTGAAAAACGGGGCACTAAAGAGGCCACAGAAAGGACACTTGATTTCAGCATGTGAGCTGAAACAAGAAGGCAAAGCATCACTTGGTTCAGCTTCAGCTGGGAACATGCATGTAGGGCCACTCAACCCATGTCCACAGAAGTGCGTGACTAATGATTTGGGGCTTGCAAAGTAATTTTAGCGAGTAGGCAAATTCGCAAATACAGAATCTGCAAATAATGAGGACTGAATATATATGTTTGAAAATAAGAGTCAGCATGCAGTGAGGCATGCACCCCACATCTGTCTAGTCAGTCTTCCTGTTATATTAGCAGTAGTCGTCATTTAAATTTAGAGATTAGAGTTTATTGGAGATTGGAGTCCCAGGAAAAATGGGAAAGCCATTGCCTAGCATGCTTCTGTACCAGGATCTTAGGAAGAAACTCACTGTGTAAGTTTCTTGACCTTTCAATGGTTCTTCCAGGTCTTTCAGGGGTGTGGCCAACCCAAACCTGCTCCAGCCCTCCGATCTGCTCGCTCAGCTCCTGAAAATTTTAATGCGCGGTTCAGGCCTTACAATCCTGAGGAGAGACCCACAACTGCTGCAGGCACGAGCTTGGACCGGCTGGTGAGTTCTCTTGGATTGATGGCCACTGTGGGCACTTTTCTGTTACCAAGGTTATTCTTCAGGAGACGTGATGGGACTCCGAAAAAGTTGGTTGTAAAAGTCATCTCATTCTTATATCTGCTCCTGGTCTTAATTAGAATATTGAAAAATAATGAGATCTTCCTTTTAGGTCATGAATTAGATTATTTAAGGCGTCTTATCCTATTAATCCACTCATGCAGTGGCCAAATTTTCAACTTCATATTTCTTCTGAAATATTAATCTGAAGACTAAGTTACTATATCTTCCAGAAATATAATTACAATAGCGCATTTCTTACTCACCTGCTTCTGTTATTTATTCAGTTATGATACAGTGTAATTTTATTATGCCCTCTTGTGTATAAAGTTTTCTGTTTGAAAGACCTTGCCAGGAGATCCCAAGTCAACGTTACTACCGTTTTTTTTTCTTTTTTGTGTGTCTTTTAAAAGTTGGAAGCCTTAAAAATAGTCACTCTTTGATCCACTTAAATGTGTGTCAGGGGACCGACTGATATCTACCAGCAAAGCAATCCACTTGGAGAATAAACATAGTAAACACCATTTTTTAATGTGTTTTAAAAATCAAATTTTGCTATAAAAAATGAAAAGCTCATAATTTCAAAGAAATACTGCCTGATTATTTTCAATGCAATTTATAGCACTATAAACAATTTGTATACCTGTAATTGTTAGCACTGTTAATGTTGCCTTGCCAATTATCTTGATGTATAATTAACAGATAAAAACCTTAAGGTCATAAAATACTTGAACCACATCTGATTATGTCATATAAACTCAGATCTCAAGGGTTTCTGGTTATGAAAATACTTTTACTAGTCACTGTTGTAAATTACTTTATCATTTTAGTTAATATCCTTCCGCAGCGTAGGACTCACAAGATTAAATTGGTTGAGTTTGGCCTTCACGTTAAGTACATCTCAGCATCTCTGTCTATAGAAATCTAATGTACTTACAACATAAAGGCCTATCCACGAAGAGCCAGAGTGAAGGGGTAAGTGGAGTCATTAGCCACTAAATTATGTTATAAATCTATTACTGTTTATTAGCAAATAAAACCCCTCTTCAGTGTAGGTTTCAAAAAAAGAATCATCCAGATATTGCTTCAACCTTCTATGTTACCTTGGTCATGTCTATTCTCTGTTCCCAGTTTCAGGAAGAGTTTAAAAATAGTCACCTTTCTTCTTTTAAACAACCAATTAGATTCCCCTGAACCACTAGCTAATTGTTTTAAAGAAATGATGGTTATCATGAGAGTCCATTATTTGAGTTTTTACTTTACAAACTCCTCTGTCTGTTAAAATCCTTTTCACCAAAGCACAAATGGTGAGTATGGGTTTGAGTTCTCTCACTCTCTCTCTCACTCTCTTTCTCTCTTTTTTATTTTTTTTCCATTTTAGTTGGCTCTAACTTAGTTATTGGAATGATTCAGGCTTTTTGGAATTTTCACAAATTCTAATTTAAGAACTGGGGCATGGTGCAGGATGAGTAAGTCCTAGCGATCTGCTGTACAACATTGTGCCTATAGATAAGTCCTGTTTGATGCACTTAAAAATCTGTTAGGAGGGTAGCTCTCATGTTAAGTGTTCTTACCACAATAAAGTAAAATTTAAAAACAATTGGGTGCATTATGCACTTAGTTAAAATTGCACTGAATTGGATCAATATAATGGTATCTATGACTACTAATTAATGTTTTTTCCCTTTGAAACTAGCACAGTTTTCTCTCCTCCCCAGGAGAAATAAACACACACACACACACACTCAAACAGGGGAAGTAGAGCAAGAAAAATATTTTTCTCAAGACAGCAGTATGTATGCAATTTAGCACAACCTAAATAAAGCATCAACGCTTTGAGATTGCCACATGATGTATAATATCTGATAGATAAGGAAATTAGAATTTGAACCTTCTTTTAGAAAGGAAATTCACTGATGATCTTCGAAATGCCCCCAATATAAAGGTCTTGAAGAGTATTGGCAAATAGCAAACTGATTTAGGCTTTTCTATTTTTATGCACCCCCCCAAAATATATTTTAATCAATATTTTTTCTGAAAAGGATCAGTCATGGTGAATCATTTGATCATGGGTAAAAACCAAAGACTAGACTGGGTGCATAAGGGCCAGATTCAGTGCATAGGAATTTAAATCAATAAGTCAGTTTTATTCGAAAATGTTCTCTGACAGCACATAGTACTTAACTTCCTCATGGTGTGACTTCAGGCTCTGTAAGAGAGAATGGCAGATTTATTAATGTTTTATTGAATTAAATTCCCAAATTGTAAGAATTAGTGATTTGTAATTCACAGCCAGCCATAAACTGACCTGGAGTCACTTCCCCAGTCCCTAAGGGCAAGGGGCTGTTTCCACATCAAAAAGAACTATACAGGGTTATTCTTGAGAAACACAGACTAGGCCCAAAGCTAATATCAGAATCTTCATTTGCAGCCCTTGGCTTCCCGACCAAGGCTTTCTTCCTTTTGAGGGTTCAACGTATTTCTGAATAGTGGAAAGGTAAAGCAGTTACCTTAGCCCGACTGTTTATATGACAGCTTATATGTCAACAGTCAGACCAAATCATCTCCAAGATGCATGCATTGGTGAACTCTCTTGATGGGTCTGCCATATATTACAGCCTATTTTGACTGTTTATAAACAAGTCTCATGTTACCTACTCCTGTTTTAATTTTCTCCTGAAAAAAATGTTTCCTGAATATTTATAAGAAGCATGTGTCCCAGAGAAGGAGGATAATTGGAAAAGACTTCCCTTAATTTCTCTAAGTCTTTCAGCAGAGAAAAAGCTTCAAGGACAGCATCAAAAGAATATCCCAGTCACCCCACTGCTTTTGCCAAAGTGAAAATAACTGTAAAGCTCTTGGAGGAGTTGCTTCTTACTACCACTTAAAATGAGTACCTGTGTTAATTAACTTTGGAATCTTTTGATCAGTGTTCTTATATCAGTTATTGTAATGCTATTTTTTTATGTGAACTGGTAATTATGGGGTTAGTTTTAGAAGTAAATCTCCTAACCCCAACCTGGGCCAACTGCTGCTAGAACTTACATAAAATAATTAAAAATAAAACTCACTCTTAAAAATACATCGATTCCACCATTTAACCTCTATTAGATGTTTAAGGAACTTGTAAATTCTTTTATATCACTAGGAAGCTTTTCTCTTTGTTCCTCTAAAGTTATATGGACATAAAAATCAGTTTAGGTAGTCAGTGGCTTTCAGACATACTACCTGAAGTTATTTTTATTATCCAATAATGAATGAATACATTTGTATAAATTCAGCTGCTGATGAAAAGCTGACTCATCAAAGACTATCACAGTCCTTCCTGCCAGCAGCTAGGGTTTGTTGAAGATACAAATGCCATTAAGTATTTTGGTTAACAGATTGGCCCCACGATCACATGTCTTTCCTGCTACCAACACCCACCCCAGCAGCCCTCTGTCCCTGCTTACTGTTACTGATTTTCAATTAAATAGGCCAGAAGTGATTATTTGCAAACGATTGATTTTTCTTCCTTTTTTCTTAAATTTATACTTCATGAATTCTCTTACACAATTTGACGTGAAACTATGAGTTCTTTTTTTTTTTTAAAGAAACTTCCACTGGAATGTCACTGGAAGTACAGACTATAAAAAAATACATCAACCTAAAAGAGCTCGATTTTGAAGATCCGAGAATACAGAGATATTTCAGATTATCATCTGTGAAAGACAATTAGTTGTACAGCTCAGAAAACTGAGCACAACATGCATTATAGATCCCGCACACACTGGGCAGGGAGTGTCTGTTATTTACCCCAGTGGACTCATCAGAGCAGAATATACTTTAAATCGTGTATCTTAGAGGAATGTGTTTTATAAAAGTAGATTTCAAAGAAAAAAAAACACGTGGAAGTTAATTCATCAAGTTGGTGATGATTTAGACCAATGAACCTCCAGTAAGTATTCAACATCGTACTGGCTTCTTAAATATTCTACTGGTAATTCTGAGGGAGTTTGGGGTGGGGGTGGGTGGAATGCCAGCCTGCAAAGCTAAACGTTATACCTGTGCTGTGCTGTTATGTATAGAATAATCTCTCTTTCTTTTTCCTTTAAATTTGTTTTCCTCTTGCTTCCCAGAGGATTGTGTGGAGGACAATGCAACATAGTGTAAGCTTTGGTCTTCTTTTTTCTTACTCTCATACTCATTTGTCTTCATATAGTCATTTCAGAGAGTTCTCGAGAAATTCTACCTCCACTTTCCCTTTCCAGACTGTCTAGAGCGTGTTGAACACTGCACATGACCGACAGGGTTAGCCGCTTCCTCTCTGTTTGGTATTTATGGTTAACAGCCATTTTGGTATTCTTTCCCAATGGCAAGGTTTTCAATCTAAGCTTTGTGTTAGACTAACTCATTTGGTGGCTGATTTAAATTCTATCCCAATGTTCAGACTATGTGTAGTCTGCCTGAAAAATTAGCTCTTCCCTGATAGAATATATTGGCTGTTTTCTTCTTGTGCTGAGCGAATAATTACCTCGCTAATAATAACAACGAACCAACATCAGCTCTCATGCATAAGGAGCTAATTTTTCCATTAGCGAGGACAGAGAATTTAGGGGGGTTAAGAAATAGTCTGTGGTATAGGTTGTTTACTCTTTTTTTTCTCCCTTCTTGAACTTACTGATGTCTCATAGCGCATTCAGGGAGGGCCTGGATATTTTTTACTACAAAGTGGTTTGTGTTGGGGCTAAGGACGGCGCACCCAGGTTATCTTACCTGACTTTATATATTAACCATAATAATCAGATAGTTAATTTTTCTAATCTGGTTTTCATACTAACATCCCATACTGATAATACCTTTTAATAAGGTTCTGAACCCTGCATATCATTGTGGAACCAGGAGAGACGATGACTCTCCCCTGAAGGGCACATATTTATTCATGCAGCCGACCTATGATATCGTAGTGCCCCATGTCTGCCTGGCCTGATATTCAGGCAGTGAAGTCCGCTGTTCAAATTCATTTCTTTAAAAGGAAATTGTCCCCTGAGTCGTATTCCCATTCATCATCACAGTTCTCTGAGCCCAGGGCAGTTTGAATGAAAAAAGAAAGTTAAGAGGTAAATCTGGATTAGGAATACTCTGGAAGAGGAGACCTTGAAGAAGGAACAGGAAAGACAGATGGCTTAGGGTCCCCTGATGCTAAATGGGAAATTGGGGGAGCAAACGTCATGGGTAGGACAAATCAGGGTTCTATTAGTTTGGTTCATTTGATAAAATTAGAGTAGCCCCAGCTGAGATAGTATGTGCCCGTGTTTCTCAACAACATTCTCCTGATATCTCCAGGTTTTCCAGCCGTTGAGCCAGTCCGATCTCCTTATCTTATGGTTATCAGGATCCCCGTAGCTTTCCCCCAAGAGGAACGACTTCTTGAATATATTGGAAGGAATATAAATTATAATATCATCCTCCACCCCCATGTTGTCTGCTGGACTTCCCTGCTGGCCTCCTATAATCTTCCTTAACTGGGCCAAAAATACGGTGCTACTTTTGAAATTCACTGGTTCGCCATGGTGCTAAATAAGAATTACTGACATTATTACGTATAGATTGAAGAACTTGCAAAATATCAAGTTATGCACTTTATTTTATTATTCTGAAACAAAATGGACAAAGCAGGTCACTTTCTGGTGTCGTTCCTGCCTGATGGTTAATACCAGTTTCAGAGTAAAATGCTGGTCATAAAAACGTTCTTCTCTGCCTCTTTGGGGCCATTTTGGTGTGATTTAGGATGTCTTGGTTGTGAGGATTCGGGGAAACTGTCTGTTGTTCATTGTAAATTGCCATGGCATTTCATTGTCACCTCAAAGGATTCTGCATCCGGCTAAATCCACTATTTTGCATTTCAAAAGGATGTCAGGCTGTATTTAAGAAACTGTTTTATTATCTAGAGCCTCAGCCACTGTCTTTAAGTGAAACCGATATTTCCTACCTTCCACCCAGACACACACACACACACACACGCACACCCCTCAGTCTTTGCTTGGCCGGAGCAGCAGGAAAAAGTAAAACCTCAATAACAACAGTAAACCAGATTCTCCACTTTAATTAGTTTTCTAAAGATAAATGGGTCAAGGCCAGACTGGCTTTCAGCCTCTGCTGCCGCAGCATAAATTATGCCACATTCACCCCAGCAAACAAATGGCTACTGCTCAATCCACTTCCAATTGTGAACTGCCCAGTCTTGTCCGAACCTGCTTTATCTCTTTACGGCAAAACCCCACTGAGACACCCCAGTTTCATCTTCAATGAACCCTTGGTAACAACAGCAGCAAAATACAGTGAGCTTTCAAAGCAGGGAGAAAATACAAAACATTGTAACCAGACCATCCAACTCATTTGGTCTCAGTTCCTGCCCTTCGGGCAACAGCAGCGGCGCCTGGTAGCTGGGAGAGCCGCCAGACACAGGCTTCTTTCCGCTTAGGAGGCTTGTAGTTGACGAGGCCCCGGTGGGGGATAGCAGAGGACACACATAGCAAATGATGGCTTATCTGCAGGATATGCTGCTTGTTCCATGGGCTTGGAGGATGCACACAGCGAATTCAATGGTATGCCCTGTTGGGAACCCGGATGGAATGCCTGCTCCTCGTGTGGCTTTTTCAGTTCGCACCCAGTGGACGGTGGACTGGTTTTACATCCTGGAGAAGCTCTTCTTTCAGGAATGTGGAAGGATGGTGAAACTGGAAAAGCGCAGACCTCTCTTTGAGCTCAGGCGAGGAGGTGTTCAATTGCACTGGGCTGCGTGCCTCGGGGAGAAAGAAGAGGAATCGCCCCACTGGCCGCGTTCCTCCCTGGGAGATGCTGAAGCCCATTCCGCATCTGTGCTTTACGACACGTTCAGAGAATCACACGGATTCTTGATGAAATAAACAATGAAATAAAGTATGCCACCCCTTTTAAAAGGGGGGGAGGGACTCTTGCACCGTTTAGGTATAAGTGGTCCTTAAAATCATTTTGCGGGGGATTTGACCAACCAAACCATTTTCAACTCTGTGAAATTGTCCTTTGTCTTCAGAAATATTTAAGCTAGAGCTTTGTTGACCTCTGACTATGTCACAAACATGAAATGTTATACTTTCAGACACCAAATACAGCAAGACAGATTTTCTATCTGCTTGGTGGTATGCTGATATGCTTACTTTCCCCTGAAGACATGAAAATTTCTTTCAGAATTCCTAGACTGCAGCTAACCCCAAATCAATGCATCCTTTATGCATCAGTCAATCAACAATGTATGTACCTGCTTCTTCTCTGCTACACAGCACTTAGTAAACCTAGCTACCGCGTACAATCTATACCATAGCATGTTGTCAGTGCTAGCATCATCAAAAAGGCAAGAGTTACTATTTGCAAAAAAGCACAGCTTATCACACCTGTTAGACACACTCTGTCTCCTCTAGGGAATAATATCTAGTATAGAGTCCATACAGTGTGAGCATATAGGAAAGAGGAGTTTGATTTTGTAATCTAAGATGGATTACACTACTAAAGAATACATGGAAGATATATTAACAAATGAATTATCATTGACCAAATATGCCAACGGAAAACACTAAAACATCTGTAGCGTCTTTGGGATAGGCTATCCCATACCTCATTCTACCTTCTTAAGCCAGAACTTTTTGCCCACATCTTGAACAAATCAAACAGAAACTTTGTCAGTTCTGAACCAGTCTGATGAAAAAAGTGTATTTGTCCTTTATTCAGCTATGTAACAAGTGTTTTGGTGACTTGAATATGAAAGCCTGAATAGACAAGCCATACTAAACTACTTAAACCACACCTTTTAAAATATGTGTTCATGAGAGGCATCAGTTGACATAGATCTTTTATTAACTTATTGAGCAGCTTAAAGAACCTTCTCTTTGTCATGGAAAACCTGCAGTAATTCTTTCTCATAGCTGTCTGAGATATCCACAACACAACTCCCAAATGTGATGTTCACGCTTATGAGAGATAGAGCTGAAGAAATGGGGTATTTCATAAATACCAGTTTTGATGTATTTGCTGTATAATCAATCAGCTTTTAACTGACTCTGGGGCCTATGGAATACATTTTAAAGCACTGGGAATTTGGCTACTCCCATAACATACTTGGACACTTTTTACTGCTAGCAATAAACCTCAGGCATAAACATTGTAGAGAAAACCAGATGAAAAGAAACCTGTTTGAGTGAAAATTGACTTCGCTTCATAAATGTTAAAGGTAGAAAGATATCTGCAATACACAATAATTTTATTACTTAAGCTCATTCATGATCATTATCGTCAAAGGCGATGACTTCGTACATATTTCCTAACACCTAAAAGACTGGCCAATCTATTAAAAAAAAAAAAAAAGTCAGGTTGACAGTAAATGAACAACCACCAGCTGCAACAGCACCATGATATTGCTGGTTAACAAATAATTTTTTGGAATTTGGGTTTGGGTAATATCTTCGGAAGCTTTGCCAATACTTTATCAATCCCGATAAGCCGAGCTAGGCAACACGGCACCTACAAACACCCCCCAAAATGGCTCATAAAGAACACAGGTTTACTGCTCATTCATGCCAAATATGTTTTGTGGGTTTTCTGTGGATCAGCTGCACATGATCATCACTCTCACTCCAGGACCCAGGGTCACAGCGCAGCCATCATCTGGAGCTTCACCTGTTACAGTAGTGGAGGAAGTGAGAATGGGGCAAAGACAACTATTGGAGTCTCCACCTAGAAGGGGCACAGCACACGGTTCACAGGTCATTGGCCAAAGGGGATCACATGACCAAGCCTACTGTCAAGAAGGCGGGGACCTGTGTCCCTCTGTGTCTCACATAGAGTGAAAACATGTGAGTGAATGTAATATTGTCATCCACAAATATGTATGACCAAGGCAAGATTTTTAAGTTGATAAAAATCGACCTCATTACTCTCTCTAACCCTAAGACAAACCTAACATGAAAAAGAAGAGGAAAATCCTTCATTCATTCAACAAATATTTATTGTGCACTAATTTGAACCAAGGATAGCTGGTTAGAGCATAATCAGGAGCTCACAATACTTTGGGGGACACCAGACAAATCTAGCAAAATTCCATGCAGACTAGATACTGGTAAAGATTGTGTTTAATTTTTTTAGAATTCTCAGAGAATTCTAAGTCTTTGTTACAAAGGGGGTGTCTATATTGCCCTAGAAAACCAGCATCTCTTTGGAAGTCAGCTTGATTTTTAGTGTTGGATGGCTTTTTTGCCTATCTGAACTTTGAATTCAATCATAATTCAGCCAGAGCCAAGGAGTCCCACTCCAAATCTTAGGACAGTATCTCAGGGAGGAGGTAGAAGCTGTTGCCAATGAGGAGTAGAAAAATAGCAGCAGAAAAACAGAATGAGCAAAGACTTTTTTATTACCGGCATTTAAGTGTCTTTCAGATCCAGACTATATATATTTTAAATAAAGCTTCCATATTGCATTTTGTGAATGCTGCTCTTGTCTTACTTGATGTCACGTTTGCTTAGGCAAAGCAATTTTTCTGCTCTTCTCCTTTCTGGGTCAACCTAGTTGGAGCAAATCAAATTGTTCTCCCTCTCTCTTTCTTTCATACATCATCATTTAAGATCACCAAGAATTCAAGTTCTGGAACCTGCCCTTGTCTCCTTCGACAATATCTGTTTATTTCTGAACAGCATTCATGAAGGAGAACACTCTTCACAGGTTAATCAGAGAAATTGCCTAGGCTGACAGCAACAGTTACCTTATTGATTGCAATGAAAGTCTCAGGAATGTGTGTGCTGTTGGCTTCTGCATGGAATTATCTGCAAAATCCTAGAGCTCTGATTCAGCTGGAAGAAAAATTACAATATAAATTCATAAATTATTTGTGTGTGACCGAGGTAATGAAACAATGACTTTTGTAAGTTTTATTCTAAGGGATTTTGACCTAAGAAAACACCCCCACAGCAGCCTGCATTCATTTCAGTGAAGAACACTCATCTCTGCACTTGAAAAAGCCTAGCATTTCCTTTGCCCGCTCTTTGCAGCTCCTTGAGTGCTAGAGAAAAGGGGTAAACATGAAGCAGCTAGACTAGCTTTGGGAAGAAAACATAAAGGCAGCAAACTGCCTTAATTGATCTCCTCACATAAAATCCAAAACCCAGAGCCTATCTTTAGTGCAAGACATGTCCTCACGAAGATGTTTCCAGTTACTCAGGAAAATCAAATCTTCTTTATACAACAGTCTTCACGGAACAAGAAATATTTCATTAGGATTTTAATGATGAGGGCTCAAGCAAAGAAAGCTTCATCCTCTCTTTTGTCAAGCTTTCTTGACAAAATAAATAAAACAAAAAGCCCTTTATGTATTTTTCAGTAAAATAAAAAAATGAACAGTTTGGAGGTGAGAAGTAAAATGAATCCTTAGGAGTATTTTTTGAAGTGGACTTGGAAAACTTGGGTCATGGTATAACAGAGAAGGCTCGTGTGTGTGTGTGTGTGTGTGTGTGTGTGCTTATTTCTTAATTGTGATACACTTCTTGTGTCCAGTAGTCATAAGTGAGATTGTTACAGTTATTTATCAAATTGTAGTTGAAGCGTGATACTTTTATATAAATGTCTGTGATTCATCGCTACTTTTTTAAAATTCAAAGACACCTCATTGTGAATAAAATCTGACCGCCCATTTCCAGGTCTTCCTCATCCCTCCCGTCATGTCTTGCCCTAAACTTTACCCTTCCACAGAGAGGTGCCACTGCTGTCTGCTAGATTAAGCACAGCTGTTATTATCACAAACAACAACATCTAAATTCAAAGATCTCAGTTATTCATTGTGAGGTTGACTCTAACACACAGGCTGTAGGTAGGCTTCTTGTTCTTTATGGAAAGTGGCTGGTTCGGCTGCAGGCTTCGGCATTCAGGGAGAACTGAGGCTACAAAAGCTTTCTGGGAGGCTTTAGGACTAGTCTCTGGGGACAAGCAGAGACTCCCAAGCTCCGCTGGCTCCCACTTGGTTGTCAAAGACTGTGAACCCTTGGAGCTTTCTCTCTAAGCTATGGCCACAGAGCAAGATTCCAGTAAAAAGTCCCAGGCTGAACATTGGGGAAGCTGGTAAGAGTGTCAAGTTCTAGAAAAGTATTTGGGAAGCATGCAGCTAAATGGTGGATGCAAATAACCCAGAGGAATGATGGAGTACAGAGTGGGGGGATGCACCGCATCTCCCATGACATATTCCTGAGCACTGCGCACATCTCTCGGCCTCACGTCACCACCGAGGACCAACACGGAAAGGCTTTTGCTAAAAACACTCAAGCCAGACAAGGTGGAAGTACTCAGGGAGGACGTGAAAAGCCCAAATTAAGCAGCTGAATCTGATGCGAAGGTGAACAGCATCTGAAATAGCCTTTTTGAAAAAACTTACTTGAAGGTGAACACAGAGACAAGCCATTGGCAAAATTTCACTGTAAAATGATCAGTACCTGGAGAGTAGATTTGACGATGGAGAATGACAAGGAGAAGAAGATATCATACAGCTCTTCTTCTTTCATCTTGACCTCTCCCCTTCTAAAAATAAAAGGAGAACCAAAGTCACAAAGTTTTTAAGATTTGTCCAGTGACATAGGAGCCAGAACAAGAACCCAGGCTTCTTACTGCTACCCGGGATTTGTGTCCACCAAGTTGTCCCACCTGCCTGTCTTACGAAATATATCATAGCTCCAGATGGAAGCAGGATCTGCCTAACAGCCTATCCCAGGTCAACAAAGAAGAACAGTCTGCATTTGTGGAGTGCTTTAGAATAGACAAAGGGTGTTCACATACTGTACCTTGTTTGTAAAGCTTGAAACAACAGGAGCCAGCTATCTGATGTTTCTCTTGAAGAGACTTCTAGTGCTGGCTTTCTGTTTCCCAGGGGCCTGATGCTACATGCTCTTGGTGTCTGTGATGTCTCGGCTGCCATCAAAGGTCAAGCAAGAGGTACACAGGCATTTTTGTGGGTTTACTGCTATTTTGCCTCTTTTTTGTTGCCCGCAGTACTTTCATAAGATCCTCTGTTTGGGGGGGAAAAAAAAAAAAAGGAAGGGAGGGAAGGAAGGCAGGAAGGAAAGAATGAAGGAAAAAATTTTGTTTTCTGATATTTAAGGCTATTTGGGGTGCCCAGAACAACTTCACAGAATTCCAGATAAAGCCTGGAGGAGTGCATTGCTCACTCAAAGGAAGGTGAAGAAAAAAATTGGGGGATGGGTGGGTCTGGATGATCACTATTGTAAGTGTTTACAGAATGTTTGGATGACTATCCTCCTAAGTTTGCTTTCTACTACATTGCTGATATATTCTCAAAGGCTGCTGACCAAAGGGGATTTGGAATTCAAGATCCTCATTTTTAAGATCTTCCTAAATAATAGTAGTATAAGCAAGTAAATTGTATTTGGTTGAATTGATGATTAAAAGTGAAAGCTATGGCTCTATTGATTTAAAATGATAAGAGACTTTCAGCACATTATTTAAATGCCTGTGGGAATTGTACAAAGTCCCTCCAAGATTACTGACTTTTGGTTATCATCCTTACTACTTTTGTCTTCCAAATCATTGCATTATCTTGAATTGTGGTCATCAATTTCAGCCCTTTTGAGTCATTGTGATGCAAACAGGACTGTGATTTATCCAGAAACACCAAAGTCCTGTTTGACTCTGGGCTGGCTCAGGCCAACTCTTATACTAAAGACAAGACCACATGTTCAGGTAAGTAGAGCAAGATGCAAATGAAGCCCAAGGCCTGATCCTTAAAAGTGCTGGCCAAGGCCTCTTCCTCACCATGAACTTGGACCACATTCCTCCAGGGGGTCTCACACGGACCCAGGGAGACAGCACTGAGCCAAAGTTTGGATTCACCATCACTGCCAAGGAAAAACAATTCAAAACATTTGCTCTACACTCAGGGATCCTTCGGGTTGGTTGCAGGGACATTAAAGTCCATCTAGTCCAATGCTCTCAGTTTGCCAATGAAGACACTGGAATCCAGAAAGACGATGGGGCTGGTGCGAAAATCCCATTGGCTTAGGGCTGAGATATTTCTTTGTTTCTCAACTTCCATTTATTCAAGCAATACATCCAGTAATGCATCTTTCAAAATAATGTCATGCTGGTTGTAGTAAGCCCATATATAGAATATATATATATATATATATATATATATATTCTAGAATAAAGAAAAGCCACAAATTACAATCACAAAGAAAAATAAAGTAAATTGAATTTGTTGAATTCACTGTCACAAAAATGGTGGATCTTTTTTTTCTCTTTATATAGATTTATTTTTCAGACAAGTTTTAGGTTCATAGCAAATTTGAAAGGAAAGTAGAGAGAGGTCCCATATACCCCCTGCCCCGACACAGACACAGACTCTTGCACTATCCACCTACCAGAGTGGTGCACTTGGTTCTGTTTCTTTACTGTAGGTTTGTACCCTTTGAACAACATCTCCCCAATTGCCCTGCCTTCCAACCCCCAGTAACCACCATTCTACTCTCTGTTTCTACAAGTTTGACTTTTTGAAATTCCACTTAGAAGTGAGATCATACAGTATTTGTCTTTGTCTGACTTGTCTTTCTTAACATAATGCCCTCAGAGTCCATCCATGTTGCTGTAAATGGCAGGATTTCCTTCTTTCTCATGGCTGAATAATATTCTGTTGTGCGCATGCGCCTGTGTGTGTGTGTGTGTGTGTGCACATGTATTTGTACAATACCACATCTTTATCCACTCATCTGTTGACAGACACTCAGCTTGTTTCCATATCTTGGCTGTTGGGAATAGTGCAGCAATAAACATGGGGCTGAGTATATCTTTTTGACATCCTTGCATTTCCTTTGGATAAATACCCAGAAGTGGGATTGCTGATCACATAGTAGTTATATTTTTAATTCTTTGAGGTTCTGCAGACTGTTTTCCACAGGGGCTGAACCAATTTACATTCCCACCCACCCTGCAGTGGGGTCCATTCTTCCCCACATCCCTGACAACACTCCACTCCTCTTCTTGATGACGACCATTCTAGCAGAGTGGTACACTTGTCACAATCAATACAACTACGTTGACCATCCTCTCCATCCAAGCTGATTTCAGATTAGCTGGCAAGAGGACTCCTCACAGAAATGCTGCCATTTTCTAACACTAGTACCTTGGGTGAGTCCCTCCAGCTCTCCTCTTTCAGTTAAAATGACAGGGAGAGGAGAGCAAAGCAGATGGGTAGAAGTAAGGAGAAAATATCTAAGATCCTTTCCAGCTTTCAAACACTAGCATTCTGGGAGGAATGACAATCTATTACATCAGAGTAACTCGTGCCCTCCTCCTGTGATGCCACCTAGAAATGTGTGGGGAAGGAGGGTCCACCTCCAGCTCCCACTGTTGTTTTATCAACGGTAACTTTCTCGGGGACTCTCACATCAAAATCATATTTGTGATTTAGCATCTACTAACATCCACATGAGGCAGCAAAGTTTCTCAGTACATCTCCAGGACGCACATATACCAAGGTACAGAGAGGAGAAGTTGTCATTTCTTCCTCCACGTGTAGGATGCCATGCCTAATTTTAAAAATAAGAGCCCACTGCGTCTGCTGTAGCCTGCTGTTTACATGGCTATAGTACGTTTTACTCGCTGTGCTGTGAGGAGCCTTTCCCTCCGTGTCCAAAGAAGTGCTGGGGCCTTTTGGAATCTCGTGGACACGATTCATCACTGAGCATCTCACCTGGATATTCTAGTCTTCTGTTTTGTGGGCCTCTTTCTTCTCCCCTTCGGGAGAAACCACTGTCTCGCTCTCTGGCTCCATCCTTTGCATTCACTGCCCCCCCCACCACCACCACCACCACCGTGTTTCTCACAGCTGTGGCTTTTCTCATGGTATTCTAGGCACAACACAGGGGGGAAAAAAAAAAGGTGTTTTCATATCACAGTTAATTTGCTACGGTCAGAGCAAAAACAAAAGCAAAACATTCGAAAAATGCCAAGCACTTGGGAGGAATGTCTGCTCGCCACACTGATACTTCACAGTGACCTCAGATCCTTTCCAAGATTCTCACTGTTACAGTAACACTAGGTGGCCACATCTTCTGGAAATACAGATTCAAAAGTGCTTGGGTCATTTTCTTTTGTGAGAAGTTTTTTGTATTTTTTTTTTCACTTTATTAACAGGATGTGTGATACCTAGTAAGCGGTGTGTGATCACTGCTTCTTATAAAATTGAATCTAAGTGCAAGTCATTTCACACATTTCTCCCTTCCCTGAGATAGCTTCAGTGCCTTCCTTTTTTAGGACAAAGGAGGCAAGCAGAGAGGTTTCCTAAATGTGAGAAGAAGGAGGGCTACCACCGTGCTCTCCAAGGGACTTTCAAATTAACTCCTCCATCCCAACACACTTCCTCATCTCTCCCCCCTGACTTTGTTGGGAGAGACACAGCAGAGGGTTACCCTTTGCCCTTCCTGGAGATAGACCACAAAGCCAGCAGTTAGAGAAAGATCTGTTGCTGCAGTCTCAAAGGACCTCTCTGCCCACCAGACCAGCATTTCTGAACACGTGGGACCAGGATCACCTAGATCAGAAGCTTATTTAAAAAAAAAAAAAAAAATTGCTGAGAGCCAAGCCAGAACCACACCAAATGAGCCACACCCAGGGCCAGAGGACAGAAAATCTGCCTCTTCCACATGCTCTCGGGTGATTCTGATGTACACTCTCAACATGTTATATGGACTGTTGTCTTCCTGACTCTTGAGGATCTGCCTTTTCCCTCAGCATCCCCATTACCAAAGCGTCCAATGTATACTTCCTGGAAGAATGACTCCTCCATTAGATGTGTACAAAAGACTTCTTGGCTCACGTGTGGAAGGATTCACCCCACTGTGAGCTCCCAGCAGAGAGAGAAAAATCCAAACTAAGACTTCCTGGCTGTCCCTGCTGTTGGTCTCACGGATGTCACTGACATCAACCACAGTCTTGAATCATTGCTCTTTATCAGAAGCAAATATGAAGAGAGACCCCACACCACCAGCTGCACAGCCCAGCCTCCTGGTAGTCTTTCTAGAAAGAGATTATATGTAAATTAAACAGCCTCATAGTTAATATTTCTGAACTTCTTAGTCACTTACCAACTTCATTTGGTTGGTACCTTCTTATTCTGGGAAGCGAAAGGGATCTCTCTGCAGCCCCTTGCTCTGCTCCATGTTCAGGTGAGAAGAGGGGTGGCCTGGTGTGGGGGGGGTGCTGCTCCGGGAGTCAGGGCTCTGGTCCCCCTGCTGCCCCAGCACCACTCTGTGACCTTGCACAGCTCACTTCTACTCATCTGTAAAATGAAGGATGGCTTGAGTCCGGTGGCTCCATGGTCCCTTCCTAGGACACAGTCACAAGCTTCTGTGAGTGGGGAACGTGTGACCCCACCGAACACGGATCAGCAGGTCTGGATCACACGTGGGAACCCCTGAAGAAAGAAGTCTGTGGGGCCAAAAAGCCCAGCTGAACTCAGGCTGGCAAGATGCTTCCCACAGAAACTGGAGCCCTCGGAGTTTTATTTCTTCTTCAGAACATCTGGCTAATGTCTTTTCGGGCATGATTCATGTTTCTTGATTGTCCAAAAGGAGTCAGAGAGGGACAGAGTAAAGAAACTAAATAAAATGTCCTCGAGAATATCCCAAAGGAATAGAGGTGGGGGGAAAGTCATGCTTGAATTTAAGCCACTGAAAACATTTGGCAAAACGCTGAGTTCTTCCTGCGTGTTCAACGTTGTGAATTTTCACATGAGCTCACGTTGTTCCCAGAACCCACCAGACCCCGGGCCCCTCACATCCTCTACCTGGAAGGATGAGGCTCCCAGGGGTGAATCTGCACCTCACGTACCCTCAGCAGCTGTCATCTGCTTAGTCTGGGAAACGTCCAGGTCCTCCCGCACATTTATTTGCACTTCCCCTTTGAGATAGGATGTCCCAAATTACACAGCCAAGGTCTTCAGCCCAGGGGGGTTTATTCTCCACCCGATCTGCAGAGAGTAAGAAAACGGATCTGGTCTTGTACAACCACGGTTAAACAATTGTGTAAACGTCATTGAAATCCGTGTGTTTTTCCAGGTGAAATGGCCTTACACTCAATGTTGGGTTGCACGCATTTAGGAGATGCCCCCAAATCTGGGGTTGTCCCTTAATTTCCCCCAAGTTTTTTTTTCTTCTCCTTCTTCCTTTAGCTTGGTCTTATTCAGGACAGAAATCCCTGGGTCAGAAATTTTGCCTAGTCCCATAAATATGACTTTTTGAATGTCCCAAGAGGCAGAAAGGGAGCCAAATGTGATTACTCAGCCTCTAGGCTTTCATCATGGTGTGATTCATCAAAGGAGCTGAAGGCACTGCACATTTCTGGAGCCCAGAGGCTCTTTGCCCTGTTGCTTTGATGAAGAAAGAAAGAGTCATAAGAGGGATTTTTACACGGGGACAAAGCCATGTGCAGTTCTGCCTGCTTTATCTGCGTTCCCTTGACCAGTGTGGGTATCATTGTGTGTGAATAAATTCAACTCGTCTTTCCTCCTCTCCTCCCCGCCTCCTGTCTGCTGTCATCCTGAAAACTACCTCTGCCTGTGCCCAGCCTCGTGACGACTTTCAAGACCCTTTTCAGATATGAGGCAAGCAAAAATGTTAACCTCATTTAAAGTCAAGTGCCCTTGGGCAAGTCAGCTAATTTCTCTGAGCCTCTAATTCAGCAACACTCAGTCTTGAAATTCTACATTAGAGCTACCTGGAGAACTTTAAAAAGTACTTACGTCGGGCTCCCCATCCCCACAGATGCTGACCCATGTGGTGTGGGATTGGACAAGGCCTGGGTGTTTGACAAGCTTCCCAGGAGTTTCCAGTGTGTAGCCCACGTTGCCAAACACTGCTCTAAGTCCTTATTCTTCAAAGTGAGGTTCTCAGACCAGCTGCATCAGTCTCACCTGGATGCCTGTTAGAAATGAAGAGCCTCGGGCCCCACCCCGGACTTGCTGTACCAGTATCTGCATTTTAACAAGTCCCCCAGGTGGTTCATAGGTACATCACAGGAAGAGAAGCAAGGCTCCAATTCCTTATACGTTAAAGAGGATAATAATGTTCACAACGTGCCGAGCTCTCTGCTACGTGTTTTGCCCCATGTAACCTCCAAAAGGTAAAGAGGACAGATTGCATTTATAGGCCTTAAGACTGTAGCCTGCTTCGGGGCGCCTGGGTGGCTCAGTCGTTAAGCGTCTGCCTTCGGCTCAGGTCATGATCCCGGGGTCCTGGGATCGAGCCCCGCATCGGGCTCCCTGCTCAGCGGGAAGCCTGCTTCTCCCTCTCCCACTCCCCCTGCTTGTGTTCCCTCTCTCGCTGTGTCTCTCTCAAATAAATCTTTAAAAAAAAAAAAAAAAAAAAAGACTGTAGCCTGCTTCATGGAACCCTGGTATGTGATGTTGTGGTTTTCTGGGGGGTAGCGATTATTCTCTTAACGTGGTTTGCTTAAGAGGCTGATTGTTCACATAAGTGACTGTGCAAAATGGTCCCACAAGTTTAGTATCTCCCTTTGATCTCAGAAATTGGATTCCCTCCCCCAAAATTTAATAAAATTTGCCTTCTTTTTCTACCACACTTTAGTTTGATTTGGGCATCATAAATCAATGCTAGCTGACAGGCTCATTCGAGGAATATATTAAGTGGTTTTCAGGATGGGGATTGGTTACATCGTTGAAGAGAAGCTGAATGAGTTGGGTTCAAACTGATCAGACAGGTTTGTTTGCAGGGGTCAGCAAAGAACGGCCCACAGACCACAGCATCTGTTTTTTTTTTTGTAAATCAAGTTTTATTGGAACACAGCCCCACTCTTCACTGAGGTATGGTTTATGCTGCTTTCTCACTGCCCTGTTAGCACCACAATGTGGCTATAGTAATAGTCCTGAGAGAGACCATAGGGCCTTCAAAGCCCCAAATCATGCTATGTATGTTCCACTAGCCTTTCACAGAAAAAGCTTGCCTGTTCCTGGTTTAGGGCAAGTGCCAAAGCCAAGGTTGGGTGTTCACTGGCCAGCAGGGCCCATGTATTTGTTTTGTGGCCCGCTCTATGCCCCTAATCCCAACCAGACATCGAGCAGTTGTGTGGCCACAGAAAGGCCAAGGGGAGCGCCCAGCACAGACCCATCTGCATTCTAAGAACAAACAGGAGCAAAGAGAACACGGTCTGTGTATATGGAAGTATTGGAAGTTGTATATGGAAGTTGGTGTGCGTATTGCTTGAGCTTCTATCTGAAATGTCCCCATTACTAGTAAATGCTGCATAAAATAATGTTGGAAAAGAGCCTCACAAGAAAACCCTGAGTTAAGCACAGAAACACAAGATCTCTAGTCAAGGTGGAAAGCAAGAAGTGTCCCCTAAGAGAAACGAAAGGTAAACGAATTTGTTACCAGGCTATTTCAAGCAAGAAATTCCCTCCTCTAGGAAAGTTGCAAGCACTTGGAACACCAACATTAAGCGGACTTTGGATTATTTCAGAGTTCCTAAACTAAAAGCGTATGCTCTGTCCCATCTTTTCTTTCTCTTCAGTGGCTATGGAGAAATCAGGAGTCACATCAGATTTGATTTCTGCTCTCAGTCTGAGAACCAGTAATTGCTGACTATGTAGCAGTAATGCTTCCTTTGTGTGGCAAGAATTAAAAGAAAGGAAAGATAGAAGTCAACAGAACGGATGTCCCCAAACTTGGGTCCTTGAAACTGGGTGTTCCTTTGGCTCTATTTCATATTTCTGAATTTAATTTTTTTTTTCTCTGGTAATTCTTTTGGATCCCTCCTTTCATCCAAGCTGGGCTTCTGTTTCTTCCAGTAGGCACTTTGAGGCCAAGAAGCTGGTCGTTAGAGAGCCTAACAAGGCCCATGGATAGCAGCTGGATTGAACTGAAGTATAGCAATTAGCTTTTGCCTAATTCTACCCAACTGGTATTTCTAGATCTGCAATGGTTGATAAATAGTGAAAGTTCCAAGTGGGAAAAGAAAAGAGCAAGAGAAAGATACTAACAGTCTTTGGTCTAACAGATTGTTCTAATTATATTCTCGCTGTTTCATTTTGCAAGTTTTTATCAAAACGGAAGATTTGAAGTCTTTGCATAATCTCTCCATACATAGTCTGTGTTGCCAGTTTACTCTCTCTGGCATGGGGCTGGCTCAGCTGTTGGTCTCTGGCATAGGGATACCAAAATGTGGCTGATTCTGCCTTCAGAGCAGAACTAGAAATGTGTGGTTTAAAAGATATATAATGGCTTGATAGAAATGATGACGCCCTTCTGTCAAATCATTATAAGAAGTCAACTATTTTCCCAAAGGTTTTTTTAATACCTTTTAATAATACCTTTTTAATACTCTGGAACATATACATATATATATGTATATATATATAAATATATAAAACCAGAATCCATTTGGTGGTTCTGACTAAATTGACCAGTAATGAGTTTTGCAATGAATAAATTTGATGTCAGGAGTTTGCGAGAGAAGGAACAGATGTGAAGATCTCTGTTTACAAGAAAGACACTTTCCTCTTTGGCCACTACATGTGAGTTATGGGAGAGGTTAATATTTTCTTTTCTCTGTATGTTTACATGAAGTTTCTAGAAATCATTGCGAGGAGATGATAAGAGTACATGACAAGATATTCCCACGGGCAACAGATGAGGGATTTAGGGATAAAATAGACCTATGCATCAGGAATGGAAAGAATTCCGGGCTCTTCATATGCTTTATGAATTAATATCTGTATGCATTACCCTCTTCATATAGGGCTGAACCAGAAAGTCTTAGGAGCCCCTGAAGTTAGCTGTAAAATACTCAGGGCCTCCCTTAGCTTTTTGCTATATCCTTCTTCTACTTTATTTATAAGTTTAAAATTTTTAGGTCATTTGTTTCTTGACTCATTTTTTGCCTTTTTCCCAGATTTTGCAATCCCTGCTGTCATGACCGTAAGTCTCGTTTCAGGCCAATGCTGTGCAGCATCATGTCAGCATCTGAGTGTGCAGGCTCTGAGATCTAATCCTGGGGTTCTGAGTCAACCATCAAAACTGCAGCCTGAGAAGTTTCAGGGGCTTGTCAAACTACAATAAACTCAATTTAGAGTCTGGACAGGTTCTGTCCCTTCTGGTGAATCCCAAAAGGACACCAATGAAGTGGACTGCAATTCACTTCCTGTATTCTCTGGAGAAGTTGTGACCAATAATAGTAAATGAAATGTGTAAGGTGTTCTACAGTTTGCAGTGCACTTGGACTAGTCTTCCTTAATCTTTGCAGTAACCCAGCAAGTGAGGTATTATCATCTTTATTTTACCAGTTCAGGAAAACAAAGTCCACGGAAGCTAAGTAAGCTTCCCTGGGATTTCATCGCTAAGTAGCAGAGATAGGATTCAAATTCAGATCCTGTGACTCCAAATACCATTCCTTTTCCACTATAACATGCCACCCATGTGAAGACCAGGAAATGAAGGTAGCCAGCAAAGCAGAATTCTAACGTGTGATTAAGAAGCCCGAGTCAGGGTCCCTGGGTGGCTTGATTGGCAACCAACTCTTCATTTTGGCTCAGGTCATGATCTCAGGGTGGTGAGTTGGAGCCCCACATCAGGCTCTGTGCTCAGCGGGGAGTCTGCTTGTCCCTCTCCCTCCCCCACCCTGTTCTCTTTCTCCCAAATACATAAATAGATAAAATCTTGAAAAAGAAAAAAGAAGCTCTGTATTTGCACAGCCGAAGGGAAACAAGGTGTTCAGATGGTGGGAAAGGAGAATGAGCGTGCAGGAAACAAAGAAGTAGAGAGGAAAGTCATTTTAAAAAGACGAAATCACAACTTTGAGTCAAGTTCCTTACCGAAAAGCTCAGCCTCTCTCCCATTTTCCAAACATTCCACACATTGCCTTGATCAAAATTTGGAAAGACTTGTTGAAAGTAAAAGAGTATAGAGTATCTTCTATGGTTTCCTCTATTTTGCTTTTATTACTTATCAACGGCTGGAGAGTAAGTATGTTCTGCTTTGCTGGCCAATGGTATCTGTCACAACTACTCAATTCTGTCATTGGGTGAATGAAAGCAGCCGTCAACTGAATGGGAAGGGCTGTGTGCCAATAAAATTTATTTACAAAAACAGTAGCCAACTGGAAACCCCAGCTTGCTGGCCCCTGCCTTAAACAATGGCTTCCCACCTTTGTTGGAACATCACTGCACATTACAATCACCTGAGGACCAGTAAAAAAATACCAATGCCCCCACATTCTTCCCTACGACAGCTGAAGCATTCTGAAGGAAGGTCCAGCCATCAATATATATCTCTAAAGCTTCCCAGGAAATTCTGGTGTCAACACAGGATGGAGGGCCACTGACCTATATTCTAAAACAGGGTTTCTCAAAGTATAATCCCCAAGAGGAACAGCAACTTCAGCATCACCTGGAAACTTGTTGGGAATCCAGTTCTTGAGCCCAACTCCAGAACTTCGAAATCTGAAAGTCAGGGAAAGGGGACCCAGAATCTGCATGTTAACCAGCCCCCAGGTGGTTCTGAAGTAAGTACAATCAAGTTTAAGAATCACAGGTCTAGGGCCTGGAGGGCAAGCATTCAGCCCCAGGGCCCTTCCCTCATGGATAAATCAGGTATTAAGTTCTAGAGCCAGCACTAGATCTGGCATCAAAAATGTAGCTTCAGCCCCCCACCCTTCTGTTCTTTACTATGCCTCTCTGAGCCTCGGTGTCTCCGTCTTCGGAAAGAGTAACTATCATCTATACCTCTATGATGTGTCTGGTGGTTAAGTGATTAGATGTTTTTGAAGGTAATTAAAAAACTAACAAGCACCCCACAAAGGAAACCATTAACTACAGTTGTACTGAGGGGGAAGGGTATGCACTTGTTTGACATGCACTTGGTCCACGGTTCCTGGTCCAGGAAGCTGCTCTGGCCCAAAGGGTTACTATGAAGTATAACCTAGAAAGTTGTCTATCCTTCCAACCTTATGGTTATTCTGCTTTCTGAACTACAAGGCAGCCCTGAAGAGAGAAAGTTAGGACCGGAGCAAAGTGCCTATGTAGTCAAGGGGATGAAGGAGACACCATCTTAGGAAAGCGATGAAAGCAGCTAGAATTAAGGCTGATAGGATGCGCTCCAGGCCCACACACCCTTGTTTAAAGTAGGCGAAGTGAACAGTGAATCCTCCCGGAGATATTTTTCCAGCAGTCTCGGAGCTACACTGCTTGCTACACCTTGACATACATTACCTGTCAAAAAGTAGCACCAACTACACTCACAAACTTATTCAAAAAACATCTAGACACCTTTATGAAGAACACACATAATTTGTTCCTAAGACGAACTGGGATGCTTTGGAGGAAAATTTATAGTCCTGTAGGTTTGACATCAAAGAGGATAAATATTTGACATAAAATATCCCTTAGAACCTCTTTTAGAATATAGTGTACTAAAAGAATCAGGATCTAACACAATGTGGTGATTCTTGAGTTCTTGTGAGACCAAAACCAAGAAACGTCTCAGCATATCTGCTGTGTTAGAAATGTGTGGATTGAACTGAATATTTCTAACAGAAAGAGCCTTCAGAAATTAACCACCTCACATGTAGTCTCTAGAGTTACCAACTAAACTTTAGGAAAAATATCAATGCCAAAATCAACACCACTGTTAAAACTCCCTCATTTTGCCTTCCTAAGTGCAAGGCCCTGCTCTCTCAGATGTTGTGATATTTTTTTTCTTCTCTTTTGGTTCTTCTGCAACATAAAAGATGAGGAAAGGCAAGGTCAGAGAAAAGTTTGTCGTTCTTTACTTGGACAAAGGCTTGGGCAGTGTTATTTGGACGTTTGCTTGTGTGCATTAATCACTTTTATTAGTAAAATGCCCTGAGAAGCATTTTGCTGGGAGATGCTGGGAAAAATTGAAGTGGGTTAAAATGAGCCATGATAAACCAGCCCTGCAGGTGGAGCACTTGGAGTCCAATGAGGGGGTATTACCTCCTATGTTCCCCTTCCAGCCTTGCTGAAATTTCCTAACCCCAGAGGACACATCAAGGCTGTTTTTCTCGGGGGAGCCGAACTGCCTCGTATACAGATCGGTTGAAATATGAACTGGGCAGGGTGTGAACTAGCTCAAAATATGCTGATTTCCAGATGTTCTTTGATTTTCTCAAACATTGATTGCCCCCAAAGACCATCCTGAGTTGGTGGATGGCAGTGATTACTCATATTTCTTTTCCATGATCAAGGCAATAATTTTAGAGCCCCATAGTGTTCTCATGAGTCTATGTCTGGGTCTTGTCTAGGTCATATATTACTTCTCAGTATGAAAATTGCAGAGTCTCCCTGGATTGGGCTGTAAAATATCCGCACACTGATGCCGGTTTTTTGATTTGTTGCTCTTCCCAGGATAGAAAATTTCTCAGAAATCTGAATGAAGGGTTGGTGTTTTATATAGTGACCTTCCATGAAAGAAAGGTCATGGAATATCTCCTTTCTCTGCAACAAAAATCAGGAAACCAAGGAGAATCGATGTTAACACGTTTCCGGGAAAATACAAAAAAAAAAAAATCCAAAAGCAATGAATCTTGAGTTTTCAAAGGGAAAAAAATCATTTGTAAAGCATGCTTAGAACTAACATTATTATTGCATTCTAAAATCTCATTCACTTGGGAAATAAAAAAGAAATCCACAGTATGAATAAGTTAGGATCACATGTGCTAATAGCTCTGGAAAGTTCTTCTGAATCTGTTTATCTGATATCTGGGTTAAATAAAAGCTCATAGGAGGGCAGTCTTCTGCCTGTTTATGGAATGGAATAAAGGTCTACCACCAGACAGGTGGTACCACAAGGAGAAGAGAATTCTTTTACCCTTTCTATTTCTACCCTGTTCGGAGACAAATTTGTGGCCACCTACTCACTGTCCCATGAGCCTTTGAGCTAACATATTTCCTCCCCATACCTTACGAGAAGAAATATGACAACTCTCCAGTTGCACCGTAGAAAGGAAAAAGACTTTGACCTGAGTTCATATGACCGCTCTCACGCGGACAGGAAGTGATCTTAGTGTCTCGGAGTCTTAGCTTTCTCATTTGTAAGACAAAGTTAATAATACCTGATGCAGGAAGGTTCTGTGTTTCGTCTAAAGTCACACCTGGTTAGGAGCAGAGTGGGGTCATGAACCTGGTTAGGGCTGTAATAGAGCGCCTTTGATCCTTGGTATTGATACCTGATGAAGAGTAAATAGGATAAGATACAGAAAACCCTCACAAGTGGGCCTGATGCACAGCGAGCCTTCTGTAAGTACCTGTTCCCATTTTTTTTTCTCTTACTCCTTGTGCCATATGCCCCATCACCTCTCTCTCGTGAAGCACCTGATGCGTTCTGTGACCTTCGATGGCACACAATAAGTATGGACAAGGGTGACTCATGTGCCTTTAATGCTTTCCACCCCAGTTATTGCTACTGTGTCCTTTTACTTGTTGACCTATTGTCTTTGCATTGCAATGGATTTCTTTCCATGCCACCTTACAGTGTCATGACTGAAGTTCTTCATTAGCCGTGATCATTTGAAAAGATAGAAATCATAGTTAGATGATCAATTTCCACTTTGGGGTCAGGGATTTGAAGGATAATGCCAGCCCCCTCAGGAGATTTCACCTACAGTTTGCTAATCTGCCTCTGGGTACAACAGCCACCAGGGAGTTTGGGGGAAGAGCACAAAATGCAAAAGAGGACTGAGAACCAGAAACACAGTTACCAAATGCTGTTTGCTAGCACCATCTTTGCTGAGCATAAGCTGCCTGCTACTCTGCCTATCTGCTTCCCTCTACCTGAGGTTGGACTTGTTGGATCCACCAGAGCCTGTTTTTAGCTACTCTTGGTCCCAGGGTTTCCTGGCCATCCATGTTCCTCCAGGTGCCCCATAATGATGTCACTAGACCCCACAACAGTGTGCTCAGAGGAAGTCCTATGGCAATGGCCAGCCTCTATTGAAAACTAACGTGCCTGTATTCATTCCTTTAATCCACATTACAACCCCAAATGTTACAGATGAGGAAATAGAGTCACAGAGTGGCCAGAAGAAATTTCACCAGATTCAGAAGTCTGTAACAAACCTACGTAAACTGCCTTGAGGAGAGCCCAGCCAGGAATTGATTTCCATATTACACACTTGAGGTTGATTTAGGGACTGAGTCACAGTGGGAGACAGCTGATGTTTTGGAAATGCTTTGACCCTAATATTTAACTGGTTAACCTTCATGTCTTGTCATTGCCCTTAGCTTAGAAGGGAGGAAGGCCATGATCTCCGTTTAGAAATGAGGTATTGTGCTCTAACCATTGACCCAGCTGGGCAAACCCTGCATCCATAATTAAATGCTGTTACCATGAGCCTAGAGTACAGGGGTATTATTTTAGGAGTTTTCTTTCCCAATCACCCGCTTCCTAACACTTGCTGTCATTCACATGCACGATGTAACTTATTCCTGACTACTCATTCGGGGCTATGATAGTCAGGGCTACAACCTCAAGACATTTACTGTTCAGGGAAAAATAAGTTTAATGTGAATATTTTGCATCTTAGGGTCAGTGTTTTATTGGAACCCTGAGAACAGGAATGCATGAAAAAAGATCCAAAGGATGGAAGAGGGATGCTCTTTACAAGTCCAAGTAGTAAAATAAAAGTTGGCTGGCATGGAGTGAAATATTAGTACTGTTGCTCCAAACTTTCTAAGAAAGACCTAGGGAAATTAAGGTCTGCATAATTTCTAAGTTTGCAAAGCGAAGAGACAGAAACCAGGAGAAAATTCTCATTTCTCTTTAAGATGGTACCAACCCGGTAGCTTAAAGGTGTCCTAAGAGCAAAGAACTGGTTAAATGGCCCCCAGGAACAGGTGCAGCAGAGGGAGAATATGAATAAAGCTGAAAGTCATGGAAATAGCAGGATCTGGAAGTTTGAGGAAATCGTTTTAATTGTGAAGCGTTCCCACACATGCTGCTGGAAAATCAGAGGAGGATTTTATTATTATTTTACATATTTTATAATACCAAGAAAACTCTTAAAATTTGATTGTCATTGCTGCTTTAATTCAAACTGATCAATGATCCTGCAAGATATATAGATCTGTCTTCCTGAAACTGAAGAATCATGAATTCTTTTTAACTCTATGTAACGATTGGCACACTCATTCCCTGTTTGGGGTTCTTAGGTTTTACAGTCAGGTATGTGCCACAATACGACAGGTGATTGTCACATAACAATCCATTAAGTTTCATCTTTATACCAGTTTTCAAAATATAACAGAAAAATCTTTGCTGGTCATCTGAGTAGGCAGTTTTAACCTAAGTGATGTGTCTGTGTAGATAAAACTCCCACATTGCACTTAGCATTGCTATACCTCTTTGAGCCTCTTAAATTCACAATTTTTTAAAAACTTTACCCCTTTAAATAAGGGGACTCACTGAAGATTTTTCAGGAGAACGATGCTCTAGAAAATTCCTCTGGCAGAACAGTGGAAGGGAGAAGGACATGACTGGGAGGAGGCTCGTTTTAAAGGTTATGTTTGTGGCTGGGAGAAAAGACTCAGATGGGCTGCTGGGGCCTAAGACACAATCAGGAGGGCAAGGAGGGAGCCAGACAAAGCAAAGAAGGAGAGGAGGAAGTGAGATACAAGAGAAGTCAAAGATGAGTGAATTTTGCTCTTATAACAGTGGGAGGGACAGCAGTGGGAGAGACAGCAGAGGGACAGTGCATTGATAGGAGATCCAGGGCAGTATCAACAGTGAGCACCTGAGGGAAGGAGAGAAGGCTGAGAAGAAATGGTTTTCCCATCAAGAGGGGGAGGAGGATGAGAACTGAGTGGAAGGGCAGGATTTGATGGCCAGGAGACCTCCAGGGAAGTCGACCAGCCTCAGGTCTTCTTTCATGAACTCCATGGTTCCAAGTGAGGACTTCGTCTGCTCCTTTGGTAGGGCTGAGAGTCTGAATCTAAGCCTTAGAATCTCTAGAAGTGAACTGCTCATCCGGTGTCAGCCTAATGTCCCACGTGTCAACCTAGGTCAGGATTACTAATTCAAAAAAAAAAAAAAAGGATTACTAATGCACTGCTGAGCATTCAGCATGCCTGTTAGCTGTGCAAGTGGAAACAACATAGCAACCGAGAAAAAATTACGCCCGCCAATTTCCAAAGAATTAGAACATAAATTAAAAGCCTAAAGGAAAGTCATAGAGCTAAAGTTGAGATCATTCCACCCCTACAGTTACGTTTCTGCAAATTAAAAGACTGAAATTCTGTGGGGCGCCTGGGTGGCTCAGTCGGTTGTGTGTCCGACTCTTGGTTTCGGCTCAGGTCATGGTCTCAGGGTCGTAAGATCAAGCCCTGCAACCCTCTGGCTCAGTGCTCAGTGGGGAGTCTGCTTGAGATTCTCTCCCTCTCCCTCTGTCCTCCCCCCATCCCGCTTATGCACACTCATTCTCTCTCTCTCAAACGAATAAATAAATCTTTAAAAAAAAATAAATTAAAAAAAAGAAAAGACCAAAATTCTAGAGGAATCACACAACTGTTTGACCTTTGAGAGTTTTTCTTTCTTTAAAAAGCTATAAAATTACGTTCATCCTGAACACCTCCAAAAGCATATATACATTATAATATATATATTATATTATATATAAATATATAAATATTATATATAATATATAATATTATTATTATATTATACTATTAACAGTTTGATAAATGGAGGGAAAGAAAGCTCTGGTTTCTTTTGGCTCATAATGAAAAATGCGAAAAAGATTACCAGGTGCGCAAACATTTGCTAATGGGAACATTTAAAGGGTTTTAATATACACCCCTTGTTCACATAACTAAATACTACTTAAAGAGATGCCTCTGGCCTCATCATTCATAAACATTTGGAAAACAATGGAAAAAGTGCAACACTGATTTATCTTCTGTTATTACCTCTTGCTTTTTAGGTATCATTTGTAAAATAAGGGAGGAAATCCTTTCCAAAGGTACAGGGTATCATTATTTAATGACTAAATTAAAAAATAGCTAATAGCAAATATTTATTGAATGTTTACTCTCTCCCAGACTCTCCTGTACTAACAGGTTCTATAATTATCCCCTTTGTGCACATGAGAAAACTCATCAGAAGTCTCATTCTCAATTCAGGCTAGCAGTGGTTTTCCTTTTCCCACTTAGCTTGCTCCCAAATGATGCTCTTAATACTGGGCTAAAGGTTGTTACCATGCTAAAAGGTATATCATCAAAATGACTCTTGAGTTTTTATCAGATTCAATCTACTGTCAAACAAAATGGTGGCAGGTTTTTTAAGAATTCAGGTAAAAATATCTTTTTAATTTGAGTAGACCTCAAAGCAAAATTTAGAAATTGGGTAAGGATTATGATGACATAGGATTTCCCTAAGTGACATCTCTGTTCATGGACCTCCAGTTAAAGAATGGTATTAATAATGAATTAGGACTGACCCTGGAAATGGTTTTATGCATCCCATTATAAAACTGAGTCAAAGATAAATAACAGTTATCTAATATAGAAAATATCTGGGAATTAATAGCAAGACACTGATCATTTTGGGAGAGTTAAAGTGGTAATATAAAACAGTGTTTCTCAAAGGATGTCCCCAGATCACTTACATCCAAATCACTTGAATTCTGTTAAAATGTAAATCATGGCCCCATCACAGACTTTCAGAATCAAAATATGCCTTTTTCAATAAATACCCAGGCGCTAATTCTCACTCAGAGCTGACAGACACTTCCCTAAAATATGAGATAGCACCTTGAGAAACGTGTATTTATTTCATTCTAGTACATGAAAATATACTTATTTTTTGGTATTTAATACAAAAAGGCCCTGTTGTGGATTGAATTGTGTCCCCCAGATATGCCGAGTTCCTAACCCCCATTACCTATAAATGAGATCTTAATTGGAAATAAGGTCTTTGCAGATGTATAACCAAGTGAGGATGAGGTCATAATGGAATAGGGTGGGCCCTAAATCCAATGTCACTAGTGACCTTCTAAGAAGGGAACTGGAACCAAAACACAGAGAACAGCACACACAGAAGGGGAAGGCCATGTGAAGACAAGCAGAGGTTGGAGTGATGTTGCTCACTGTAAGCCAAGAGATGCCAAGGATGGCGGGCAACCACCAGAAGCCGGGAGAGAGGCATGAAGAAGAGCCTCCAGAAGGAACCAAACCTGCTGATGGATACCTTGATTTTTAGACTTCAGGCCTCCGGACTGTGAGAGAGTAGGTATCTGTTGTTTTACGACATCCAGTCATGGTCCTTGGCCGACAGCCCTTGGAACCTGTACAGACACAAAGCCGAGACCTGGGTGGCGAGGAATCCCTGCCCCACCTCCACCTGCACGGCCCCCTGTCCTCTCCCACTCTGCGTCAGCGCCTCCGTCGAGGGGCCCCTTCCGCCGCCTCTACCTGCCCTGTGCTTCCTCCCCCCTGCATCTCCTCTCTCCACCCAGCCGGGCAGCTCTGCCTTCAGTACCTTGGAGAGAACTCTCCCGGGGGTGGCGTTGGTTTTCCCCAGCCGCTCGCCCAGCCGAGACTGGACGGATTTCATAATTCACCGGACGGCCGATGTCACCCTGAAGTATGAAGTTTTTAAAAGTTAAACTTGAAAACATGCCTGAGCACCCCGTGCTCGGCCAGAACGGATTAAAAGCGGGGAAAGGCAGAGAATAAAGTAACGCAGACGGGATCCTGGTCATTTCCGTCAGATTCCATTTCCTCCGTGAGCCCCTGGCGCATCTCACTCTGGGACCGTCCACTGACAGGGCAGGCCGAGCGAAGGTCATTTGGGTTTTTATTGATTCAACGGCTCTGGCATGACTCCTAAGGATTTTCAGTATTTAACCCACCAGGAGGAGCCGTGAACTATAAATGGCTTCCCGTTTACCAGGAGAGCCTGCTGTTTTATAAGTGACACCAGCTAGGTGGTCCCCTTCACAACTCTCTAATGAAAGCCTGCAGCCTCTTCCCCGGGCACAGAGGAGCGTGGCCTCGAGCTGCACGGGCCCATCCCTGCTCCGGCCCCGGCTCCGGCTCCGAATCCGCACAGGCTTGTTGAGCTTCCTAAGTAGAGTAATCCAGATACAGGGAGATACGGAAAACCGAATTAAGAGACCCACGCCGTTCATTTGATCTGTCAGCATCCTCCATGACCAAAGCTGGGAGTAAGAAAATGGAAGTTGAAGAGCATGAAATAGGGGAAAATAGAACAGTGAGAATAGGATTTGGTGACTTGTGAAATGTTCTCAAATGTATTACAAGAGGCTCGGGACAGCGCAGAAGCCAGGGATCTGTATCTGCCGATGAGGAAGGGAATGAATGGATTGGGAGGATTTGTTTTCACATCAAACATGACATCATTGTTATTCTGACTGGGAACTTCTCATCCTCGGACTGGAATTAGGGAAGTTTGAAATAAGTGGCTAGTGTTTATTGATGGTGTTCTCACACGCCCACTGGAACGCACTGCTAAAACCCAGCCTGAGGCCAAAGGAAAGAAACCAACAATATTGATCCTATCTTCATTTAGAATTTTGATATTTTATTCATCACAGAATTTTTCGCATTCATTTTGCAAGTTTTAAAATATTGCATTAAGATATTATTTATTTGCCTTGGGGAGTTTCCGAGTGCCCCCCCCCACCTTAAATTTTGCGCCCAAAACAAGTGCCTTCCTTGCTTTACCCTGGGCCCAGCGCAGTGTGAGCCTTTAGAAGTTTTTAAGATGTTTTGTTAAGAGGAGAATGTGCACATTCAAGTTTTCACTCACAGTGATTTGGAAGGAAGAGTCCCTCGGAACAAGGGGAGCGGCCTTCTGCATGAGCCTGGAGTGAAACAAGAATCTCTATGAGGCTGTCTTAGCATCGCAAGGGGAACGGTTTTCAATTCACAGACCCGCCTTTTCCCAGGATCTTTGAATTTAAAAGTTTGCTGCGGTTATTAAGGCTGGTTTGCCAGGTGGTTTGGTTGCCAGTGATTTGCACCCCAAATCATCCCAGAACTAAGTGGCTCTGATTATTATGCTCTTCGTGACTGTTCATCGCCCTAAAATGAGTTAAGGCTGCGTCTGCAGAGTGTCAGAGTGCTGAGCTCGAGCTCTTCCCAGGAATATTTGGGCCCCACTAACACAGAGCAATTATTTAGTGTTTGGTCACTCACAGTTCCCTAGAGCTTTACTCAACCCTTTCTTTGTCTCTATGTCCCGGCTCCAGGATGCAGCTCTTCCTCCGCAAGGATAAGAATTCTGCTTTTGAAAAGCATTCTATATAGTGGAAGCACATGGTACATAGTCAGGATATTCTGAATTAATAAATGAGGTCACCGTAAATTCCTCGGCTTTGGTTTTCTCTTTTGTTGAACTAAATTTGTTCTCATTTTATCTTAAACTCTCAGAACACTTCAAGGAATTTCCTTTTTTTTTTGAAAAATGTAGGCTCCCAGCCATCTAAGCAGGGCTGGTATATGAAGTTAAAAGTAGTCTTAAATTAGCACTAGTATTATTACATTCATAAAGAAAATATATTAACTGGTCTATACTTATAGAATCTCAAATGTTTGAAATACAGAATAGAATTCCCCGTATTTCTCAATTTAGAATCTGCTATTGAAAAGCACTTAGTAAAATTATTCTGTCATCCTTTCATGTCTAGGAAAACACCCTCAGGTCAATCTTTTTCATCCTTCTTAGCCTGACACCAAGTAATAAGATTCTTTTTCCTAATAATATCTACTACAGGGCGATGCTTCCTACTTTAAGAAAGCTGATATCAAGAAATCTGATTTTGGGGGCGGGGGGAGACATACTTGCTTTGCAAAAGAATTTAATTTAAATAGCAAGCTCCCTCTGAGTGCTTAAAATATGATTCAATTTACCAAAACATTACTGGTGCATAGCAGAGAACATCCTGTTCACCTACTTTTATTTCGGGCCCCTCGGCTTTTGCACTTTGAGAGAACAAGCCCGTTGCAAAGTTATGTCCTTATCTTAAAGGGATATAGTGCCAGCTACATGTTTAATGAGACACACCTGCGTCTAATTATGTTTGCTATGTGTTTAGACTGACCCAGCCCTGGGGTTCAAGAGGGATCATCTAAGAGAGCTATCCAACTGTCTTGAGAACCTCAACCTGTCAAAACTTCACGTGACAGGTGGTTGAAATTATCATTATTATTATTATTTTGCTGGCGGGCATTGCATCAGTGTCCAAGGGCTGCCATCCCAAACTATCACAAACTGGATGGCTTAAAACAACAAAGGTATATTGTCTCACATTTCTGCAACCTACAAGTCTGAAATCGAAGTGTTGGGAGAACCTTGCTGCCTGTGAAGGCTCGAGGGGAGAATCCGTTCCATGCCTTTCTCTTAGCTTCTAAGGCTGCCGGCAAGCCTTGGTGTTCCTTGGCTTACAGACGCATCACTCCAATCTCTGCCTCTGCCGTCACATGGCCTTCTTCCTGTGTGTCTGAATGCTGCTAGCTTTCTCCTCCCTGTTTGTCTCTCTTCCCCTCTTCTTATGAGGACATCAGTCATGTTGGATTAAGAGCCTACCTTACACAGTATAACTCCGTCTTACTATATTACCTCTGCAAAGACCCTATCTCCAAACAAGGCCACATGGCACATTCCAGGGATTAGGATATCAACCTATGTTTTTTGTTGCCATTATTTTGTTTTTGTGGGAGATGCATTGTGCCTTCTTAAAAAATGTTTTTTATTCAAGTATAGTTGACATACAGTGTTACATTAGTTTCAGGGGTACAACATAGTGATTCCACCAATCTACACGTCATGCTACGCTCATGGCTGCATCTGTCACCCTCCGACCCTGTTACAATACCATTGACTATATTCCCTCTGCTGTACCTTTCATCCCCATGACTTATTCAGTTCATAACTGGAAGCCTGTGTCTCCCACTCTCCTTCACCCATTTTGCCCTCCCCCATCCCTCTTCCCTCTGCTATAACCATCAGTTGGTTCTCTATATTTGTGGATCTTTTCTGCTTTTTTGTTTGTTATGTGTTTGCTCATTTGGTTTTTAAATTCCACATACAAGTGAAATCATATGGTATTTATCTTTCTCTGTCTGAGTTATTTCAGTTAGCATTATACCCTCTAGGTCCATCCATGTTGTCACGAATGGCAAGATCTCATTCTTTTTTATGGCTAAGTAACATTCTGAAGATGATAGATAGATAGATAGATAGATAGATAGATAGATAGATAGATAGATAGATGATAGATAGATTGATAGATAGATGATAGATAGATGATGGATAGATAGATAGATAGATAATAGATAGATGATAGATAGATATCACTTCTTCTTTATCCATTCATCTATCATAAACACTTGGGTTGCTTCTGTATCTTGTCTATTATAAATAATGCTGCAATAAACATAGCCTTACATTTATCTTTTTGAATTAGTGTTTTCATTTTCTTTGGGTAAATACTCAGTAATGGAATTACTGGATCATATGGTAGTTCTCTTTTTAATTTTTTGAGGAATATCCATACTGTTTTCCACAGTGGCTACACCAAGTTACATTCCCACCGATAGTGCACAAGAGTTCCTTTTTCTCCACATCCTCGCCAACACTTGTTATTTCTTGTCTTTTTGATACCAGCCACTCTGACAGGTGTAAGATAATATCTCATTGTGGTTTTGATTTGCATTTCTATGAAGATCAGTGATGTTTTCATGCGTCTGTTGGCCACATGTATGTCTTCTTTGGAAAAATATCTATTCAGGTCCTCTCTCATTGTTTAATCCCATTGTTTATTTGTGTTTTGGTATTGCATTGTGTCAGTTCTTTATATATACTGAATATTAACCCCTTTTGGATATATCATTTGCAAACATCTTCTCCCATTCAGTAGGTTGCCTTTTCATTTTGTTGATGTTTTCCTTCACTATACAAAAGCTTTTTATTTTGGTGTAGTCCCAATAGTTTATTTTTGCTCAACCTATGTTTTTCTGGAACACAGTTCTGGCCACAACAGGCAATGATTCATGTGCAAACTGTTGAGGGTAGGGGGAGTGCTAGGCTTTAATCTTATCACACATTCCATGTTGCCCTGGCTTTGTGATGTCCTGCTCAATATGGATGGATGTTCTGAAGCATTGCTTCTAACAAGGATAATGCAATACATACATCAACCATGGGCATGAGAGGTAGGACACAGGTGGAGAGGGAGGTATAGATTAGAGGATGTCAAGGAGGGAGGAGGAGGCTAAGGATGGAAACACAAAGGAGGGGAGTCTTCCTTGTAAGTAGGAAATAGGAAGCATCCACTGGGTGAGAAAGCCCTATAAACTTTGTGTCTCACTGCTCAGCACCCTACACTTTGATCCAATGTATTATTTCTCACGTCAGCCTCTTTACCCACAGAGGTGAAGAGAAAGAAGCATGATCAGTGTGATTTTCCTTTTTCCCTCGTGAATACCCAGTTTGTTTACATTTCATTTTGTTCATGGTAGGTGAGCTCAGAGAGCTGGGGGATGGTGTTATCTGAGCACTTCAGAGGGGCCATTAGAAGAGTTCCTGAACCCCACCCTCTGAGCCACTGTGTGGATCCCAGCCTCTCCTTCTCTTCCCATACACATAATGGCTTTGTAGGAGTCCCACTGTTTTTCGATTGGGAAGAAATTAAGTGATAAAGACCAAATCCTCTTAAACTGCGTGTAGGAAAGATCAAAATGAAACCACCATCCTGAAAACTCTCCTGGTTGTCACATACAACTTTCTGGTAGTATATGCTTTGATGGAGTATGACATTCTTGACAGAGAGATTTGTGGTCAGCATAATTTGCTTTCAGAAGTTATCCGGCTAAACATCATGGCTAATAATTTCATGCTAAAATAGGAAATTAAATTTTCCTTTGAGGTAATAACCAATCCACTAATATTTTTTAAATCGCCTACAGACACAAATTGACTTGACATAATTTAATAAAAATTTAAGAGTAATTTAGGAATATGAATGAGGTGATTGGAAAGTAAGATTGTTGCTATGCTGCCATTTTCTTTACTCAATGATTTATTCAGAAGTGATAAAAAAAAAGAGGCACCTTGTTATCAAACTTACATGAAGATATTTGGATGGGGACCTCATATCAAACTAAATGGAATACATAAAGCTAAATTTTAAAAAACTTCATTGGAAATATATACTCTAATGTAGCTTTATATTGTAGTTTGATCAAGCTACCTTCTTGGGTAACAGTTGTAATTGAGATGGTTTGAGGAAGATCTAAAGAGGCCCATTAAACAGATTCAGTTGTTCACCAAGGAGGGAGGGGACCCAGCTTATGAGAGGCAGGTGGTGTTACAAAAAGCATGCGCATGTCACCCAGCTCCCGTTACCTGCCTAGGCTATTGTGGTTTTGTGCAGCCATCATCCAAGCCGGCCATTGGCAAGTGCCATGAAGGCCATTAACCCATCATGAACTGCAGTGTAGTGTTAGACATTTTCCTAATTTATAACAACCTCTGCCTCACTGGTTGGTTGACCAGGTCTCTTATAGCCTCAAAGGCCCTCAGGACCCTCCTACATCTCTACCAATATGGTAGAGGAGCTAAAGGAGCACATCCTGTGGCATTGCCCCTTCTCCCATTCAGCTGTTTCTTTAACCTCCCCCTGCATGACATATAGTCCATGACACAAATCCTCCATTATGACTGACATGACCCAAACCAGCGCTTCTCCAAGTTTACAGTTTTTCCAAATCACCTAGGGACCTAGGGCTCGTGTTTAAAAGCAGTTTCTAGCCCAGGAAGCTGGGGTGGGGCCAAGATTTTGCATTTCTGATGGGCTGCCAGATAAGCCCTATGCTGCTAGCTCCCTTTAGTAGCAAAGATCTAGAGAATGCCCCATGTATCCCTTCCCACCGTAGCTTTGTTCATATTCTTCTTTCACACTGAAATTTCCTCCCCTTTTTTCATCCCACAATCTATATATTCTTCCTTCAAAACCTTGCTTTAGTACCTATTCCTTGACATGATCTAGGATGGGACTTAGACATCACTAACACTTCCTCCTCAGAACTCCTGTAGCACACAGGGTCTGGACCACCTGTTTGGCACAGAGCCTGTGCTAATTTTATCTTTAGTTGCTTTTTCATGTACATATCCTAAATCCCCAATTAGATGATTAACCCCTTGAAAACAAATCTCCACGCATCTACTCCTGGCTTTTACACCACAAATCTGTAATTCTAACTACCTTGGAATTCCATATTCAACATGTCAAAAACCAAACTCCCTACCTCCTCCACTCGGAAAACTTGCTAAACCAACTGCACTTCCTTCTCAGAGAGCTGCAGTTATTTATTTAACAGATACTTGTTTATTCAACAAATATTTGTGCCTACTATGAGCCAGGCACTAGATATATGGTGGTGAAGGGAGCAGACGTGGGTCCTCCTGATGCTTGTCTGAAGCCCCATGGAATCTTGGAGAGCCTCAGCTGCCCACAATTTAAAAAGAGTTACTTCCTGGAGATTCAGTCACCCAGGGTAGAAACTACAGGGTCATCTTGATTTCCTCCTAACTCACCACCCACATTCATCCAATTTATTATAAGTTTCTGCTCTGCCACTGAAACGTATCTCACACACAAGCACTCCTCACCTTTCTCTGCTTCTTGCCACTGTCCTAAAAGCATTCTCATCCTCTCTAGCCCTGATGACTGCACTTGTCTGCCTACCCCTACCAATCTTCCTGGTTTCAGCCTCCTCACTTCCAACTTATCTTCACAACAACCCTGGATTTGTCATTGTCCTGAAAGATCCATCTGGTCATGGCATTTCTGAGCTCACAAAGATAGATGAATCCACAATGCCTATGAAATAAATGATAGCATCAAGTTGAATATGTCCATAATCCAGCCTCCACTAGCCTTTGCTCAGCCTTGAGGCTACTCGCCCAATTCTCCTACTGTGAAAGTCGAACACTTCAAATTTCAGCTCAAAGGCCACCTTCCAAGAAACCTTCCTCACTCATAAGTAACCTTTTCCATGGCACTTAGTTTGTACTTGTGTCACACAGTCTTAGATGATTATTACTTGTATATCTGTCTGTCTTCACCTCCACTAGATTTTAAGACTATATTTATCTAGCCCACTCAGTGCCTAGTAAAATTCCCTCATATCCAAGACAATTTGGGTTTGTTAACTGGAATGGTAGAAATGTACTTTTTTGTGTCCTTGGTGCCAAACACTAAGCCCTACTCTTGGAAGATGCACAAGAAAAAAATTATCGGTAACCATTACCTCTTCAGCAGCTTCAAAACATGCAGTCTTTCCACCTTCATATCACCTGATGATTGAATCTCATTTGTGTACCTGCAAGTAGAAGTCTTCTCCTTCAGAGCCTGTTGCTGGAGGAGTGTTTTTCAATCTTGGCTGCATACTAGAATCACTCAGGCCATTCTGAAAAATCCCAGTGCTCAGGCTGTGCCCCAAGTAGACTAATTTCATCACAGTTTCTGTGGTCCAGACCCAGACATCAAAATTTTTAAAACTCCCCAAATGATTCCAATACGAGAACCACTGTGCTAGGGAATAGCTCAGTCCCAGGCCCAGTCTTAGGAAGAGGCAAAAGAGGAGCCACAGAACATGGGACAATCTGAAGGACATTCATCTGGCCCCAAACATCTTCCTTGGTGGCCCGTTGTGGTTCCCACTGTGAGCCAGCAGAATTTCCCTTTGGATTATAGCATTGTCTCCAGTCGGCATTGTTAAAATACATATATAATATATGTTCCCTGGAAGGAGTAATCCACTAATCCTCCAGCTATGTAGAGAATGAAAAGCAAACTCTTTTGTGGAAGATGAGGGCCTGGGAAGGAAGGTCAGGGACACACACACTGAGGTGGGCATCATCACGGGCAGTTCTGGGAAGCCAGAGGGCACAGTGGGAATATCTGATCTGTCGGAGGGGGGTGGTGATCTGTCAGTAGAAGTTGCCGGGGCGGGCGGTGGGGGGGGTGGGCACAGAAAAGGAAGTTGACAGCGGGGTTGGACCTCCACTGACAAACACGGCCTTCTCAAGTTGGGCAGAGCTGACCCTGTCTTGAATCCCTGAAGTCGGTAAAAACTGGTCTGAAGTTTGATTTTTAAAAATTAATTGGCAGGTAGGGAGCAAGGAAAAGTTGTAAATAGAGTGGGATGCCCAGGACCTGAGGGGATTAAGTCTCCTGAGTCTCTGCTCTCTGGGACTTCCTGAACCTTGAAAGCAATACCGACAGATCCCTAAATGAAAAGGTTAACAGCATCCAGTCAGAGCCAAAAGAAACTAAGGTAAGGAGAACCCAGTAAAAATAAAAGTTATGGGAAATTATATATATACATGCATATATATATATATATATAGCAACTTTTTCCCAAGCTTTCCAAAAAAATACCACCTGGGAACAGAGAACCATAGCAATCCCTCTATACTCTCCTGCCTAATGAGAATCTCTGAAAGCAAAATACACCCAGAGTGAGTCCCCGTGAGGTGGTAATTTATAAAGCTGCCCCTACTCCATGCTGATACTGAAATAAACTGGTTTCCTGGTGCACTGGAGCCTTTGGTGGAAAAAATAAAGCTGTAGGAAAGAACTTGAATAATTGAAGGCTCCAGAGAGATAAGAAGACACATCTGGGTCTGTGATCGCACCTCAGATTCTCTCAACCACATCCCTCCCCGAGGAACCTACTTCCCTTTCCCCATAAACTAAGTCGAATAGTAATCATCCTTTGCTTTGAGTGGGAATCTCTGCTAAATTACCAACAGCTCTGCAGGAATGCAAATCCGTGGCTATGTCAAGGGTCTGTTTTCCCTTCTGTGACCCTAACCCACCACCCTCTTTTGTCTTAGATTTAAACACATTAACTAAACATGAAACAGAAAGAGGCTATTACTTAGGGGAATTGGATCCTGGTAGCATATCCTCATGAATTTCCCTTATGGGTTTCAGTCAACAGTGGATGTCTCAGAAACATTCCAGATGATTTCAAGGAGGCAAGGGCAGACTGGTAATTAAACCACATGCATCAGGATGGCTTAGAAACAGAGAACAAAGGGCAAGGAAAGAAAACAAAACAAAGAGGCAGGAAACCAAGGTCCTGCCTTAGCAGTTTGAGGTCCTGGACATGCTTTTCTACACGTCTCATCCACCCCACCCCACCCCCCGCCGGCTGCATTACAGAAGCTCCTGAAGTGAGCCATGCCTTTGCCTCATGCATAAAGCAGTGAGGCACAGAGAACATGGTGTGAGCCAAGGTCAGCCAGGTCCCAGGACTACTTGGACCTTGCTGAGCTGGATTTGGATAGCAGAGGAGCAGGACAGTGTGAGCATGGAGCTAGCAAGAATGGCTCACCCTCCTCCACCTCAAATGCTACAACACTGTTGGCTGGATGTCTTCTCTGTGCCCCTGCAGATCTGCTGTTCCCTTTCTCCAGGCTGCTTTGGCTCTGAACGAGCCAGATGATATGGACTTTGTCTCTGAGCTCTTTTGTCTTCAGGCTCCAGTCAGGCTTGGCCAATGGGAGGAAACCACAGGAGCTCTGGGGGGGAAAGTGAGACCTCAATATTCATTATCAAAGCTTCCTCCATGTGGAGTGGCTGCAGACTGGCTGAGCACCTCAACTGAAGGTCCCAGTTCCGCTCAGCCTGTCTTCCCCACAGCTCTCTCCTTCCCTCCACCCTTCAGTCCTCCAGGCCTGGGGTGTGGTGACTCTGCCCCATCGGTGCTAACCATGGGTTCTGTGCTATTTCTTATGGTTGTCCAACCCCCTGCTCTAACCTTTTTATCAAGTCCCTTATTGAATCATCTTCAAATCACCCAAGTGGAGTTGCATTGTCTGCTTTCTTCCAAGACCCAACTGATACAGCCCTCAAGCTCCAATAGACCAATTATGAGTTGTACCTTCATTGTTTCAGTGTGGGGCAGTCCTCAAGGTGGCTAAGGTACTGAGGCATCAGTCTTAACGTGGAAATGTCTGGAAATGCCAAAGATGCCAAACATGGCTACCAGAGAGTCTCAGACACCAGAAAAATCTGCTTGGTACCTGGAAGACCATGTGACCCTTAGCTGAGGGAAATGAAAATTCTTTTCTCTTGATCTAAAGTCAGTTTACAGCTCATGAGGAAGAACAGTAGTCTCTGCAGCATGCCATGAGAGGAATCTACAGTAATGTGGGTCACGGAGGGATCCCCTTCCTTTCTGAGTAATAAGGAGAGAAAAGGAAGTGAATATAAGTTATTTGGAAAGAAAAGGAGGTAGAAATGAATTTGCCTCTGTGAGCCACCTTCCATCACAAAATGTGACCCTCTTTCTTCAGAACCACCCAGCAAGGGGAATGTGCTGTGTATAGCATTAAAGCTCAGAAGCCACCAAGAAGCAAAAATAAGTGCAACTCTCATTGCCTTCATTTCCTGGAAACACTTGTCATCATTTAATCCAAAACCTAATTTTGGGGAATTTAATGTTTAACAAATCATGAGTGTTTGATGTAACATGAGATTACTTTATCCTCCCTCATCCCCAGACCCTCATGAAAATGAGATACTGCTCCTCATTTGGGGATTTGGGAGAGAAAATAAAACAATCTAGATCTAGGTCAGCAGAAAGTCTGTTTGTTCAGTGTAAGTAGGGCTCTCCGCTAATTAACACTTTCCTGGAAAAAAAAAAAAAGAGTGAAAGGCGTGTGCAAGGAACATATATATCCCTCTTTAAATGGCACCATTTCAGATTCAGAAAACTAGCACTTACCCCCTCCAAATGGAATAGTAATTGCACGTACTGAAAATTAAAATTCTGGGAAGCCGCAAAGGCTGAAAATTCAGCCAGTCACCTGATACAACTAATTAAATGTCTGGACTGCTAATTAGTATTTACTAAATTATGGAACTGAAGCTTTAACTTCGCTATTTTTGCTTCAAGAATTGAAATATCATGAAAAGAGAAAGATAACCAAGATGTCAGCTTGGTTACTCTTCCAAAAAGTGGGATTCAAACTTTTATGCAACTCCAAGTAATCGATCTAGTGATCCCGAAGAAGGAATGCCATCTCTAAGATCAAATCTAAATAGAAGAAAATATGCTTTCTTTCCTTCTTAATTGCCCAAACACAGTGGTCATATAATAATGTGCACGAAGGGCAAATGAATTTGTACCCATGGCTATGTGTGCTTTTTAAAGGGAATATAATGCTCTTCTGCAACATCAAAACAGTGGATTTTCTCTCCCAGATGCTTGGCTTCTGAGGCATCCTGTACAAAATAACGTATTCAAAAGTCTGTTTCTTCCCCACATAATCATTTGTTCAAATTTTTACCCTGCACAGAATGAGCAAGTTCTCATAGACTTCACATCAGTTATTATGTAAGATCTTTTTTAAAAAATTATGAGGCTTTCTCCATAATTCAATAGTCAACTGAAAAAAAAATATTTATTGAGCATCTACCATGTGTTCAACACTCAGCTAACTGCCAAAAGATACCAAAATGTACAAGATATTGTTCCTTACCAGGGGCATAAAGATGTTTTATAGAGGCAACGCATCCCCAAATGAAACAATAAACAAGCCAAATGCACGAGATACTGATAAAATAAAATGCTCACTTGTGTGATAGGATGATCAAAATAAATTTCACTCTGAGAGTGTTTTCCAGTTCCAAAACTCTCCATTCTATATGTGGCACAAATAATAGCAAAAGAATTTAACTAAAGGTTCTGGAAGGTGTATTTTAATCATGAGCATGTCCCTATCAGAGTGCCTGGTACCCAGTAAGCTCTGGGCAAGTGCTGAATGAATAAATAAGTACATGAGCACAAAATGTAGAGGATGTAGAAAGTGGAATGAATTGGCATTATCCAAGAAGGCTTCAGGGCAGAGACTGCTCTCAAACCAAACCATAAAGCAGAGAATGAAAACTGTCATCCTTCAAGGTAAATCCAGCTATATAGATGTGTTCCATTCAACCAATGCAGTGTTGGTGGTGGGGGCGGTGGCAGTGGTGGTAATGATGATGGTGATGATGATGATGATGATGGTGGTGGTTGTGATGGTGGTGATGATGGTGGTGATGAAAGGGAAGGAGGAGGAAAGAGAATGTAAAAGTCAAGAGACTCCACATTCAAATCTATATATTTCTGTTGTAAAACAAGGTCTGCCTCTCTGGGTCCCTTGTCCATGTGGCATCATCCCTTTCTTGGGGTGTTGTCATCCCACTTTGCCCCATGTCCCATCCTGTCTCTCAGCTGTCTGCCCAACCAAGGCCAGGTGTCAGTCAACTTTTATTTCCATGTCTGTGCTGTTGTTTTCTTATGTAAGAGAAATACTTATCCATATACATACTCTCCAAAGTGGGAAAATGATGATCCAAGAGAGACTCATGTTTCAAGGAAAATGTGAGAGAGTATCTCTTAGAAAAATGAAGGAATTTCTTTGCCATCAATATTAATCTGAATGTGTCTAATGAAAGAATAGAAATTACCTCCTCACATTATCAACTACCTCCCCGGTGTGACCTTCCATAAGCATTTGATCTAAAACTACAACCCATCTTCTCACTCCCCTCCACACAGACTGTCAACCCCCTTCCCCACTTTATTTTTCTCCTTAGCACTTAACCCTGTCTGACATATATATGTTACTGGTTTCTCTGTTGATCAATGGACTTCTCTAGGGAAATCATAGGCTGCATGAAGGGAGAAATTTTTATTTTGATTTATTTTTTGGTCACAACTTCAAATCTTGTACCTAAGACAGTGCCAGGAACATAGTAGATATTGAATGAATGAATGATAAATGAACAAACTCAGCCCACTTCTCCAATTTCTTTCTCTGCATGATCTCTGCCTTAAAGGATAAAGAGGCTATGGATAGACAGAGAGATGTCTTTCCCAGTGGGGAAAAGTGACTTCCTGGAAATAACATGGGCAAAGGCTTGAGCTGGCAGGGAGCAAGCACATGGAAAGGGAAAAGGGCTCCGTAAGAAGCATAGTCTAATTAAAATGGAATATGTGTCATGGAGTTGCCACCTAAGAATCCATGACAGGTGTGAACAATAAGGCCCTGTCCAATGGCCCCTTTTCACCAATCCAAATCATTGCCCACTCCACACTGGTTTCCCAGCACATAACCGGCACATCCTTCTTGACCCAAACTGTTCTACCACCCTTCAGCGGATGCTCCAGAACAGAGGCTAAACTGCTCACTGTAGGCTATGAAACTCCATAGCATCTGCTGGCATCTGCCCACTTCTCTGGCCAAAAATCCTGCCTCTCCATTTTTCCATTCACACCAAACTACTTTTCAAAGCCTGCGTGGGCTTGGTCCACATGAGCCTTCAAACATGGAGCTGTTCCACCTGATTAGGAGGCCCAGCCCGCCTCCTTCTACCATTCGTCAAGAGCCAGCTCAAGTAGCCTCATCTGAAACCCTCTCTAAGACCCTACTGGTGCTGGCAGACCCAGGACCTTCTCTCCATACTTCTCTACTATCTGCTACTTCTTCTCTGGCAATGCTCCCCATCGAAGCAGCATGCATCACCTATAAGACGTGATGTGAACACACCTGTGAAGAGTCCTTTAATTAAAGGCACCTGTAGCATCCTCAGACAAGTGCAGATACCCAGGCCTTGAGTGTGCCAACCTCATGTCTTAGACCCTTCCTGGAAATTCATTGCTTTTCTGGTTAAGTGTTCACTGCCCTTGGGTACTACTGTGCGCCTATTGCATGGATTGTGATTTAACACCTCTCATCTCCTTTGCTGTGGTTTAAGTACTTTTACCTTTTAACAGTTGCTCTCAGTTTAATCAACTTTGGGTCACTGGTCTTTGCTCTTGAAAAAACTCACAACCAACCCCTCTACACTCAAGCTTCTATCTCTCTTCACCCAATTTCTATCAATGTTGACATTACACAGTATTACTATTTGTTTTGATGTCTATACTTTTCCAAAAGAAAGAACGTAGGGACAATGTCCTTTTCCTCTTTGCAGCCCCAGTGCTTCTCACACAGAGACGGTCCTTAATACGTGCTTGCTGACCGAATGCATGGATCCACACGGTACAGCCGTGCCTTTTGCCCTCTGAGAGGAAAGACCATGAATTAAGTTCTGGCAGTAGTACTGCATATTCAAAAAAAGTAAATGAATAAAAAGATTTAAAAAAATACATATATTTTTAATTACTGCAGTAAAACTCATTGAACCCTGACTTACCATCTTAGAAAAGGTAGATGTAAAAAGCTAGGTTAAATCTGACAATGAAAAGACTTTTCAGAGAAAGAAAACAAAGTTAAAGTCACGGGGCTAAATGTGCCCTGTTGATATCACCTTGTCTACTCCCTGGCACTCTGCGTCTCAGTTTTCTGGTTCCTGAACCCGTGGGTGGGATGTGTTGGGGATACAGGCGGGGGTGGGGAGAACTCATTAGAAATGCAGATTGCCAGGCTGCAGCTCTAGTGGTCTGGTCTGTACTTATAGCACTTTGAGCAAGCACCTGGGTACGGGTGGCCCCAGCACCACATATGTCCTACCCATTTTTGATCAGGGAAAGGCTCTTTTCCTTTTAAAGACCACACGGTGTTTCCCTAATTGCCAGAATATTCATCACATTCTCCTAAAATCCTTTTTTTAATCAAGTTTTGGTAAGCCTGTCTCTTATGGCTCTGTCTTCAGGAAAGACTATTAAAAAACAAACAAACAAACAACCCCAAAACTATCAAACAAAAGTGAGAAGGCTTCCCAGCTTCTTGTGGAAAGGGTCACCTCTTCAAACCAACATTATGTTCTGAGCCCAAGTCCCAGCTCCTTCAAAGTTTGGACTTTCGTCCCAACTGTATACATAATGAAGAAGGGAGCTTAGTGACGCACCTCACTCCGGCGCTGACTTTAATCACACCCCACTTTTGACTGTCTTGGGGGAAACCCTTAAAAAGCCCTACCTACTTGAAAAGGAAATAAATTGAACATGGGTTGAGCCTTTTTGAATGTCTGTAAAAAAGACATTAAAATGTCTAAGACATTCGCTTTGACTTGAAGAAGAGAGTTGGTTTTCCACACAGAAAATAATTTGAGGGCGCCTGGGTGGCTCAGTAGGTTAAGGGTCTGCCTTCAGCTCAGGTCATGATCCCAGGGTCCTGGGATCCAGCCCTGCATTGGGCTACCTGCTCAGCACGGAGTCTGCTTCTCCCTCCCTCCCTGCCCCTCCCCCCTGCTGGCTCTCTCTCTCTCTCTCTGTCAAATAAATAAATAAAATCTTTAAAAAAAAGAAAGAAAAGAAATTGAAGTAAGGAAATGAAAACTGTTTTCAAAAGGCTGTTTAATTTTCCCTTTATTGTAGTAAAAAGAAGGAAGAAAATGAAGCATGTCAGCGGAATTTGTGATTTATGGATCATGGTGGCATATTATAAAAATTCAGAAATCGCTCCTAATGAGAAAAATACCAAAAATCAAATTGGAGAATCTTACTCATTCAGGTGCAAGACTGGAGAGGTTAAGTTTGCTGAGCAACGCCCCACGCTCCGGGATAAAACAGAACTCTTCAAAGGAAGAACAGAAAAGTAACCTAAGACGAAGGCTAACTCAACACAATCACCGTCATAGTTATTTATATTCAGAGGTCCTGTGGTTGAGATCTTTTTTTTTTTTTGGAAGAGATGAAGAGTTATTCTCTAAGTACCACTGCTTAGCTACCAAATCCATTAACAGATAGCCCCTGGCATTTTATCTTGAAGATTCCACGGTGCTTCCACTACTGTTTTTGTACTTATCTGCAATAAAAAGACGATTCCTCTGAGTGCTTGGGATTTGGCTGAATCAGATTTACCGTATAGTTTCCCGACCTAATTCCCAAGTACAGTGTAATAGGAAAAGGCAAAGCTCTTTCAAGTCTCCATGGACTCCTGTGGCAGGGTGGTGAAAATTTTGTTTTCTTTACTACTTTCCATTTCATAAGAGAAATTGTCTCAAGGAGAGGATTTCAAATGCAAAGTTGTTAGATACAGACCATTAAATATGTAGGGTTGGATTTCCAACCTATATATGTAGCCCTATGGGGAAATTCTCCCTTTGTCATAGAAACCCACGGGACGAGCTGGTCCATGCAGTTCTATGAATAAAAAATCCAGAACAAGAACACTTTTCCCATTTTAAAGCCAAGAGGGGTTTTTAAGACTTTTTTTTTTTTTTTTCACATTTGTGTGTTGGAGGAATGGCCCAGATTTTATGGTGTTGTCCCTCTAGGATGATCTTAGCACAACCCGAAAAGTATTTTTTCTGCCAGTAAGTAAGATAGATGATAGGTAGGTAAGTAGGTAGATAGAAAGATAGATAGATAGATAGATAGATAGATAGATAGATAGATAGATAGATTCAAGAACAATATAACTGGGGTGCCTGGGTGGCTCAGTCGTTAAGCGTCTGCCTTCGGCTCAGGTCATGGTCCCAGGGTCCTGGGATCCAGCCCCGCATCGGGCTCCCTGCTCCGCGGGAGGCCTACTTCTCCCTCTCCCACTCCCCCTGCTTGTGTTCTCTCTCTCGCTGTGTCTCTCTCCGTCAAATAAATGAATAAAATCTAAAAAAAAAAAAAACACAATATAACTTACCACTGTGCATAACCGGAAGAGTAACCAGGCAAACAACATTTTGTTCTTTTTCTGTCTTTGGACCTCCTAGGGGAGTCTAAAATACTAGATCTTTTTTTTTAAAAGATATTATTTATTTATTTGAAAGAGAGCATGAGGGGAGGGGCCAGAGGGAGACGCAGACTCCCTACTGAGCAGGGAGCCCAACACAGGGCTCCATCCCAGGCTCCATCCGAGGCCCTGCTGCTTGTGCTATGTGATTGAGGCCAAGTGATTTACCCCCTCACAGCCCCGGCCTCCTCTGCTCAAGTGGGGCCATGAGAACTACACAATGAGGTGTGAAGAATGGGTTTATGGTGGTGTCCACCACGTAGATGACATCTCACTAAAGGAAGAGGTCACAGCAGAGCTGCATTCTCAGTCATTTTGCTGTAAGGTGAAGGCAACTTTCAACATGTTCGTGCAAACTGGAGGTAATATGGATTGCTGGATATCTAATAGGTATGTGGCAGCCAGCGCTGCTTTCCTGATGGTTAGGAGCATATGTCTCATCTCCTGGTTGTGTGTATCAGTGAAATCCCACTAGGGCCAGCCAGGGCAGCTTCATGCTTGTTGCACAGGGTCCCACGTTTAGAATCAAACCCGTTTGATTTAATGCTCTGCTACTGCCATGTTAAAATTCTTCGTTTTTTTGACCAGAAGCCCCACATTTTTATTTTGCACCATGCTCCACAAATTATGTAGCTTGTTTTGAGGACACAGTTTCTTACTAGGTCCTGTAAGCCTGGTCTACAAGGCACTGTTCTTTATACATAGTAGGTTTGTGTTAAGTGTCTGTGAATTGAGCTGACATTGTCACCAATGAGTAACTGAACATGAATTCATTTATTTGAGGCTGGCTCTCAGAGATCACAGCTCTTCCCGAGTTTAAGTCTCTTTGTGGACAGGCCTCTTTGGCCAATCGCAAGAGTCCCGATTACAATACTCATTTAAAGGAAATTCTGTAAATGTAGAACTGGTTGGAGTATTTGCAGGATCTACGTTCATAACTTTAGACAGGAAGATTCATTAAATGTTAGAAATTAATTTGTGGATGGGACGCCTGGGTGGCTCAGTCGTTAAGCGTCTGCCTTCGGCTCAGGTCATGATCCCAGGGTCCTGGGATCGAGCCCCACATCGGGCTCCCTGCTCGGCGGGAAGCCTGCTTCTCTCTCTCCCACTCCCCCTGCTTGTGTTCCCTCTCTCGCTGTGTCTCTCTCTGTCAAATAAATAAATAAAATCTTAAAAAAAAAAAAAGAAAGAAATTAATTTGTGGAGCAAGCAAAAACGTGGAAAAACGTTAGCAAAATCACTTGAGAAAAGGTGATGACCAATGTTTTTAATATTGGCATAGTTAGCAGCTGACTTTAAA